>NC_081157.1:10071906-10671906 GCF_012432095.1 Onychostoma macrolepis | reverse complement strand
TGCGTTCGACACTATCGACCACAACATTCTTTTGAATAGACTAGAAAACTTTGTTGGCATTAGTGGAAGTGCCTTAGCATGGTTCAAATCGTACTTATCTGACCGCCATCAGTTCGTAGCAGTGAATGAAGAGGTATCATATCGATCACAAGTGCAGTATGGAGTACCTCAAGGCTCAGTACTAGGGCCGTTACTTTTCACGCTTTATATGTTACCCTTGGGAGATATTATCAGGAGACATGGTGTTAGCTTTCACTGTTATGCTGATGATACTCGGCTCTATATTTCTTTGCGGCCGGTGAAACACACCAAATTGAGAAACTAACGGAATGCATAGTCGATATAAAAACTGGATGACGGTAATTTTTACTGCTAAATTCTGAAAAACAGGGGTGTTAATTATCGGACCTAAAACCCCACATGTAATAACCTAGAACATTATCTAACACTTGGCTGCTCTGTCAATTCTTCTTCATCAGTCAGGAACCTAGGTGTGCTGTTCGATTAGCAATCTGTCATTTGAAAGCCATGTTTCTAGCATCTGTAAAACTGCATTTTTCATCTCAAAAGCATATCTAAATTGCGACCAATGCTCTCAACGTCAAATGCAGAAATGTTAATTCATGCGTTTATGACCTCAAGGTTAGATTATTGTAATGCTTTATTGGGGGGTTGTTCTGCACGGTTGATCAACAAACTACAGTTAGTCCAAAATGCAGCAGCTAGAGTCCTTACTAGAACCAGGAAATATGACCATATTAGCCGGTTCTGTCAACACTGCACTGGCTCCCTATCAAACATCGGATAGATTTTAAAATCTTGTTAATTACTTATAAAGCCCTGAATGGTTTAGCTCCTCAGTACTTGAGCGAGCTCTTATCGCATTATAGTCCTCCACGTCCGCTGCGTTCTCAAAACTCCGGCCGTTTGATAATACCTAGAATATCAAAATCGACTGCGGGCGGCAGATCCTATTCCTATTTAGCACCCAAACTCTGGAACAGTCTACCTAACACTGTTCGGGAGGCAGACACACTCTGTCAGTTTAAATCTAGATTAAAGACCCATCTCTTTAGCCTGGCTTACACATAACACATTAATACGCTTCTATTATTCAAATCCGTTAAAGTTGTTAGGCTGCATTAATTAGATCAACGGAACCGGGAACACTCCCCATAACACCACGATGTACTCGTTACATCATCAGTTGAATGGCATCTACGCTAATATATAGTCCGTATCCGATCAGATGGTGGATCAGCACCAAGAGATGATGTCTACAGCCCTGATCGTCAGCGGAGACCAGGACACCCAGATGACCCCCAGAGATATATCCCCAGATATATCAACCAAAATAACAAATAACTAAAATATAATAAAATACCTAACTACATAATACTACTATTGTTAGAAATTGCAACAAAATTAAAATAGAAATATAAACTTTTGAACTGCGGGTTTCGTCTGGTCAGAGGAGAACTGGCCCCCGACTGAGCCTGGTTTCTCCCAAGGTTTTTTTTTCTCCATTCTGTCACAGAGCGAGTTTTGGTTGCTTGCCGCTGTCGCCTCTGGCTTGCTCAGTTGGGGACACTTAATTTCTAGCGATTATCGCCGATTTGATTGCACAGATACTATTTAAACTAAACTGAAAACTTAAACTTAAACTTTAACTGAAAATTGAGTGTTTAATCTTATCATTATACATTAAGTCAAGTCAAATCACCTTTATTTATATAGCGCTTTTACAATACAGATTGTGTCAAAGCACTTAACAGTATCAAATTGGAGGATAGAGTGTCAGTAATGTATAATGATAAGATTAAACACTCAATTTTCAGTTAAAGTTTAAGTTTTCAGTTTAGTTTAAATAGTATCTGTGCAATCAAATCGGCGATAATCGCTAGAAATTAAGTGTCCCCAACTGAGCAAGCCAGAGGCGACAGCGGCAAGCAACCAAAACTCGCTCTGTGACAGAATGGAGAAAAACCTTGGGAGAAACCAAGCTCAGTCGGGGCCAGTTCTCCTCTGACCAGACGAAACCCGCAGTTCAAAAGTTTATATTTCTATTTTAATTTTGTTGCAATTTCTAACAATAGTAGTATTATGTAGTTAGGTATTTTATTATATTTTAGTTATTTGTTATTTTGGTTGATATATCTGGGGATATATCTCTGGGGGTCATCTGGTGTCCTGGTCTCCGCTGACGATCAGGGCTGTAGACATCATCTCTTGGTGCTGATCCACCATCTGATCGGATACGGACTATATATTAGCGTAGATGCCATTCAACTGATGATGTAACGAGTACATCGTGTGTTATGGGGAGTGTTCCCGGTTCCGGTTGATCTAATTAATGCAGCCTAACAATCCTTTAACGGATTTGAATAATAGAAGCGTATTAATGTGTTATGTAAGCCAGGCTAAAGAGATGGGTCTTTAATCTAGATTTAAACTGACAGAGTGTGTCTGCCTCCCGAACAGTGTTAGGTAGACTGTTCCAGAGTTTGGGTGCTAAATAGAATAGGATCTGCCGCCCGCAGTCGATTTTGATATTCTAGGTATTATCAAACGGCCGGAGTTTTGAGAACGCAGCGGACGTGGAGGACTATAATGCGATAAGAGCTCGCTCAAGTACTGAGGAGCTAAACCATTCAGGGCTTTATAAGTAATTAACAAGATTTTAAAATCTATCCGATGTTTGATAGGGAGCCAGTGCAGTGTTGACAGAACCGGGCTAATATGGTCATATTTCCTGGTTCTAGTAAGGACTCTAGCTGCTGCATTTTGGACTAACTGTAGTTTGTTGATCAACCGTGCAGAACAACCCCCCAATAAAGCATTACAATAATCTAACCTTGAGGTCATAAACGCATGAATTAACATTTCTGCATTTGACGTTGAGAGCATTGGTCGCAATTTAGATATGCTTTTGAGATGAAAAAATGCAGTTTTACAGATGCTAGAAACATGGCTTTCAAATGACAGATTGCTAATCGAACAGCACACCTAGGTTCCTGACTGATGAAGAAGAATTGACAGAGCAGCCGTCAAGTGTTAGATAATGTTCTAGGTTATTACATGTGGGGTTTTTAGGTCCGATAATTAACACCCCTGTTTTTTCAGAATTTAGCAGTAAAAAATTACTCGTCATCCAGTTTTTTATATCGACTATGCATTCCGTTAGCTTCTCAATTTGGTGTGTTTCACCGGGCCGCAAAGCATAACAGTGAAAGCTAACACCATGTCTCCTGATAATATCTCCCAAGGGTAACATATAAAGCGTGAAAAGTAACGGCCCTAGTACTGAGCCTTGAGGTACTCCATACTGCACTTGTGATCGATATGATACCTCTTCATTCACTGCTACGAACTGATGGCGGTCAGATAAGTACGATTTGAACCATGCTAAGGCACTTCCACTAATGCCAACAAAGTTTTCTAGTCTATTCAAAAGAATGTTGTGGTCGATAGTGTCGAACGCAGCGCTAAGATCCAGTAGAACTAATAAAGAGATACAACCACGATCAGATGATAGAAGCAGGTCATTTGTATAATATAATTGTGAGGATACTACCTTTTCTAGTATCTTTGACAGAAAAGGGAGATTTGAGATCGGTCTGTAATTAACTAGATCTTTGGGGTCAAGTTGTGGTTTTTAATGAGAGGCTTAATAACAGCCAATTTGAAGGTTTTGGGGACATATCCTAATGACAATGATGAATTAATAATAGCCAAAAGAGGATCTATGACTTCTGGAAGCAGCTCTTTTAGTAGTTTAGATGGAATCGGGTCTAACATACATGTTGTTGGTTTAGATGATTTAACAAGTTTATACAATTCTTCCTCTCCCACAGTAGAGAATGAATTAAATTGTTCCTCAGGGGATCTATAGTGCGCTATCTGATGCGATACTGTAGCTGACGGCTGTAATTTTATCTCTGATAGTATTGATCTTGGAAGTGAAGTAGTTCATAAAGTCATTACTGCTATGCTCTTGGGAAATGCCAACACCTGTTGATGCTTGATTTTTCGTTAATTTAGTTACTGTATTGAATAAATACCGAGAGTTATGTTTGTTTTCTTCTAGAAGAGACGAAAAGTAATCAGATCTAGCAGTTTTTAATGCTTTTCTGTAGGATAGGGTACTTTCCTGCCAAGCTAAACGAAATACCTCTAATTTAGTTTTCCTCCAGCTGCGCTCCATTTTCCGGCTGCTCTCTTTAGGGCGCGGTGTGCTCATTATACCACGGTGTTGGACTCTTATCCTTAATCTTCCTTAAGCGTAAAGGAGCAACCGCATCTAAAGTGCTAGAAAAGAGAGTCCATAGTTCCTGTTACATCATCAAGTTGTTCTGAGCTATTGGATATGCTGAGGAACTGAGATAAGTCAAGAAGATTATTTATAAAGCAGTCTTTTGTGGTAGAAGTGATGGTTCTACCATATTTGTAACAAGAAGTTGGCTTTACAGCTTTAGCTATATGGAATATACAGGAGACTAGATAATGATCTGAGATATCATCGCCTGCTGTAAAATTTCAACGCCACTGACATCAATTCCATGTGACAGTATTAAATCTAGAATATGATTTCGACAATGAGTAGGTCCTGACACGTGTTGTTTAACACCAATTGAGTTTAGAATGTCTATAAATGCTGATCCCAACGAATCTCTTTCATTATCAACATGGATATTAAAATCACCAACGATTAGGACTTTTTCTGCAGTCAGCACTAACTCCGATAGAAGATCAGAAAATTCTTTAATAAAGTCTGTATGGTGCCCTGGTGGCCTGTATACAGTAGCCAGTACAAACATCACAGGATTTATCATTAACACTTGTTTCTTTGGATAACGTTATATGAAGCACCATTACTTGAACGAATTATACTTGAAACCCGACCTCTGAGAGATACTGAAGATATTTCTATAAATTGTAGCAACACCTCCCCTTTACCTTTTGACGCGGTTCATGTTTGTAGCAGTAATCTTGGACTGCTACAAAGTCCGACTGGCGGTCGAACATCATTTGCGCCGACGTGATAACAATCTTACTGAATTTACATTTAGCATTAGTCAGCACTTTTAAATTTGCCAAGATGTCAGGCGCCTGGCTCCTGGTAAACAATGGACTATGGTGGCTGGTGTCTCTATTTTCACGTTCCGCATAATAGAATCGCCAATAACTAGAGCACTTTCATCAGGTTTCTCAGTGGGTGCTTCACTGAGTGGGAGAACCTGTTTGATGTTCTGATCGAACGGAAGAGTGGTGTTTTGACCCGCGACTATGCCGCCTCACTGTCACCCAGCTGCCCTGCTGCACGGGCTCAACCGAAACCGAACAATGTACAGGACTCCCTGAACTAGTCGCATCCAAAGCAGTATCTACAGCCCTCACATTCTTACTATCCTCAATTAAAGTTTGGATGCGTGTCTCTAGTTCTAAAACCTTCTCTGTCAGCCTAACTATTTCCCTGCATTTATCACATGTGAATCCCTCGCTGCTTAAAGGTCTCTCCACACTGGCAGTGATGTGAAAAAGCAAAACAAATGTCAGGCGAATTGAGTATTCACATCAACAGCGAAACGAATGTTCGCATCTTCAATTTGATACCTAAACGGTAGGTGGCGCTGACCGAAAATGTATTTGACGCCTATATATGTATATATATATATATATATATATGATATAAAAATATAAAACTCACTGTCGGTGCCAATTTTCTCCACAATTCAGTGCCACAAAACTTCTTTTTTGTCCTGGTTCTTGTAGTCGGTGTGACTTTTGTCAAAAAGTTCTCTATATTCAGACACCAACGACAACAACATTTCGACATCCATATGCTTTGTATGTTGGTTGAAAGTCCACTACTTTAGTGTTTTTGTGCTCGTGCTCAAGCTCAATACAGTCTTCTGAGCTTTTAGCGCCACCGCGTTGATCTTTTGGGTAACAGCAGTTGCTCTGTCCACGTGATGTAATGCTCAAATCTTATTGGACGGCCCGTATTTTCACTTAGCGAAACTGGAAAGATTAATCGGACTGGTTGGAAAAAAAAATCAGTGTCTATTCATTTTTGGGTGAACTATTCTTTTAATCCCTAATTTCCTGCATTACACCCCTGTGTGTATATATATATATATATATATATATATATATATATATATATGCATACCTTCCTGAAAACATTAGGCACAATTCGTGATCAGTTCACTGAAAAATTGTAGAAAATTAGCTGACCATTATTACACTTGGATAAAATTCAAAACACAATATGTAATAAAGTATGTATTTAATTACTTCCATCAAGTTGTCCTTTGTTCTTGACAGAAATTTCAGGTAGGAGTGTAAAGTAATAGTGCATAATGAACAAATAATTACTCTTCATTAAACTTACAAAATTTATGCAACAGCTGTGGTGATATTAAGAGCCAATTCAGGATCCAATTCACTGATACACATGCGTTTAAGTTCACTTAAGTCAGTAAGTCGACTTTATTAAAGTCACTTGCAACATTCATCACAATACAGATCATGGATAAATTTTCAAATGAATCTGCAGATCACATGTTCCCCCGAACCGTGGGGCATAGATCAAGTCTGATGTGTTAGAACCCTAAAAACATTGCCAAAAGCTACCGAATGTTTAATACTTTTTACAGCGCAAATATTAAAAAAGCAAAAACAAAAAAGTTTAACTAGCTTACCTTCTTCCTATGCTTCCGCTTTTTCCAGAGGTGGAAAGGAGTGCTGAGGTTTTATTAGTCTCGGAGTTTGTTCCAAGCTTTGGTGCAGGCTCATGGGTGTAACCAGATTCTGGAACAGGAATGGACAGATAACGGAACTTTGGGGCTGAAACAGACTTGATGAGTGGTGCAGACTCAAAAGCTGGCTTCACTGGGACAGGTTTACAGCCTGGTATGAACACTGGAGCAGGTGAGATGGTTCCGATGTTCAAGGTTGTAGAGGATTCGTCTGCAAACTCTGGAATTGATTGGGGGTCTGTAGCCACTTCGTAGTGTGAAAATAGTGGGTCGAACTCGTCGAGTATCAGGCCGAGTGAGTGTTCTGGAGCCGGCAGGTTTGGAAACTTTGGAGTGGAGACTAACACCATGTCCTAACTTCATGCAACGCGACAGGATTCCAGCGAAACTCATTTTGGCTGTCCACACTACACACGACGCTTCAGAATCAATCAAATATCACAGCCTATCAGAAGAGTGGGTGGGCGGGCTCTCTTTGGAAGCGCACTGCAGTACCGCACTCGCATTGAAAATGGGTGAGTAAAGGCACGGTCACACTAGACTTTGAGCATGCGAATATTTTTCGGATGCCGCTGCGAATATGGGCGGGAGCAGGATATGACATCATTTGTACAACCGCCAAGATGGATTCCGACGTGGTTGTACTGTGTTTATTGCGACGACGACGAAACAGTCTGAAAAAAGCAAGAGATTGTGGGTTCACCCTATTCTGCTGTCGCAGAATGGACGTGGAGAGTTCCATTCTTTAATTCAAGAGCTTCGCCTGGATGAGGATTGCCACAAGGAGTATTTTCGACTCAGTACCGACTTTATTATATGAACCATTATTATACAAACTATTATTATACTATTATATATAGTATTATAAGTCTATGATAAAACAATAAGCTTGTGGATGTTAATTTGTATAAACCCCACTTTTGTTATCAAATATTTATTAAAATTATTACAAATTTCTAATTTCAGGTTTTTGGCAACTGGGGACTCCCACCACACAATATCCAAGAGCTGCTTCAATCCAAGGGTTGGCAAATCCACTGTAGTTGGAATAGTTCCATCTGTAGCCACAGCCATTTAGGAGTGCTTGGTGGGAGAGTATATGCCAGTGCCTCGGGAATCAGACTGGATGGAGATTGCTGAGGCATTCTCAGCAAAATGGGCTTTTCCACACTGCCTGGGTGCCATTGATGGGAAGCATGTTTCAATTAAAGCTCCTGCTGATTCTGGGTCCCTTTATTATAATTATAAGGGTAAATTCTCTGTTGTTCTTCTGGCAGTAGTGGATGCCAACTACCTCTTCAGAGTGGTAGACATTGGTGCCTATGGCAAGAGTAGTGATGGTGGTTCATTGTCTGCCTGTGCTTTCGGAAGAGCTCTCAGAGACGGAACACTCTGTAACGTAAGGTTTTATCCTTCATTTATAAATTTTAGCTTTAGGGAACCAAATCGTAGAAATTCGGTTTTGATCTGATTAATTGATATTAATCAAAATTGTATAGTTTATACCTTATTAATGACTCGACCAGTGAGTATTAATACAGTATATTTTAGCAATTCTTCTTATTGTTGATAATAATACAGAATTGATTGTGAAATCTTTGAGCACAGGTAACACGATCTATGGCAAATAATTTAAGATTTGAAAATCACGGCACCAGACTATTCATTAAAAATGAATCGAGAGTTTATTTACTATTATAGGGTACAATACAAAACAAAACACATACACACATTATGGCAAGATCAAAGCAGTTTGAAGGAAGTTAAACTATTCTCTTTTCCTGAGAATAAAGACGACCTTGGGACGTCACAAACAGAAGACTCGACTTATCGTTATCTTTTACGATTCATTCAATTCAAACTTAAGCGAATTAGAGATTTGTTTGTTTTACTTGCTGTGAGTTGAAGTTGAATTGAAGGCTGTACTTCTTGAGGGGTTGCTGGAGGGAAGCCCCGGACTTTCCTGCTGACGTGTTATCGCGTGACGTCACTCGGGATTCCTCCTTTTGGATTTGATGGCTTTCTGGCAGCGCGCAAATGGCAAGTTTGAAGTTCTTACGTGGCGGCTTTGCAAGTTTTCTTTGGTCAGACGTGCACAGAGTGTTGAAGTCTTTTAGATGATCAGCCAGATGTTTCGCAGCGCGATCAGGGGGCAACACCCAGACTTTCAGCCAAGTTTCCTTGCAGTTTCACCAGTTGTTCCCCAGTGGTTCCTCTCCCTTTCTTTGCAAAGTTGGGTGTCTGTTTTTATCGGACAGAATTAAGTCCATCCTATTCACTGTCTGACCCAATCACATTGTCTCTGTAGGGCGGAGCCCCGCCCAGCACGACTTCTTTTTCGTGCATACATTATCTGCTGATAAATATGTCACATGGAGGAAATATCCTAGCAGATTTCTATAAAGTGTTATAATCATACCTTATGATGCTAAAAGTCAACATTCATCCTTTTCACCATATTGCAATCAAAATAACGTTTAATTCAATACCAAACATGGAGTCTTTGTCATATTGAATACCTATAATTTTACCTACTAAACGGGTTAAGTCATAGATTAAAATATCCTGAGTTCTAATAACTACAGCAAGATAAACGAAACATAGAATACCACATTCATATATATATTGTCTCTTGAGTATATTGCTTTAATAGCAGCAGTCTTTTCTTGATTGTCCTTTTAAAGATCCTCTGTGTGACTAGAGTTTCTTTGTTGTACGAGCAAAAGAGGCGGCATCCTCTTGGAATGCAGTGAAGAAAAGGGGGTTTGTTATGAGGTCACCAGGATGTCTGTGCTGTAGGTTTGTTCAAGTCTGGTTAACATATATCTGTCTTTCCTTGTTGATACCATCATTGAATTATGGTCAAAAGCAGTCAGGGGACCCAGGGAGGGTCTGTGCTGGAGCATGTCCAGATCCCACATGCTTTGTACTGTCTGTTTATTCGACTTTATTTATGGTAAACTGCTTCAGGAACAACACTGAAGATTCTGTTCTTCAAAGGATGGCCAGATGTTCTCCCCACAGCTTCATGGGTCTCATGAGATAAGGAGAACAGACAGAAAGCTGGTCAGATACTTTGGGCGTTGTGTTGGTCATTTGTAACTTTTACGACTATTACGATGGAGCGTAAGCTCCTTGGAATGTTATAAGTTAAGATTAGGTGTGTGTGTTCTTTTCGACCAGGTTCTACAACTCAATCTCCCGGATGATGAGCCCCTCCTGAATGGTGAACACCTTGGTCCAGTACCATTTGTGTTTGTAGGAGACGAAGCATTTCCCCTCCAAAAACACCTTCTGCGTCCTTATCCAGGAAGAGCAATCCCTGTTGACCAGAGGGTCTTCAATTTCCGTCTCTCGCATGCAAGGAGAATTGTGGAGAATGCATTTGGCATCATGGCAGCTCAGTTCCGTGTCTACCACAGAGTGATTGAGTTGAGCCCATCTAATGCAGAAAAAATTGTGCAAGCAACCACCATCCTCCACAATTTCATGAGATGGGGTCATCAGAATTCTCCTTCCACCACTGGATGCGCTGACCCAGGTGCTGCACTGAATGCAGCTGGAAGGATGGGAAGCAACACTGCGTCACGGGAATCCATGGCTATGAGGGAGAAGTATAAAGAATATTTCAACTCCCCATGTGGTGAAGTTCATTGGCAGTACAACCAGGTTTGAGTTGGCCTGGCTCTCCATAAAAAGGCTCTTTTCAGAGCCACTTCATTGTCAAATAAAGAGTCAATTATTCAGTTATTCCATAGATGTTTACAGCTGTCTCCAGTAACCAAGAACGTCTCCAGTAGAATGGTAAGCTTACACTGAGCCAATTCAGTCAAATCATTTAAACTATATTGTCACTGATAAAACATAGTGATAGTTTAAAGAGAATGTGAAAGTATACTAAGCAAAAAGACAGTCAAAGTAATGGCATGAAGATGAGTAAATTATAACATAATATTCATTTTGGGTTGAACTGTTCCTTTAATGCACTTACAAACGACATTGCAACAACATTGAACATCTTTAAAACTCGTGAACATGCTAGCTCTATGCAATGTTCAAACTCATGTGAATGTAGTTCTATGCAATGTTAATTAATTTTCATTAAAGAAATACTTTACACAAAAATGAACGTGCTGAATTTACTCGCCCTCTGGCCACCAAAAATGCGGAGTTGTTTGTTTCTTCATTGAAACAGATTTGGAGAAAACAAACATCACATCACAAATCTGTTCCAATGAAGAAACAAACTACTCAGCATCTTGGGTGACCACTGGGCAGGTAAATGTCTGCTCATTTTTGTGAAAATATTTTTTTAAGGTTCATGTTCTTTCATTGACAGAGCTGAATTCTGCATCATGTATAAGCTGCATTACTTTTTATTTAAAGAAGACTTCTTGTTTGGATGGGTAAACGGGAGAATGCTGGTCGGATGCAGCTAAGCTCTCGACATCCTCATCTCCTTTTTTTTCTTTAACAATGGCCAAGATTTGAATTCGAAATCATCCATGCCACTTGATTTTTTTTTTTCACTCTTTTTAGATCCAGTGGTGCTCTGGCTGCTGGTTCCTGGGCTCTGGCTGCCGTGGACACCTGGCTCATTAAAAAGATCTTCAGTTGTCTTCTAATAGGTTTGTTATTACATTGTTTTTGGCAGAACTAACCCTTTAAATGTAAAATATTTCATATAAAATAAGTTACGAAAGCCTGACTTCATACAGAATTGCTTTCTTCTGATGTCTACCTGGCTGCTGGGGACCTGGCTCATTAAAAAGATCTACATGTCTTCTAATAGGTCTGACGTCATACAGAATTGCTTTCTTCTGATGTCTACCTGGCTGCTGGTTCCCAGGACCTGGCTCATTAAAAAGATCTACATCTACATGTCTTCTAATAGGTCTGATGTTATACAGAATTGCTTTCTGATGTCTACCTGGCTGCTGGTTCCAGGGCTCTGGCTGCTGGGGATCTGACTGGTGCTGCCTGAGTCTGGGTTCCCATAGCCATGGGAAATCTGGAAATTGCATTTAATATGATTTTCAATACTGGAACAAATCATGGACATTTCTGTAGTAAATATCCTTGTTTGAGTACAATCCATTTATATTTTTTGGGGAATCATTCTGCTTTTGCTCCTGCACCTTGTGGTCTGTTCTTGAGAAATTTGATAATTTCCACTTGTGGGCCTTTCTGTGACAAACACCTCAATAAAACTTAGTAAAAAAACTCCTGCGTTATTTATAGATATGAAATATTGCATGAATTTTCTCATTAAGGTCCGAGAGTCAGACGGGAGCTCTGGAGGAGGAAGAGAGTAGCAGCCTTTCTTTTATTACAGGGGAGGAAGACAAGGATGTGGGTGCATCCAGTAAATAAAAGAAGAGCAGGGCCTACCACAACCTAGTGCAGGAGCTTTACCTGGACAACGCATGTTTTTTCAATTATTTTCGTATGTCCTCCACTGATATGGAGAATGTGTTGTCTTATATTGGTGAAGACCTGAGGAAGCAGACCACATCATTCTGTGTTCCAGTTGAGCCCCAACAACGTCTTGCTTTAACACTAAGGTAAGTAAATGCACTGTAAAAATAGTTTTATTTTACAAAATTGTCAAAGATGATGCGTCTTAAGTGGTATATATACCAAGAAAGCAATCACGAATTCACATTTTTATTATTATTCTTCACAGTTAAATCATAAAGTGTTTTATTTTAAAAGTTATTAGATTAATGCCTCAAACACAATTATAAATATATGAAATTGACAGTATTGAGGTAATTATTTTGTAATTCCATTTGGGGGCGCAATTTATGACATTACAAGACAAGTCAATAGATGACTGTGCATAGAAGAAACAACTATACATAAAAAAAAAATTTTCTGCAAAGTAGGGTAAACGTACCTATTAAGCTCACCAAAATCTACATTGAGACATTTTAGTGCACAAGATACTGGTTTCAGTAAAATATTAATCTCTCACACAAAAATATTTACATTTTATTTTAAATGACAAAAGCATTTCAATTAAGATATACATCATTAAATTCAAAAAGTCCAGCTGTGCTTAATGGGTACATTTTTGTACCCTTTAAGCACACCCCTGTTCCCATTAAGCTCACACCATGTTTTATCCCTGCCTGTACAGCTGATCAGCTGTTCCTCAATCTTCGCTGATCTAAAGACATAAGCAGCGATGTTTTTAATAACTGGCAAGACGCGGGAAAAGCCGTGTAAACAGGTTGCCTGCTGTGCTGTTCGTCCAATCAGAGACAGTGACACCGCAAATATGCAAATAAGAAACTTTAACCGGGGAATGTACCGTGTGAAACGTCTGTTAATGAATACCCAGGGTTAACCGTTAACCCCAGGCACAGTATGAGCAGTGTGAAACGTGATTACAGATCAGGATTCCGCTTATCCGGGGTTTAGGATGACCCAGAGTTAACAATTTCAAGTGTGAAAAGCCCTATAGAGTGGTTGCTAGTCTTCCTGGGGTCCTCAACTCAATCCAAAACAGACAATCGTACAAATAGATTAAAAAAATTTAAATTGACATCACATCACAAACTATACATCTCAGCAGAAGCAGCACTTAAAAATATACATCTACATATTTATAAGCATGTCTTCACATTTTTTTCTAAATACATATGTACAGTTACTCTTTCTTATATTTATGGGAACCATATTCCAAGCAGCAGAAACTCAATAAAGTACAGTCTTTTTCATCAAATTTGTTCGTGAACACGGTAAAAAAAAGTTGATCCCTACTCACCTGACGCATTTTATAAATCCCACATAAACAAGCTTTTCAAAGAAAAAACAAGGAGTATGATACTTAAGCTAAGTCGTGACGTATTGTCAAGAATGGTGACCCATACTTGAAATTGGTGCTCTGCATTTAACCCATCCAAGTGCACACACACAGCAGTGAACAAATGCACACTCACAGTGAGTGCACACCCGGAGCAGTGGGTAGCCATTGCTCCAGCGCCTGGGGAGCAATTAGGGGTTCGGTGCCTTGCTCAAGGGCACCTTAGTCATGGTATCAAAGGTGGAGAGAGTGCTGAGTGCCCACCTTCAATTCCTGCCGGCGCGAAAATCGAACCGGCAACCTCCAGGTTACAAGCCCGACTCCCTGACTATTAGGCAACGACTACCCACTTGAATACCTTATAAAAATATACCAACAATCGTAAATGTAATTTAACCTTCACCGGCAGCCACGATAACTTTCTATGCATATCACTTACATTGGCCCGAAACTGATAATAAAGCACTAACCTGGCTGCTCTGTTCTCAACCAAGTTTTTTTTAGGTGTTTCTCCGAAGCACTTGACCATACCATAGGGCAGTACTCAAGATGCGATAAAACTAATGAGTCTACCACATCTTTTAAAAGTGAAGATGGGATAAATGCATTTCCTGGCCACCGCTATACCTTTTCCCATAGTACTTACTATATTATCTATATGTTTGGACCAGGACAACGTATTGTCAAGCATCACACCCAGCAACTTAACATGTGTTACTTGTTCTATTGGCACCCTATTAATAAATAACTTCAAATCAGCAGCTTTAGTTATACTATTTTTGTTACTAAAAACAATACATTTGTTTTTTTCTAAATTTAAAATAAATTCGAACCCACTTAGTAATTAACAACTCATCACTTAAATTTTCCTGAAGCTCAGTTATTGTATGTGCCGCGGAAAACATTGTAGAATCATCGTCATACATAACTATATTGGCCTTATCAACAACATATGGTAAATCATTTATAAAAATGGAAAACAATAATGGACCTAAACAACTACCCTGTGGTACACCACAGTAGATGGTTTTATCCTCCGAGAAAGATCCATTATAAAACACTCTCTGTTTGCTATTAGAAAGATAACTTCCAATCCAATCAAGAGCTGTGAGTGAAAAACCATTATGGTCATTTCCTGATTTCTGCGCAGCCTCCTTTGCCTTATCTCTTTGAAGCATTAATGACCTCAGATCAGATTATTTAGCTTTTACTGATCTTTTTGTAAGTGGAGCATATTTATCAATTAACTTATTTACTATATCCATAAAAGTATTGAGGACTACGTCTTTTTCATCTTTTTCTTGACATACTTCAGTCCATTGCACACTCTGAACTTCGTTAATGAACAAATCTTTGTTGTATCTTTTATATGACCTGGATTATACAATCCTATTTCCCGATTTGGGAATTTTTGTCTTTTTGGTTATTGCAATCAAATTATGGTCACTACAGCCAACTGCGACTGATACTGCCTTAGAACACAATTCCTGATTGTTGGTAAATATGAGGTCAATGCAGTTAGAAGTACTAACATTGTCAACCTTCGAGATTACTCGTAGCTGAGTCTAGATGTGTCTCAGACAATGCTAAAACTTGAATGTTATCTGAATTACATATCCTCGCCACCTCATGTGTTTTATTCCTTAGGCTACATATATTTAAATGTGCAAAAATCATTCCTTTCTTTGACAACATCGATAAAAGAGATGATGTAGAATTGTCCTGCGTCATAAAAAAACAGTAAACAATGAGTAAATTGTAAGGATAATTGTTACAGAAACATTCTACAATTGCACCGAGTCTATGTTCGAACATTTCCAGTTCTGGGCAAGATGATTAACTTGTCATATTTCAGGATGGTTCTTTCACCTCTATCACGTGCAGCTCTTAGTTTAGGCAGTAGTTCCTTTCTTCTCAACTGAAGAGCCTCAAAAAAGTCTTCATTAATAAAAATATTTGTACCCTTGGCTGAAGACATGATAGACTATTTGTCTTTAATATCCTCTACTATAATATCTGCATACTATCCTCCCGCTGGCGAATTTTCCAAAGGGACATTAACTTGATGCCAGACACCTTGATTGTGGTAACATGCATTCTGCACAACATGCTGACACGCTCAGGTGAAGCAGAACACTGGCTCAGAGACGCATCTGAAGATGTGTCCTTCAGGGGGCTGACTGAACGGCCCAACAGAGCAAGCCTGGAAGCATCAAGTGTGCGAGAGAAATTTGCTGATCGCTCAAACATACATAGTTTTATCAAACATATGAAATAAATTGACGATTTGATTGATGCAAACTTAATTTACTCATGGTATTTTTTCACTACTTCCGAATAAAAATTATTAATAACTGTTTTGTACTGTCTTCAATAAATGTATATTTTGGAAATATTTCTGCCTCTATAGTCTGCCATTAGTTTATGATTTGAATCAGTATGGGAAAACATCCCAAATGTGCAAAGTCATGGTCTATAGCAGGGGTGTAACTTAGTAAGGGACATGCCGAGGGTTATGAATAAAATCAGGGGCCGGACATATGTTTAGAGGATTTTTTTTCATTTATTGCTGAAATATAAGTATATTAGTAACTATGTGTGTGTACTCACCGGCCACTTTATTAGGTACACCTGTTCAATTGCTTGGTAACACAAATTGCTAATCAGCCAATCACATGGCAGCAACTCAGTGCATTTAGGCATCTAGATGTGGTGAAGACGACTTGCTGAAATTCAAACCGAGCATCAGAATGGGGAAGAAAGGGGATTTAAGTGACTTTGAATGTGGAATGGTTGTTGGTGCCAGACGGGCTGGTCTGAGTATTTCAAAAACTGCTGATTAAATACCATTGATTAAAAACCTGCAAGCAAATGCTTCATTCTACTGGTCATATTCAGCACACGCAGCTCAAATGCAGAACATTAATAGGCCTAACTACTGTCATATACCCTAACGTTATAATGAGAGCACTGTTGTAAAAACATGTTGTGAATTCTTAGGGTTTTGCAGATGTTTAATGATAACTTTTAATCAAAACATAAAACATTATTTTTGTATATGCGAGGCATCCATTACACATTTTCCCTGAGTGTTAACGTCAGTAATTATGACTGTTGAATATCTGACTTGACTCTTGGGTAATGTATTTTGCTCCCTGCCGCCAAGCATATAATTTGACTCATATACACATATACACACACACACACACACACACGTGTGTTCTAAAATTATATAAATACCACATGGTAGGTATAGAAAACAAATTATATCTAGTATTGTATTATTTACCTTATTTTGGAAGCTATTACTTTGAAAAGTAAACTTTTACTTGAAGGGACAAATGCTCTGAGGATAATGCTCTGATAACTGTCAGTTAAACAAAACAGTATTAACTGAAACTTTCAGGAAAAACTGTTTGATAAAGCAAAACATGTAACAAATATTGGCTATTATAGATAAATGGTAGATAACAAATGGAATCTGAAATTGTATAGCTTATTTTAGTATAGCTCTTACTTTGAAAAGACAGCTTGAACTTGAAAGGGCACTTGCTGCGGGCTTGTGCCAAACTTAAGCAAATTGGCTTTTTTTTTTTTTTTTTATTCTTACCAGACACTCTGCATCTTTTCTTAGAAACGATTTTGTCTATTCTAGGGTTAATGTCCTTTGCCATGGCCACTTTCATTACAGAGAGAAGATGCTGGTCTGTGAGGCGAGATCTGTGGGATGTCTTAGTCACAGAAATTCAAAAGGTTGAATTTCTGTGTTTCAAAATCAGCGAATCTCCTGCTGAATTCCACTTTCAGTGTGTTCAATTTGTCGGCATACACTTCTGTCGGGAACGGGATGGTGACTCTGTCACTGACTGACTTACAAATAGGAAAGTGAGACAGTTTGCCTTGGCGCATCTGCCTCTCCCACAGATGCAGTTTAATTTGAAACGCCTTTACGGAGTCTCGCATTTCAGTGATCAACTGCTTTCGGCCCTGGACTTCTACATTAAGAGCGTTGAGGTGCTCCATTATGTCACACAAAAATGACAAGTCACTGAGCCATTTTTCATCCTCAAGCTCAGGGATGACCTTTTGTTGCCAGATATTTGTAAGGATCGTTATTGCCGCTTTCATAGACATCGGTGTGTATTTCGCTAGTAGGCTACTTATGTGTATTTAAATGTATGAAACCTAAAATAAGCATTATACGGTTATAACGACTTACTGTGCCCCCCTTTCCATCCTCTCCCCTCCTGCTGAACCTGAGCGATTTCGAAAGTGAAAGTGAAACTGGAAAAAAACGGCGCACATACTAAAGCGATTGCACGCTTTAGCAAGCATCAGCAACTACACACAATCACCGATTGCACACAAGTTACCATCTGAAAAAAACTGTAGACCTCTTACCACTGTAGAAACTGCATTGACACTGACAGTGTATACATGCTATGTGCCTGAGAGATGTGTATTTCAACAGACTGTCTGGACACAGGGACACACCGCTTCAAATCAGCATGTCTGATCACTCTACTTACTATTACTTAACATTAAAAATACAAGCGGATTTCCTTCCATTATATTTTACACAGTTTGATGCTTCACAGAAAGGTAAGAACGTTAGCACAACATAGCTGAAAAAGTCTAAACTTAGAACTTACCATGTGTATTCAGTGCTTCAGCGATGCTTCTCCAAGCGGAATCCTTTTTTTCTTATATCTTTGTGGAATTTGTCGTAGAGAATTAAATGCTTTTGAACTTCCACAATCAGTTTCTCATCGTCCATGTTTGATGATTAATATTCATGACTCACAGAACTTCCATCCAATGAGATCGCTGTGTGGGCGAGGCCTTTCAGCCGCAACGTCACGGAAATAGAAACCGTTTCTAAATTAGAAATTTCTAAGTTCTAGTTAGAACAAAAACTCTGATTAACATGGAAAAGATACCTTTTATCGCGTGTCGTGTGTAGTTAGGACATGGTCTAAGAATGTGGAGGATTCAGGTGGGGGCTTGGGGTGAGCTGGAGTGATCCACCCGCTATGGGATGGAACTCGAAAGACATCATGTGAATCTTCATCTGCTTCTCCAACACAGAAACTGGAACCCATTACTTTGAGGACTCAATTGATAAAATCCACCAAAGACAATTTATAAACATCCGGAAGCATAAGGATGATTAGCAGATCGTCATCCAGCCCACTCAGCAAAATGTGATTCAGAACAGAATCGCTCCAACTTACCAGATGGACATGCTCAACAAACTCCTCCACATAACTCTCCAGGGGACGGCCATCTTGGCGGAGATGAAGCAGCAGATACTCCTCTGGAGAGTCATTATTATAATCCATATTGAGGTCTGGTCTTCTCTCACGGAACAGAAGGAGACCATGAGGTAGGTATCAGATAAGTGAAGGTGTCTCTATTTGACAGGTTAACTGGAAGCATAGAGGCAGAGAAACAAGAGGTGAGCACGTAAATCTCAGGTAAATTCAGCCAATTTAGCTTGCTTTACTATCTGCTTCTCATGCTGTTCCCCTGTGCAGTAATCACGCTGTCTAATCAGCATCTTGATATGCCACACCTGTGAGGTGGATGGATTATCTCGACAAAGGAGAAGTGCTCACTAACACAGATTTAGACAGATTTGTGAACAATATTTGAGAGAAATAGGCCTTTTGTGCACATAGAAAAAGTCTTAGATCTTTGAGTTCAGCTCATGAAAAATGGCAAGTGGTGCTCGCTGCAGAGCCAAATGGGAAGAGCTAGAGCTCTAGCTCCTCCTCGCTGGATCTAGTGGGCGGGGCTTGAGGCATAATTAGCCTGTACTATTAAAGTAACGTTGTATTTTCTACAATTAACGTTGTATTTTCTTTTTTTATTTGAGAAAAGGGCATACTGATATAATAGGCGCAGACCTTTCGAACTAATGTACAACCTGTATAGACCATTTCAAGGACGTAAACAATAACAAAAGCGTTGGAACTCTACTGCGCATGTCTGGTCCTGAAACATTTCCGGTAGCACCATTTTTAAATCTCAGATCTGTCAAAACAAGCGCGTACTCTTTAAGTCTAGCGAAAACGTAATATTTAAGTTATTAAATAAATAAATAAACGGTGATTGGAATACCCTAAATATGTCTGAGGCGCAAACCTACAAAGAGCATTAAAAGTAGTCTTCCGGACAGCTCAAAGCGGCTCTGACCGATGCGAGAGATGGCGGTAAATGTATCGCAGTCTGGATGCTTACAGTTAACTCCATAGCGGAAAGTTTGGGATCATTTGTTCGTACAATGGATGACATCAGTCTTATGTTTGGTTAAACTGAAGCTAGATAAACAGTGTCACTTACATACTTATCATGGTTTGTCGCCAAGATGTCCGGGGAGCTGATTAGTTGACATTTCACTTGCATTGCTGGGTCAGTCTGTATATCTATGCAAATATTATTTTCCATATTTATTTGTATAGCGGTTTTCACAATACATATAGTTTCACTGCAGTTTTACAGAACATGCATGTATATTACGCTATATGAATGCTAATAAACTAATCACTACATGCCATTATTACTGATTTTATTCGTTTTAAAGTGTGTGCTTGGTTTGGTTAAGTTTGTTGCTGTGGAACAGTGCGAGAAAGAATTTGAACGCTCTATCAGCCACCATGTTGTCACAAATAAGATGAATGCAATTCAGTGCTGGCTACCGTGTTTTGCACACACCTTTATTATTTTTTTAAAAGATAAAAGTATAGCCTACATGCAGATTAATAAATGCACACACACTAAATACAGTATATATGTGGGTATAAATGTTTTTATGCACATTTACTGTAAACACATACACATACAGTAGTACTGGTCAAAAGTGTGGGCACTGTTACTATTTTTAATGTTTTTCCGAATAAGAATGTGCTTTATTGCCAGGTATGTTTACACATACGAGGAATTTGTTTTTTTGTGACAGAAGCTTCCAGATTTATGGATTAAAACCTCCATACTGTGCATTTCCAGTATGCAGGCAATATGTAAAAATAAAGCAATGCATGCCTAAAAACATTGTAATGTTTGTCACTTCCCACAGTCAAGTCCAACAACCAGTCACCCAGGAACAAGAACTACCAAATCCAGATGACATGGAAGTCACACCACCTGAGTCAGATATCATGGAGATCACCCCAACACCGGGAATCTATGTATGTAGAGGGAATATTTATGTATTGCTTGACTGATGTATTTCCCTTTCCTGTTTCAAAAAGGTGTTTATGAGCAGCACTTCATTAATTACATTATTATTGAAATTCTTATATTCCACACAGGATTCAGCGGTGATGAAAAACATTCAGCTGGCCTGTAAGTGGGTGGAGGAGAACCAACACCACTTTGCTGGGAAGATCGAACTGCCGAAGATCTTAAGGATGAAGGAGGATGATGCCTTGTTGGCTATCACGATGCGAGACTTGTTCATAAACACCATGTTTTATGAAGGTGAAAGGGATGAAGAACAAATTCGGGCTCCCTTCCTTTTCACTTTTCAGAGAGTAGAGGACATGGAATTTTTCTTGCAGGAAATACGAGACAAAAGAGATATCCGTGTGTCTTGTTTACACAACCCTCACTTGTAAATCTACCAATAGGGTACTATGAATGTAAATATTGATTTTTGTTTTGTAAAATATAAGTAGTGTAAGAAAGTATAAGAAGTGTTGTTCTTGAAATATGTTTACATTTTATTATTTTATAACTTCTTAGTGTAATATTTTATCTAGATGTATGATTTATTTTATGTTTGGATGCACATTTAGCTAATTTAGGTTAATAGAAACAAATAAATCCAGCGTAAACTTGTATGACAGTGGAGTATGTGACTATTAAATTACATCTGTCTTCTCCCAAATGTTGTTGGAGTGGATACCTCACTAATCTCAGAGCACATCTGTTATCTTATTTTTCCTCTAGTGTGAGAAGTCACATTGCTGGTTTTAAACTACTGGACTGGTTACTTATTTACATTAAAAAATGGCATAATGCATAGCCTATCACATGAAGGCTGAGTCTGTCTAAAATTACAGTCAATATTCCATTTCAATTTAAAATATAATTAAAAACAATTACTAGCCTGTTGGAGTTTATGCATTCACATTTACATACAAAATTGGGCAGATTACGGTTCTTAGTAGAACTTTATTATTTAGTATATTATTATAATTACTGTTATTATTATTTATTACATTAATCAGATGATTTAGTTCATAAATAACCCACACGTTAATGCGGTGGCCAAAAATTTAAGAGGGGTGCACAGAGAGTAAGCTTTCACATTGTTAATAATTTACATAATCATATAAGCAAAGCGACTTCAAAAGTGAGGAAACTATTCATCCTAATAATATGACAAGCTTACACAGATACATAGTTTAAACAGGTGTTAGAAGCACACACATATAGTTTGAGCGTTTTATATAAGCATTTACAATGGGAGAATCGTGCGTTATTTGTTGACGAAGCATTATTAAAAAAAAAAAAAAGTATTTACGTAATGCCGTTTGTCAAAGAAACGATACTGACCATGCTGAAAATAATCATAATCATGACAAATATTAGAGAAAAATAAGCCAATAATATCTATGCCAGCATCTTGCAAATAAAAAAAAAAATATTTACTTCAATTACGGTTGAACACGCACTAACATTAACAGCCACATGGTGGCGCTTGATAGCGCTTCAAACCCCGCCCACTAGATCCAGCGAGGGGGAGCTGGAGCTCTAGCTCCTCCCATTTGGCTCTGCAGCGAGCACCCTCTCAAAAATGGGGGCAAAAACAAAAGTGTTGCATTTATAATTTTGTTCAGTGAATATTAACAAATAACTCAAAATGTTCATACCTCCATGGACAACGGCCTTTTTGAAGTGGTTTTTAATGTGTGCGTTCAATTTGTCTTGTCTTGTCGGTTTGAAAATACTGCTAACACAAAAAGGGCAGTGAACATTTTTGCTGCATGTTGTGCATTGCTCCAAAGAAGGTACTGCTGCACCTCTCTGAATCGTTATATGGATCTATAGATGGGGAAAAACACATAAAATCACGGTGAATGTTACACAGTTTCTCTCAGTTTAATTATTTTTTTTAGCACCCCCTTTGAACTGTTAAGCCCCTCCTTAGCACCCCTAACAAAAAAATCCTGGAGCCGCCACTGTTCATCACAATTTATTTAGTGTGAAATATACAGGGCTGTAGGCCTACAAGTAGCTGGAGTTATTAATCTCATTTAAATACCATCTAAAATCAGGTTTACATTTGTGGCTGAATGTGAGTGAACTTTAATGCATTTCCAGAAATCAAGTCTCACCAACATTTTCACTTTCTCTCTTCTCCTCTTTCCTAATGCTTCCTCTGTTGCAAACGCTGAACACTTTTCAATGATTTATTCCTCATGTCAATTAGGCGTTGATGCTCTCCTAGAAACAGACAAATACACATTACATTCAGTGCAGTTTTGTTTATTCCATTATTGTAAATGATGCACTGATGCTATTGAGAACTGAACTGAGCTGGACAAAGACATGACTCATTTCTACAGATCTGCTTAAAACAAATTGCTGAGCCACAGCAGAGTTAAATACATCTATACACAGGGTTGTCACTATAGTTGGATTGAGATGTTGATGTTTTATTAGATGAGATTTTGACATTTTATAATGTAATTGTAATTTGTTTTATTATAGTAAAAACAGCATTAAACCAGTTGTTTTGTCTTCCTCTCAGACTTCAGTTCTGTGTGTTCTGTGCACAGACCCGCGAGCGCTACAGATCAGCACTGAAGCAGCGTTTCTTCTCATCTCAGCGGGTTGAATAAGATATCCGTCAAGTCTTTTTACATCTCTCTAAAATTATAACTAAAGATATATGAGGACATTAGACATTATACTCACCGCTAAACTGGATGAGTCAACTAGTCTCCAACTCGCCTGATGAACTTCTTCTGGAAAGCGTTTCTTCTCTTTTGTCGCACTTGTGAAAGGTCTCGGAGTGTAATGTTGTTATGTCTTTGTGCTTTAATTGTGATAGTTCAGATATGAACAATGTTGTCAAACCAAAACATATTTTATACTTTTATATCCATTCTGCAGTAGACACTACGTAAAAGACGCCGTTACAAGTAATCAGCTGCTTGCGAGACTTGTTTGCGCGAAGGAAGATCACGCGTGTGGACTATTCATCTATGCGGGTGAAATATTCCATAGGCAAATTTTTTTTTTTTTTTTGTACAAAAATATTTTTGTACGAAATATTTAATAGGAAGTCTACATTACAAAAAATTTAATAAAAGACACTTGCCAAGTCTACTGTAACCACAGCACTTGCTACATGTTGCACAAATTAATACAGTATAACTGCAGCCTATACATGAAGACTTTAATGGCAATGAAAAGAACCTCATTAACATTCAAGTTTAATTATTGAACCTAATCGTAGGAGTGTTTTTAAAACAATGCTCATAAAAATAAATAAAATCAATTTAATCAGACAGACTTAGAAGTTTTTGCATCTGAAATCTTCACATGCATTTCAGCGTATCACTGAACTGTAGTTATATTGTATCTGTACTTCATCATACAGCAAATCTACAGTTGTACTTCAATGTACTGCAGTCATTTTTTGTAAGCGCATGTTACGTAGGGTGCTGGTGGCTGATGGGGTCCCAGGAGGCGCTGGTATTGTCAAGGCTGCAGTGGTGGTTGGTGGCATTTTGCATGATGTGGAATGCTGCTTCCATTTACAAACATCTAAATGATTCTGAAAATCATCTCTTCTTAAAACTGTAGCTGTACAGTAGACACAATGGAAGTGTAGTGTTGGTCTGCAGCCCAATCCACATCTGTGCAAAGTGAAATCTAAAATACAAATAAAAAAAATATTAAACACTTAATTCCTGTAAGTCCAGAGTGATGTTTTGTGTGTGAATATTTAATGGGATATGCTCAAAAACATGAAATATCTATATACAATTCTCTCAAAAGATAAATACACAAATATATAGTCTAATTGTTTGTGTTTTGTTAGGTTAAGTGTTTGTCTATTAAACTTTTGATTTTGACCAAGACAAACTGACATGTTATGATCAAATCATGCTGAAAAGCAACTAATTCAAAAGGAACTACTATTAAATATTATTATGCCATTGTATATTAATAAATAACTCAAAATGTTCATACCTCCATGGACAACAGCCTTTTTGAAGTGGTTTTTAATGTGTGCGTTCAATTTGTCTTGTCTTGTCGGTTTGAAAGGGCAGTGAACATTTTTGCTGCATGTTGTGCATTGCTCCAAAGAAGGTACTGCTGCACCTCTCTATCATTATATGGATCTATAGATGAAAAAAAACAAAACACATATGAAACATTTCTCATAGATGGAAAATATTACAAATGCAGTAAAATACAAAGACACTCCAAAACTTTGGTGTTCCAGGACCATTCAGAAAAACCACACATTTCTGCAGTATTCAGCCATTTCTTTTGTAAATACACTAATATTATGTCAAGTAAGAGATGCATGTATTGTTTTTTGTGTATGAATAAATAGTACTTTATCATTTTATATAATTTCCCTTTAAATGTGAAGATGAGTTTTAAAGCTAATCTAAAGGCCAAACCATTAGCCTCACTGAAAGACAGAATCTGCCAACGAATTAAGCATGTGAACTACAAACACTACGTGTTTTTTATTGATTTGACATTAATTTCAAAATAAATGCATCAGAAATTGTTATGTAGATCGTATTATTTTAATAAATTGACTATTTTTAAAGATGGGCTTAAATGGTACAGTGCCACAAAACACATGCAAACTATAGCCAACACAAACTAACCTTAAATGAACAAAACTTGACATTTCTTAATGTGGGTACAATGAAAATGACTGTAATGCATAGTCCACTGTACATTTAAGTTCCATGCATGTTTTTGTAAACACATCTTACATTTTTGTATGTATATATATATATATATATATATATATATATATATTACATGTATATATCTTATATTGTAATAATACATACTATTGTCCTGTATAAAATAAAAAGCAGCATTTAGTAATCATGATAACAATATAATATATTATAATAAAGTACTATAATATATTATAGTCAAGAATATAGAATTGTCATTATTATTAAAGTACCTGCCAAGAGTTCGAAACATTACAATTATTAATGAATTTGAAATGAATATCTTCTGTGCATCAAGGCTGATTTTATTTGATAAAAAAAAAGCAATACTGTGAAATATTATTACAATTTTTTTTAAATTCAATTTTAATATATTATAAAATATAATGTTATTTTCTTCATCATTGGTCCAGTTTTCAGTGCCACATGAACTTTTAGAAATCATTACAATTTATTTGACTCTCGAGCAACATTTCCATTATCAATGCTGAAAACAATTTTGCTGCTTCATATTTTGTGTGGAAATGGTGATACGCTTTATTTTTCAGGATTTTTTGATAAATATGCAGTTTACTGAACAGCGTTTATTTGCATTTATCAAATATATTAAATTTGTTAATATTAAATGGAAATCGTTTTAAATTGCTTCACTCACTTTTTATCACTTTCACGCATTACGAAAGAATAAAATGATTAATTCCTCTCTCTTTTTGTAAAAATATTATACAAACGTTTGCATATGGGTGATTCTTCAATTGGGGGAACTTTTATGTCCCCAGGTTATACATTAATGTTAAAAATATTATATTATAAAATAAATAGTTTAGTTAATTCAAATAATATTTATTGCACCACCAAAAAATGTTATACACTAAAATCAGTATGATTTCCATTTTTAAAAAATGTTTTCATCACTAATATTTGGCTACTCAGGCCTTGTCCCCAACCCAGACTTTAAAACTTATCTGCTCTGAAAATGTGATAAAATGTTATCGGTTCATTAAAAAATCACAATATATGTTTAAACAGTAACTTAAAAAGGCACTTGATGCATAATTCGGGTTCATATCTGTGCAATTTGTGAATATTTTTAACAATTTAGTATTGTCCACAACAATACTGTCATTACCGCGACAGTCTATGATTACAACAAGGATAACTTTGAGGGTAAGACTTGTTTATGCCGTAACCATGGAAATGAAGACTAGCAGAGGAGCACATGTCAGCCATGGAAGAACAGTGATATTTGATGTCTGAAAAAGTAAGTAATTTAATCATGAATTCCTTCTGATCATGGAGTAGACTTATTCAGCGTCATTACCATAAATGCTGTAGCAGCAATATTTTGATATATATATATTCACATGATTTATGTGTATTTAAAGTTCTTTTTGTATTAGCTGTTGAGTGATGTTAGCAAAACCATGACCTAGCATCTTTTTTCCTGAAAAAATTAAAATGTCATTACAGAACACGTCATTACCAACACACAACATGTTGTGATGGTAATGACAAGTGATGGTGGTAATGACATGTTCTGTGTCACTATCTATATCATATTATGTGTTTATAAATTAAGTTAAAGAAGCATAATAGTGTGATTTTGCAATGAAACTTAAGTGAGATGCCTTACTTCCTAAAACTATTTTTTCTTATTTTTTAACCAGAATGGCTCCCAAGAAATCAACTGAAAGGTCTAGAGATTATAGAAAAAAATTGAAGGAAGATCCAGTAAAATATCAGCAGTACATTGACAGAGAAAAGGAAAGATACAAAAGAAGAAAAGAAACAGGAAAGCTTAAAGTAATCTCACAACTTTCAAAACGGGAGCAAAGACAGAAACGCAAACAATGGAGAGTTAACCAAAACAATAAAAGAGCCAATGACAAAATTCGACAGGAAGTACAACACTATGTAGCTTCAAACACCCCCCCAACATCTCCAGACATCCCCCCAAGATCTCCAGTGCAACAAGGTCAGAACAGTGAAAATGCAAATCGTGAAACTCCTAGCAGAAGAGGTCGTAAGAAAGTTAAGGCAAATAAAGCAAAAGTCTATCGTGATCTTTTTGCTATCCAAAAGAAGCTACAAATGCCACAGAAAAAAATGGAAAAATACAAAAAGAGATGCACTAGGCTTTCTGGGCGGCTTTCACAACTAGACTCCCCAAAGCAAAAAACAAAAAAAACAAATGAAACTGCAACCAAAGGCCCTAAAGAAGACACTGCTCTTCCACAATGTGGTACTCTCTGAACTCAAAAACAAATACAAACAAGCTGGAGTAAAAAACAAACAGATTGTTGCCAGGATTCTATCTGGAAAGGTACTGAAGAAGTACCATTTTTTAAAGGAAGCACACCGTCTTCCGTGAAATATGAAATATGACAGGGAGGTATATCCAGGAATAGTTCAAGATGTGGATGCAGAGAATTGCATTCTTGTTAAAACTTTGAGTCGTGTAGGCCAGAACCGCTTCTTTTGGCCTATGAGGGATGATATTCTGTGGTATCAGCCGCATGATTTTCTGGGTCTTATCCCACCACCTCAGCCAGTGACGAAAAGGCACATGATGCTGCCAGTAGATGTCTGGGAGAAATTGTTCTCCCACTTATAAGAGATCTGTCAAGAGGGCGGTCCTTGGAGATATATAGTTCTGGGTGTTCATGTTTGGTCAACTAGTGTGCAACTTTTATGCGTTATTAACCCAAACATATAATATTTCACCTAATGGTAATATTCATAGTTATGAAATGTTTATGAAGGATATGTTTATGCTGTTTATCCCATTGTGACAATTGATTCTCTAGAAAATATTGTATGGTTTCTGCATGATTGAAATAAACATGTTCAAGTTGATGGTTGTGTCATATTTATATACATCTCCTCACATCTGTCCATTTCTTTCAACAACACTCACCAGAAGTCATTATTTAAGCCTTTAAATTTGCTTTATGTATCAGTGCACTTTTCATTTATGTCATTACCAAAACACTATGTCATTACCAGAACAGTATGTCATTACCGCCACGTTGCTTAATTTACAGCAAACATACCTTTAAAACTGTTTTATGTTCAATCTTGAGGTGCTACATGAAAAGCCTAATGAAATACTCATCCACCTATTCAAAGAAAAAACATCTAAAATTAATTTTCCAGAAATTAAACAAATGTGTGCTTTGATGAACACAGAAAAACACATTTTGATGGTAAGAACAAGAAAATATATGTAATTCGCTGAATGGAAACATTTTGTTTTTTATACGTATTGTTGAAGGTTAACAATGTTTGCAAGATAAATGAGTTTAAATGATCTCCTTGATAAATTCTTTGCATTATGAGACTTTTTGATGTTGTGATGGGAATGACGTTTTGCAGTGCCAGTTGGCAAATAGATATAAAATACTCAAATTATATTTAAGCTCAGTCGTGGCCATTATTATATCTTTACATCAAAGGATGTAAACATTGTCTTGACATAATTCTAACAAAATTCAACCAAATTTAATTCATCAAAATGTAAGATGGCAAAATAGCCCCCAATTGAAGAATCACCCATATATGTAATAATAATAAATAATAATAATAAAAATAAATGTATTATTGTTTCCACAAAAAACATTAATAATAATGAGAATTGTGTCTTGAGCAGCAAATCAACGAGTTAGAATGATTTCTGAAGGATTACATGACACTGAAACTTCTCTTTGTAAACAACAACAGATTTATAAATGTTTCTAATCTTGCGTTCCCAAATGCAAATTAAAGCGACTAAAAACAGTACTGTAACAGCAGACATATAGTGCGTCAGACTACAGTAATATAATTACAACACAACCGTTCAGAAAAAGTCACTCGGTTGAGAAACACGTTTCAGCGCTGATAACTGCGTGTGGCGTTTTGAATAATTTGAACGCTTAATAGTTAATCAACTATAGTTTTTTTTATCCACGTCTCCCGCCATGACATTAACTCCGCCCACTTCTGGCCTCAGACTGCTGGCTCATAATGTTCTGCGGTTCTGCAGTTGGTTTATTACTGGCACTGATTCTGAGGAGAGAGCTGTATAGCGATCTTTAACGGTGTGTGCGTGCTTATAAGGTAAGTAGCAGTCTATACTATGTTTATGAGTGTGTCCAAGTTAAGTGTTAAGTGTGTCTATTTACATACTAGATTCCTTACGTATATCACTGTTGTGTTTAGATGACATAATCTACTGTATGTGCCATTTATTCGTTATATGGCTTATCTAATATACATCGCTCATTTCTTAGAGTCAAAGCACTTATATGTGCGTTAATGGAGCAGCTTCATCTCTGTCCTCAGCGGTGGGAGCTGTCCAATTTCAACTGCTCAGTATTAGTCATTTCTGTCAGTTTTTCTATCTACAGTATTATTCATGGTATATTTCCCTCGCAAATGCTCTCCGGCTGATGTTTTGACGATGCAGCTCTGAGGGCGTGGTTCATAATAAAACATACACACCACTCTCAATAACAGTTGCAAATGTATTCATATTACATATACAAATACATTTATCAGATGCTTTGATCAAAAGTGGATAATTCACAATTATTTATAGTCTTTTGAAAATTATAATCATAATTTTACCACAGCATTTGCAATAAAACCATAGTAAAAACCAAACTACTACAATAACCGTGGTTTAACTATGACTGTTGCAGTAAAACCATAGTAACTACAAAATTTACCATGATTTCAAAAACTATGGTTACTGTAGTCATGGTTACCACAGTTTTACTTAAGTATTACTACAATCTAACAATATGGCATCAAAACCATGGTTTGATGGTTTGAAAACAACATGGTTACTACAATCATGTTTGCTATAGGTTTACTATAGTAAAACCAAGGTTAAATGTTGTAGAAGTATAGCACTTTTCACAATGCTTATCATTTCAAAGTAGGTTTACAGAAAATGCATGTTTCAAGGTTACAATTTAAAAAACATCCTTTAATCAGCCAGAGGTGACTGAGAGTCACTGGGGAACAAAGTAATGTCCATTTGACAGCCGCTCAAAGATAATACAAGTCATGTGTTCTGTGCTGTCAGCATCGAAGGCTATCTCTGTGGCAAAAACCGAGTTACAGCAATACAAGAGTTACATAAACACAAAATAAAAACCAGGCAAACAATAATTAAGCAGTTAAAATGTTTTAAATTGGATTATGATAATTCTAAAATCTTTTCTGATAAAATCTAGTCATGTGTTCAGTTAAACACTATCCTTCAACATTATTAAAGGGTAAGTTCAACAATTTTCAATCCATTTTGTATTGTTACAATGTTGGTAACATGTAAAAGAACCATGTTTATTCTTTCTCCAAGATACCCAGTTTATTTGTCAGCAAAATTGATGCAAAACAGCAGTCTTTTTTGTCATTTAGTTAAAACTTGTCATTTCATTTTGCATCATCCTGCAGAGTGTTGCTTACAAATAAAAGGGGGCATATAGGTACACATAACTCAGAGAAAGAGTAAATATTGTTCATTTACAGATATTGCAATAATGCAAAGCGTGTTGAAAATCATCAAACATACCCTTGTAGGCAATATAAGGGTGATATTTGTCAGTTTTGTATGTCCATGTACAGTCGCCGTCATCTGAAATCTTTCAATCTGGAGCTGGCGTAATCTCTAGTAACCTTGGGATGGGCATCCTGAGATAGAAACAGGAAATCAAAAGAAGAAAGTTTAGCATAACTGTTGTACATATTATTTCAGACAAAAGATGATTTATTTCATCACATATAACTGCAGTGCATGGTTATCATATGTGTTGTGTGAATACTTGTCTAAAAATATGTATTTTAATCTAATTTAAACTGAAATAGCCTTCTTGATAATATTTGGGGCTCAGACACACTCTTTTAAAGTAAAATACCAAAAAGCTCTACTTCCTTTAGTGGACTTTGATACATCCTTGGTATTTGTGACCTCATTACAGGCCAAGCAACTGCTGCTTCACCTATTTGTGCTTATTTTTATATCTATATATATCTGGTTTAATCACAAGGTGGTGTAATATGCGCACATCCAAAAACTTTAGGCAGGTGCTCAATCGCATAATTAACAAAAATCAGCACACTGCCACTAACGCTCTCAAAAATCAGTTTATTGATAGTGTTTCATGTGATCCCTCAGTAAATGTATTATTTGGGGAACAGGCAGTCTCTTTAGAATTAATTACACATGCCACAGTATCATTTAAGTGGGTGGAACATAATAACTGTAATATTACACTACCATTCAAAAGTTTGGGGTCAGTAAGTTTTTTTTTTTACATCTTTTTGCTCACCAAGGCTGCATTTATTTGATCAAAATGAAGTAAAAACAGTAATAAATTGTAATAATATTTCACAATAACACAACAGTTTTCTAATTCTGAATATATTGTGAAATTTTCATTACTCCAGTCTTCAGTGTCACATGATCAGAGGTGTAAAATACTTGAGTAATTTTACTTGATTACTTTACTTAAGTATTATTTTGGGGGATTTGTACTTTACTCAAGTACAATTTAAACTGACTACTTGTACTTTTACTTGATTACATTTCTGAAGAAAAAACAGTACTTTTTACTCCTTACAATTTTACTTCATCTTGAAAAGTACATTACATTTTTATTTTATCTTATGCACATTAAATATGGTAAACAGAAGCTCAAACGTGCGTGCTTGATGTGAGAACCAATGATCATTGTTTCATGCATCAAGCGCACATATTTCTACTTCAGTTATGACTTTCAATATGACTTTCATTCCAGGTAAATGTCTGGCTTCAAAAGTTCACCATAAAATCTGAGGAAGCATATTGAGGTAGCAAAGTTGCATTTTCCCAAAAAATGTTTATTCATTATTTGTTCTGTTTTGACAGAGCCATTAGCTGTGTAATATATTAGCTGAATGCACAAGATTGAGTGCAAATAAAATCAGTGATGAGAATTTAAATACCATTAATATTTTTTGTGGAAATATTTTCTTAATTAATAAAAAATCTCCAAAAGTGTTTAAATGAGCATTGTTGTTAAATTAATTGTAATTCATGTTTAGTGATGTTCTCACCAGGTAGTGGATAAGTTGTATTTATAATATGTCATTATATGACACATTGAGTAGGAATCAGAACTGTTTTCTTTTTTTAAATCTTAATAATTACATGATTTGCTCATTAATTAATCTAATTAGTAACAAATAATTATTTATCAATATTTGCTGAGAAAAAAAAACTCCAAAAGCCCCAAATAAATAATTAAAAAATTAACAACACACAAAAAAGTGGCCTTTCAAAATGTTAATGTTGTATGTTTTAATTCTATGACTCTCCTCATTAATTCAGCACATTCTTGTATTCTGTGTGGAATATGTTTCTAATCTCTGCATCACATCTTGCTCTTCAAAGGGATAGTTCACCCAAAAATGAAAATTCTCTTATCATTTACTCACCCTCATGTCATCCCAGATGTTTATGACTTTCTTTCTTAAGATGAACACAATTTTTAGTCCAGATAATGCAAAACAGAACCACTTCAGAACCCACACAAAGTGAACATGACAGTCAAGTTTAAAATATTAGTATGTGTATCCTTACATATGCCTATCATTTCACTTAAGAAGTCACTGATTTATTAACAGGGGTTGCATGCATTACTTTCATATTCACTTTGTGTAGTTATTGAAGTGTCATTTTTGGATGTCCCATACACGTGATTTTTTTTTTCTTCTAAAACTGTTAGTTTGTGTTCCTCTGATAATGAAAGTCACATGGGATGGCATTAGGGTGGAAAGGATGGAGTTTCCTTTTAATCCCTTTCCCTGTTCCGCTGTGCTGCATTTTTATTGTTGTTGTTGCACTAGATATACGTGTTTGACCTGTACCACTGCATTTTGTTTTGTTTTCTCCCTTTAACCAGACTCTGAATGTCTGATAGAAAAGAAAGTACTTCTACTTTTTTAATACTTGAGTACAATTTAAAGTTGTACTTTTTTACTTTTACTCAAGTATGTTTTTGGCCAGATACTTAACGGTAATTTTAAAATCATTACCGTGACCATTAGCTAAGTGGGGATGAGTCTCTTCTCTCTGTGGGTTGGTAAGAGACGAAGAACTGGGCTCGCGGAAACAGATAAAAGTGTGGCATCAGCCTGCGGTCGTGAGCCGACGATCGATGAGTTGAGAAAACAGAGCACTGATCTTATTAGATGTTTTAGGTAATGAGGCCGACGTCGGCCAGACATACGTGTGCTGTCCGGGTTATTATACAGTATATAAGTTACTGTGATTATATTTGTTGTGATTACTGTTACTTGTATATCTTTATTTTGTAGAGAAACCACACACACATGCGAAGCAGAATTTCTTCAGGACTGAGTTGTGGTGACAATAAATGGGTTATTCCCGTGTACCTGATCATCTCTGGTAAAAGTCTCTAACCTGATGCTTCATAGCAGGGGTGTTATCAAATGTTAAATTCACATAAAAGAAAGAATTTTTACATTTTCCTTTCCTTTCCTTTACAGTTCATCCACCTGCCTCATCTGAAGCTTTCATTGATAGCCCATTATTGTCTGTGGAGACATGCAGCACCAAGAATTGTCTCCACAGGCACAACGGTAACACTGGTGAATTCCAGAAATCTTCTGCCTCTTCTGTTACTGAGCAAGAGTGAAACTCAAACGCTTGATTAGCTTAGCTTGTTGCTCAAGTTACAAGGGTTAAATGTAATCTTTAAAACCAACTGTCTAGTTCTTGCTTCCTCAATCTACATACACTGTTTAAACACACTAACTTCCACCAGGCTTGGAGCTGGTGCAACTCATCCTTAAAAGAATATTTCCTAAGCTTCTAAAACACATCAGAATAAAACATTAATCCTGCAAGGAAAAGGAATGCTGTGACTTGTTTTTATGACCACATTTGTGTACGAGTGTGTATGAGACACGCCTTCTGCACATGCTCAGTGCAGTCCTGAGAGACCTTGCATGCAAACCACATCCTGATTCACTCAAGATACAAGATCAGCTGTGAGATTCGAGGCTTTTTTCCAAATCAGCTCACCTGTTCAAACGGATCACTTCAACCTCCTAGACAAGCCATGGAGTTTGAGAACAGCAAAGAAGGATGTAACAACTGCAGAAAGAATTGCGATGACAAATGCCAATGTCATTATCATACAATAACCCAAAGTCCTAAACCTGAGCAAAGGACTGAAGAGAAGACGTCTGAGATGCCTGAAGGGCCTTCAAAAGAGTGTGGCTTCTGTTATTTCGTCCCCTGTGATTGCGGCCCCTGTGACTGCGGCTCTGGTGATTGTGGCCAATGTGATTGCGGGCCCTGTGATTGCGGCCTTTGTGATTGTGGCTCCTGTGATTGCGGCTCCTGTGATTGCGGCTCCTGTGATATTCAGTGAATGTTTGCAGGATGTTGGTCAGACAGGTGAGAAACATTTGTCTCTTTAATGGCTACTTCTAAAAATATGGACATTTTACAATTTCTCTCCAGTTTTATCAAAGTTTTATCTAATTGTGGCTGTTTAAATGCACTCTGAACATTGATCAGTACTTCCACAACATTTGAAAATCTTAATGATAATTTCAACATTCACTAATATATATTCAAATTAAAAATTGTGCCAGCATTATCTAGTGCACTGTGAATTAACATGAATAAACATTCACAAAGGTTAATAAATGTAGCTCAAATACATGTTTCATTGTTAGACCACACCAGCTTGTGCATTAAAGGGGTGGTTTACTGCTATTTTTCTTTGCTTGATTGTGTTTATGGGGTGCAATATAACATGTCTTCGTGTTTCGTTTGTTAAAAAACGCCTTATTTTTCATATATTTCACCTTTATTGTAAGCTGCTTGCTCCTCTGTCATTTGAACGACCGGTTGACTTCCTGATTCTATGAAACCACTCCCTCAGAAACAGGCGATGGGCTCAGATTGGTTAGTTGGGCCGGTGTGTTGTGATTGGCTAAACTGTGTACTGCACATTGTCCGGAAACTTCACGCCCATTACCTTTACGGGCGACAGCTGCATGTGCTGCGGTCAAATGTAAATAATGGTGTCAATATTGCCGTATCAGTTTGAGCCAGAATCAGACCCAGAAAGCGGTGAAGAGAGTTAAGCAGAACTTCCGCAAGCATGGTTCTTACAAAACGTTTCTGAATGGAAGTTTGCTGTTGTGATTACATATCATTTTTTGAAGTTTGTACACGTTTGTCTTATACACACAAAATAGCATCGAACTAACTGGCTACTATAACCAAACCGCCTTGGCTTGTGTTTACGTTCTTGATCAAATCGAAAAATTACGTCATAAAGTATACATGGAAAATACATTTACAAAATTAGTACATAATTACAAATTCAGGTCCAAAATGTTTGTACCTGTTTGTCATAGACACATGAAATAGCATTTAACTAACTGGCTACTAAAGCCAGCGTTGGCATTTGTTTACGACCTTGATAAAACTAAAACATTACGTCTGAAATTATACATGCAAATACATTTAAAATGATGAAATCTTACTTACAGGTTGTGGCCCAACAACTGCTGCCTCTGGTTTTAAAGTTGGAACCGCTCCATTTAGTAATAGTTTCTGTGTGAATCCGGCATTGAACTCGTGTAGATTCTGGAAGCTGTCTTCCGTAAAATGCGCAGCACAGAGAGCTAAATTAGGATTGTAATTGTCAGGAACATAATCAAACATAAATTTTAACCATTGTTGACGAACTACAGCGTCCGTTGGAAGCCCGAACACAGAAGACCCGACAGCTGGGTGAAAATAACACTTTAAAATTTCGACGGCATGGCTACAACTCTCCACTATAACTCTTCCTCTTCGACAAAGCCGCAGAACATGGCCTTGCCCCCTCTTTGGCATGTTCCGGAGGGAGGGGTTTGATGGGTTTTTTACGTATGCAACCCGGGAAGTATCTCGTTGTAGTCCCATATGAGTCGTTTTTGTAGGCATTAAACTTCCTGATTTTTAAAAGACGATATCTCCGCTTATGTTGAACTTTCAGCGCCTCAACTTTGCAGATACTGTTCATGCACCAACAGCAACATTACACACTATTTAAAATGAAAAAAGTGAAATCGCAGTAAACCACCCCTTTAATGTGAACAAATGAGAATTTATTGCAAAGTATTAGTAAAAAGTAAAAGTGACAAGCTTTTTATTGTGATGGTCTCTCAACAGACACTCTACTGACTGTAAGTAACTTTGCAACTACATGTCAACTTATTCCAACCCTAACCCTACCAGTCAACTAATACACTACTAACACTCTAATGAGAGTTGGTAGAATTATAGTCAACAGAATGTGTTAAAGGGACCATCAAAATAAAGTGAAACCCAACCTTTTTATTGGTAGGCATAGAAAATATTTCATGTTGATACTAAACCTTGTTTTTATTATTATTATGAAGTAATTGATCTGTCCGGAGTAGATGGATTTGTGGAGACAACGCAGTACTCAAGACGGGTTTCAGCTCCAGAGTAGAACATCATCAACACAAAGACAACACCACTGTGATCTACAATAAACATCAGGACATCTTTAGTGCTCATGGATGTTAAACACCATAAAGACAATATTATTTGTACATATAAATACAGAGGTCTGACATGAAACTCTTAAGTTGGTGCAGTCTGATAGGTCCAACTCAATCTGACCTAATGACATCATTATCATATAACTCGGCTGATTGTTTTTTTCCTGAATCAGTTGCCAATGAGCTTATTGCTCAATATTCGAATACCTGGCTTTCGTTTGCTGTAGCAGTTTGGCAGCGTACTTCAGAACAGCTGAAATCAATATCTAAGATAAGTGAATGCTCTTTTAATCTATATCGCTGTGTATATTTGCGTGGTCTGCCTAATTGAATACAAAAATGAGCAACCATAAACAAATTTAAATTAAGTGTCATGTTAGCAGTTTGCATTGTATGCATCAGCGAAATATTAAGCATATTAGCAGCAGCATTTAGCATCTGTGTGTATGCAGCTGGAGCAAAGGCAGTTTAGAGTATGTAATCACTCTGAGGATACGCCGATAGTAACAAACATGAAACCGGTTAAACGAAATAAGCATTCTTGTGTATGCATTTCAACTGGGGTTCACCATTTACATCGGCGTAATCGCAATGTTCACGTTCGTTATTTCTAAGGTTAATGTTTTCATTGTGATGAGTGTGGTTGATTTCAGCTGTACGAAGCTGTAAGAAGCACGTGCTTATCGCAGTCATGTCAATCACAGTGTTGCGGAAAGAAGAGAATTAAGAGTTATCGCTTAAGATCACTATCTATGCTTGATGTAGTCCTGAATGAAATGCATTATGGGAAATGTAGTTCGGAGAAATGTGCTCAGGCGACGTGTGCTCTACATTTATACATTATTATATATTATATTCTGCTTTGTCCGTCTTCATTGCACGAACGTGAATTAACGAGCTGTTACGCTACCGCTGGGACTGATGAAATGTAGCAAGTAACAGCAGATATCAAATGACTAAATTATGATATTTGCTCAGGTGGATGCTGGGGTCTTACCTATCGGATTGCAACGTATATCCATTTTGTTAATTAGCATTACACATAGTGCGCGTCTAATTAGAGTTAAGCCAGTCGGTGTAGTAGTCCAGGCACACACAGTCATAGGCCACTATTGTTAAGCAGGTTGGCGTGGTAGCCCAGGCACACATACAGTCATGCCCAAAAATATTGGCACCCTTGGTAAATATGATCAAAGAAGGCTGTGAAAATTAATCTGCATTGTTGATCCTTTTTTTTTTTTTTTTATAAAATTCACAAAACTCTAACCTTTCATTGGATAATAAGAATTTAAAATGGGGGGAAATATTATGAAATAAATATTTTTCTCAAATACACGTTGGACACAATTATTGGCACCCCTAGAAATTCTTATGAGTAAAATATCTCTGAAGTATCTTCCCATTCATATTCACAATTTTGAGCACTCCAGGGTGATTATGAACATGAAATTATCCAGCCATGGCTTCCTGTTTCACAGAAATATAAATAGGAGGGAAAACAAAGCCCAAATTCCCTTAATCATCCATCACAATGAGAACAACCAAAGAATACATTTCTGATGTGCAGCAAAAGATAATTGGAGTTTCACAAATTAGTGAAGTGGCTTTAAGAAAAGAGCTAGAGCAGTGAAAATTCCCATTTCCACCATCAGGGCAATAATTAAGAATTTCAAATCAACGTAAAATGTCACGAAACTGCCTGGAAGAGGACATCTGTCTATATCGTCCTAATACACGGTGAGAAGGAGAGTATGAGTGGCTAATGACTCTCCAAGAACCACAGCTGGAGAATTGCAGAAAATAGTTGAGTCTCGGGGTCAGAAAACCTTAAAAAAAAATTGTCAAACAGCACCTACATCACCACATGTTGTTTGAGAGGGTGTCAAGAAAAATTCTCCCAGCTCATCCAAAAACAAACTACAGCATATTCAGTTATCAGACATGACTGGAACTTCAAATGGGACTGGCTTCTATGGTCAGATGAAACTAAAAAATTTGCTTTTTAGCAGCAAACACTCAAGATGGGTTTGGTGAACACAGGGATAAAAAGTACCCCATGTGTACAATGAAATGTACTGCTGTATTTTTGATGTTGTGGGCCTATATTTCTGCTGGAGGTCCTGGACATCTTGTTTAGACACATGGCATCATGGATTCTATCAAATACCAACAGATAAAGAATCAATAAGTGACTGACTCTGTTAGAAATCTTATAATGGGCCATGTTTGGATCTTCTAACCGTACAATAATCCAAACACAAACCTCAAAAACAACACAAAAATGGGTCAGAGAGCACAAAACCAAGCTTCTGCTGGCCATTCCAGTCCTCTGACCTGAATCCTGTAGAAAATGAGTGAACTGAAGAGAAGAAGCACCAACATGGAGCTGGGAATCTGAAGGGTCTGGAGTGATTCTGGATGAAGGAATGGTCTCTGATCTCTTGTCAGGTGTTCTCTAACCTCATCAGGCATTATAGGAGAACATTTAGAGCTGTTAAACTGGCAAATGGACGTTTCAAAAAGTATTGCATTAAAGGGTGCTGTTAATTGTGGCCAATGTGTATTAGAGAAAAACATTTATTTCATAATGATATTTCCCCCCATTTTAAATTCTTATTATCCAATGAAAGGTTAAATTTTTGTGAATTTTTTTAATAAAAGATCAAAAGGATTAACAATGCAGATTCATATTCACAGCCTTCTTTGATCATATTTACCAAGGTTGCTGATATTTTTGGCCATGACTGTAGATAGTATTACATGCACTTCACATGGCACCATTAGTGTCTTGGAGATAGATCTGCTTTTTGGGGGGTGTCTCGTTTTTCCTTGTCTGTTCATCTTTATGTGTGTGGATACATGCATGTCCACTGATGCAGCAGTTTATCCTTATATTCAGCGGCATGCATATATTGGCTTGTATTGTATTGTGTTCCGTGTCTCCTGCTTTGTGGGGGGTTCTTCATATGTGTTACATGTGCAGCAACAGTATTTCCTACATGCTCACAGCAGCATGTTGTGGATGTATTAGACTTGCTCTGCCGCAGCAGCGTAGCAGATCTATTCCGCCAAGACTAAATACATTAACATTGTGCATGGGGTTGTGCTCGTCATGCTTGACACAGCAGCCACTATAGCACTGTATAACTGATATAGGTTTGTCTTTTCTTTTTTTTTTCCTTTGTATTCAAAATATGCCCAAACAGGTTAACTATATCATGAAATGTCGTGATTCTCAAATATGTGTTAGTTAAAGGGACTGTTCAATATCCTGCAGAATCAACCCATTCCAGAAGAGTCTAAAGATTCCTCCCCTAACCGTCGAGAAGTTGTAAAATTAATTAAGGACCAACATGGCGTCCAATTGTTTCGACCCGTTCCTGTCTCGCTCTGCGTTATCATCTCAAGAGATCCATAAAGCAATGATAGACTTAACCCAATCAGGAAGAGAGAGAACTTTCCCCATCTGGAATTGACCTATTGGTAAGCCCCTCCCCTCAAACGCAGACTAGCCAATGACAGTCGAGTATCAGCTGCACGGGGAGCGGAACTCGGACATCTTTAGGTTTCAGCGCCATAGAGAAACATTGGAAGATCCGAAGCTCGCATCAGTTTTATGGGGTTTATACTTAAAAAATGGAAAAACGATGTGCCTGGGGTACTTGTAACACTGATTCCAGGTATCCTGAGAGGATGGGCAATATAATTTATTTTATTACATTTCCTGAATCCAAACAAAACAGAGCAAAATGTCCCTAAGTATTCACCCCCATACAAATGAAGACAAAAACGTTCATTTTCTGGTTGTCATACACTCATTAAGTTACAATTTTCATCTGCTCAAGCAGAACGTTAATGTTATCTTGTGCTTTAGCAAGGTTTCTCTGGCTAAAACTAGCTAACGTTAAAGTTAGTGAGTCTACGCTAATGTATAAACCTAAATAGCGGACTGTTCTCGCGTCTTGTACAGTGTAGGTCAAAAACACATAAACCAAGGTCTACATTTCAGTGCCTCTCCATATTAAACTGGTTAAATGTGCATTAATTTAATCGTACCCTGCGTTGATCCTGCAAGTTGTCACCCGCGATCGTGATGACCGACCGTAATATGAGACTTCTCCCGCTTGCATTGTGATCTGTAAACCCTCCTTCGAGTTACCCACCGTATTTATTTTAAAATATTTTATAAATCGCTCCATGGAATATTTAATTCCCATTTGGTGGCCTTCTGTGTCCAAAATTGTGCAAAAACATCGTGGGACAAGGTCTTCACACTGTAGCTGTTATTGAAAGACAGTGAGCAACTCCGTTTGTTTGTCCGAGGGAGCAACAGTAACTAAGGGGGGGCGGGGCTTACCGATAGGTCAATTACTTAAACTACAAAGGGATGATTGTCACTCATGCTCGCTTCGCTCACATCCATGTAAGAGACACTGGAAAAGGATGATTTACAGGAATAATCTCCAGGCCTACAAACACTAAGACAGTGATAACGTGACTCAAATCAACCAAAGAAGAAAAGGACTCCCTCTGTCTGAGACCATTAACTTAACCAGATGTGCAATGCAACTTTGACCGGCTTCACTCTGAGCCGGGAAGTTCACCAGAGTGCCACAGCGTGACTTTCTTGACCTCAGGACATTCCTTTCCGTCTCTCTTCTATACATTCCACGAAACGTGCGCTTTCTCCCTCAAACAAAGGAACACATGAACTCAATGATGATTTTTAAAAGACAATAAGTTATTACTGCTGCTATTAGAACAAATATATTCACAAATAATGTATTTTATGTCTATTATATGCTCGATGTGTTTCATGTAATCGGTGAAGTTTGTATAACCCCGTTTAGTAGATAAAGTTATTAATGTGTATGCAAGATACCTGATATTTAGTGTTGAACGAATGGTCGCGATATTTGCAGAACATTGATGTAAACGAAATGTTGGCGTTCGGTACAATGCTCATGTTATAACACTTTATAGAAGTTATTAACAAAACCTGCAAAGATATGCCCCACATGGAAACTAACCATCATGTTAATGTATGCATGAAAAGGAATGGCACGGTGCATGGCCCTGCCTTGCAACAAGTCAATTGGAAGACCGCTTCGGGGGATGGACCAAATCGGCTCGTTTAAAACCAAGTGACCAAAGGAACTCGTTGCTTGAACTGCTGGAACCGCTCAAACAGCTCAAACCGCTGAAATGCCTACTCCAACACGCGACTAGCGTTCTTGTCATCCAGAACTCTCAAACACTCTGCTGAAGCTTCAAAGTCTCGCAAACAGACTCTCAGAAGAACTTTGAGTGTGCCACACTTGCCTAACCAAGCAACGCCCATTCACCAAGAGGGCTTTTCCAAAAAGATGTCATCCAAATGACAGATCGGCAACCAACCAGCGACGGGATTCCCTCTGCCAGGAAAGGAAACCCCGCTTTCAGGTTTCACCAAAACGCAAGGAAAACAAAATCTCCTTGTTAGCTGGAAAACTGGTGTGAAATCCTGTTAAGCAGTAAAGATAAGCCAAATCTCTGCTTTTGTGATTTTCTCAGGTTGCAATCTTGTGTGTTTTGGTAGATTAGTTCATGTATTACTAGAGTAGCTCAAATAAATTCTGGTTTCATTTTAAAGAGCAGTGTCTTGTGTTGTTTATTTATAAAGCTAAAAACTTTGCCCAGATCTCGTTACCTAGCTCATAAGGAAAATTATTGCTGCTAGTGTATATATTATGACCTTTGGCCAAGGGAATGATTTAAATATCAAAATTGATAAGATATACTGATTTTAACGTTTCGCTGGACGAATAGTTGATAAAGTGTAACTATCAATTTTGAATCGGATTTAACCAAGTGATTTCGAATCGTTGGATTCAATTCCCTCTGAAAAGAGAATTTCTTACAGAGTAATACATATTACTCGCATATATTTAAGTCTTACAAAGCAATTTGATTTATACATTTACAGCAAAACCAGAGTAAAGGCATTTTTAGCTTAAAATTAAAAAAAGATATATATAATTAATAATTATAAATTACAAAATTATAATAGCCTGTTTGAGAAATATTGTTAGCTGATGCTAACTGGCTGGCTAACTTGAGGTAATTTTTAACTATAAAGTCCAAATATTTTTACTCAACCAACTAGTTAGAATACATTTGATGGAAAAACAAAGGTTTTGACGTTCAGAACAGAATAACTACAGTAATTGCCCATTGCCCCCCGGGGTTGTTTTACCCTACACACTATGTTTGAGAAAAAAATTGTCATTCTAAATATAATTATATTTTCTTAAATAACATATACTCCCTATCTACTGGCCCTACTGTTCTCACATCATACATAATTGTGATTTTCTACAAAACAACAAGCTTTAAACACTTCTTTTTTTTTTACTGCTGAAAATTACATAATTTACTGTGAAATTTATTTTCTCTCAGGTACATCACCAGTGTAAGCGTCATGGTGAATACACACTTCAAACAGAAAGCTCCTGAAGACAACAAAAGTTGGTGACCTATTCAGCAGGTGCCCTTTTATACTTCCAGGGACCCGCCTATGACGTAATGGGCCATGTGGACCAATAGGATTGGCATTGTTTCACACGTGCTTCAGACACTGGCTGTGTTCGAAATGGCATACTTGCTTACTGCTTACTGCCAGTACACAGTGCATACTGCCTACTGTTTTTTTAAAGAATAGTGTGTGAAACAGTATATAATAAGCAACATATGTTTCAGAGTAGTATGCTTAATTGTCACATGACAAACACAAACATTAATTCAGCACAGCTGCCAAGGTTGTTACCTTACAAACAAATGTTCTAACTATTCTTTTTACAAAGGCTTGTTATAAGGCTTCATATTAGTAAACAATGCTATATTGCCCAATTGAACTCACTCATAATTGAAGAACTTTACAAAGGCTATTGGACAGAACTGAATCAACACTGAGCTGTCTTTAACTGAACACTGATATTTTTGGCAGTTACACTAATTGGAAAAAGTGATATATTCTAGTTACACTAAGTGCAACTAATGATAAATTCTGTTTACACTAAAATAGCAGCATTTTCTTTAGCAACAAGTGTGTAAATAGTAGTTAGGTGGCAGATATTTATACTTCAGTACTGTAGTACATTATAAAACTGCAATAATTTATTGAGCGTAAATTATCGTACATTTTATTTGATGAACGCCACTTTATTGGGACAAAAACCTACCTTCAGCTAAGCACACTGTATTATTAATGAGGCGTTTCATTTCCACTTTTCAAATATTTACTTAATTTTTTATTGAAAACAAATGCCTTTCTGATCTGGTATGTGATAGGAAAAGGAGTTGCACGAGATTGACAAAAGGCAGACTCGAACTCGGATCGCTCGCATCAGCAGCACACATTTCACGTCTTTTACTCCCTGCGCCACTGATACTACAGGAATACACGTGTCTTCTGCAGTGCTGTTGATCGCAGCCAGGCATTGGTGGGCGGAGTGAATGTAAAAAGCCTCGGCTAACAAATTGGTCTATTTGTCCTTAGAGTAAATACATTCCATTTCTTTTTAGAGCTGCCTGACAGCATAATTTAATTATGTTTGCATAATTGAAATATTAACTTTATTTATATATTATATTACTGCAATATTAATATTACTATTTAATATCTTTTAAACAATGTATAAAGCCCTACAGAGATAAAGGTGACGTGATTTGACTTGATCGGAAACGTGCCGTAGAGATTAAAGTACAATTTATGTCCTACTAATGATATTGTTTTTACATGCACAGAGATGGTTTGTAGTTTACATGTATATACGTACATTTACAACTATTCCCCGCCTCCAGTTCACTCACGCGTTTGAAGGTGAAACGTCACATGGAGCGCATTGCTTTCTGGGAAACAGTATCCCACGCAGTGTCTTCAGATGCATACATCAAATTTCAGCAAATGTAGCAGGTAATCCGGGCATTCCATGCATACAGAAAATTCACATACTATTCACACAGCATACTGCAATATAGTAGGAGTTGTATGATAGTATGCCATTCGGAACACAGCTTCTGTACTGATTTCAGTGTACTTGAGTTATATTTAGCAGATTCTGGCAAATATAGTAGGTCATCCGGGTATTCCATGCATACAGAAAATTTGCATACTATGCACAGCATATATACTGGATACTGCAGAAATAGTAAGAGTAGTATGATAGTATGGCATTTCAAACACAGCCACTGGTCATGCTGGTGGCATTCCCCAATGTGCCACATAGGGGGTGTAGCGTGGAGTTCCCTCTCGGGGAACCATGGTTACATGCGTAACTCATGACATTATTTTTTAGTTGGCTCAACCTTTACTGAACTAGCTTTATAGTCCATTCAGCTAAAATGTTTTAATTGGCCAAACATTTAGAAAACTACACCAAGTTATGTCAATTAAAATTTGACCATTTCTCCATGTAACCTCAACAAATGTTCATTTTTGAGTGAACTATCCCTTTAAAGCTCCAGTTGACAAACAGCACATCTGTAATACAACTGCAAAATTCAGTTTAAACATTGTTTAATGAATTTAAAAAAAAAGACTAAACAAGCTAAACAAAATTTTTGCAAGTAAACATTTACAAGTATTTCTACTGTTCACAATCACATCTTTAAAATGAGGCAAAAGTTAAAAAAGCTAACCGTCTCGGTTACGTATGTAACCCACGTTCCCTAAAGCAGAGGCGGAGCCAGGTGTGGCAGTGGCCACCACTGGTCCAGAGCCATAGAGAGACAGAGTTGCGACAACTAAAGTTCAAAACGCTCGATCGTCACGTGATTCACGTAGACCTCAATAGTTCCAGGAAGTTCATAGCGGGCAATTGGAATGCATTGAGTTAGAGAGACAGAACTGCGATTTTTGGTAATTAGTAGACAATAAAATACTTTATTTACATTATTTATAAAATAATGTATATGTAGCTGTATCAGTGTTACTTTTAAAAGATCAAATCCGCTAAAATTTGAGGATTAATGTGGTCAGCTATCCTTACCTGCCATGTTAACATATTTTAGGCAGACGTTACCATGGTAAAAGTCCATGTTTCCTATATAAAGGACACCATGGTCTTTTACCAAGAACTTCAGCCTCTCTGTATAAATATAATTATGTGTGTGTGTGTGTGTTTTCTAATAACTTGTATGTTAGTCAAGTGCAATCACATCTTAATGTTCATTGTCGTTTTATTAATCTCATGGCAAATGTTAAGTTAGTTGTCTTTGAAAATTCATTCCAAATAAGTGAAGATATTTTAAGATCGAGTGGGAATTAATCTCTTTTAATGTTTTGGATTCTTGTGCACCCCTCCATTATTAATATATATTTGTAGTATATTCAAATTTAAAATAACTTTTTTACCCATTTAATCATATATTTGATGTATGTTAACTTATTTACGTACTATAAAGCATGTTGTCCTTGAACGGTCTCCACTATAGTTTGCTGTGCTGCAGTCACTCACAGAAAGGATTGTGAATGTATGGTTTCCCTACTGACATGGAGAGGAGAAAAAATGATGCATCAAGTTTTGTTCAATTCACATTTATTTGTATAGCACTTTTTATTATAAACATTGTTTCAAAGCAGCTTTACAGAAAATGAATGTTTCTACATTACAAATAAGAGTTCTGTTAACAGGTGTAAGGGTGTCAAAGTAATGCTCATACGGCAGAAATGTTCTGAAATTAGGCGATACAAATCATGCAGTTAAGTAATGTCATGAGTTCAGAAACAATGAACAAATTAAAGCAATGGTTACGTGATTTGATCATGTTGATTACAATGAAAAGAAAATTGATCAGTTTTGTATGTTTATTCAGAGTCAGAGTCAGCTTCATCTGAAGTCCTCTCAAGGCCTGGCGTCATCTCTTCACAGGTGTTAGGTCATCTGAAGTCTTCATAAGAGGCTGGATATAACCATACTTGGGAACTGGCACTTTTTCACAAAGAACAGGGAAAGACTTGCCAAACCCAGTGAAGAGACTCATTGTGAGGGTGATATCTCATTACAGGGAGTCTTCAGGTGGTTCTTGTTCTGATCCAAATGGAGAAGGAGAAAAACACAAGAGAAATGGTTAAGTGATGCTCCATCATATTTCAGTCCTGTGGCATCTGCTCCTTCAACACAGTGCTTCTACAGTAGCTAAGACATTTAAGTATAAAATACAGTAATACAATACAGGTTTATTGTGATTACTTCTATAAAATAGTAGTGGTGTATAATACATTTTTGGAAATTTAGCCTAACGTGATTCTGAAATGAAAACTTCTTGTCTATTTTAAACTTTTTATTCTCACTCAGGTCCATCAGCATCCTTTGCAATGAATCTAAATCTATGAAATAACTTCCCAGCAGCAGAAATCACGTTTAAAAGCCTTAATTACACAACAACGAATGAAACTGCCTGAAGAGAATGAATAACGTACCGTAAATCTAAGTGAGGAATAATCTAATAATAATCTGTTTTAATGCACAAGGTAATTTAATTAGCTGTGCTGATATAATATACCATTTTGTCCTATAAATGTCTTACCTTTTAAAAGTTCATCACAGCAGTCTCTTCTGCTGCATCTCTACGGCGCTGATAGTATGAGCGCTAACTTCCGGGAACTATTGAGCGGCTCCATGATCCGCCATTGCTGTAAAAAAAACGGTCCATTGGAGTCAACGGAGTTGTCGCAACTCTCTCTCTCTACGGCTCTGCACTGGCCTAAGCTTGGCCACCCCGCTCACAACTGCAGTTTTTGTCCCTTTTTTTTTCTTGACAAGAAGTGCATTTATTAAGACGCGGAACCACCATATCTCTTTACGACCGCATAAAACGGAAGACTTTTCAGACGCGCACTTCAATATCGCCTCAGCGCCAGGCACGAGTCAAACGAGTGCAGAAAATGTACAGGAGCCAAATGAACTTCAGTAGAACAACAGTGAACTGTGATCTGATGAGATGTTAGGCTATGTCAGTACTTTCCTGTCAGCCGTCACTGTGCTCACGTCGTTTACGCGAATATGAGGCGCACACTCCATATTGCTTCAGCATAAATAAAGCAATGTAGTTCAGTTGTCAGTTAAGTCATGAAATTGCCAAAAAGACGATTATAGTTGAAAACTGTGCATGCATGTATATATGCATCACATTAAAGAATGTCTCTTAAATACATACTAAAATATATTCTGCAATTTGAGAGCGCAAGCTAGAGTGTTTTTTTATTTGTAATTTAATGCACAATAAATATGAGCACAGTGCACTTATACTAGAAAACATGCACTAATTTTTTTCATGTTAATTTGTAAAGTACAAACAAAAATGAAACCATTTAAATGCATAAAATAGGCTAGCTCATTTTACATTCTGGCATTTATGTGCTGTTGACTTCCAGCCTTTTTCACATTCTTATCAGAGGTGGGACCAAGTCATTGTTTTGCAAGTCACAAGTAAGTCTCGAGTCTTTGCATTCAAGTCTCGAGTCAACTCCCGAGTCAAGACAGACAAGTCCCAAGTCAAGTCTCGAGTCAAAATAGGCAAGTCCAAGTCGAGTTGCAAGTCCTCAACTTTTAACTTCAAGTCTTAAACAAGTCATTAGTGCTCTTTGCCCAAATTAGTGTCTCAGTATTAATTCTAAGTCGGGTAGAATATGTTTTTACATAAGTTTAATTTAATGTGAGATGGGTGCCCTTAGTAAAACTACTCAAGTTCAATTTAGGGATTGTGCCAAAATAGGACAAGCAGTGGAAAAAAACAAAACTATTTTATTAGTAACAGAATATCAAAGACAACATAATTTCATAGAAATTACATGAAATACTTCAAAAGTAATTAAAATTAAAAGAAATAGTTTTTTAGAAATACTTTGCATGTGTGCATAAGAAGAATATATGCTAGGTGTTTGTTATATCTAAGCCAATGAGCCATTATTTGGAACCTCAATGAAACAGATTTAAAAACATATGAGCAGAAACTCAGAAAGAACCACTTTAAAAGAACTAGAAGAAATAACTGCTACCATACTTTATGTGAGAGGAAACCTGCAATATGGATGCAGACAAACTCATGAAGACAGTCATTCAAAATGCTGTGCTACCATTCTTTATAACTAAGAGTAACGAAGACAAAATGTTGTATGTTAAATGTTAAGTATATAATATGCATAGTTGATCGCTAAATTTAGGGGCTATATGTGCTATAGGCTACAGACTGATTTACAACACGTGAATTCAATTAATTATCCTGAAAGAAATAAAAGTGAAATGAGTGCCTGGTGAAGGGGGAGAAAAATTTAGTATATTTTATAGTTATATATAGACTACAATTCACAAATCATTTTGTGAAAAACACTTCTTCAAATTATATTTTAAAATGATCATTAGGCCAATTGCTCCTTTATTTTTTTTCTTCAAATTATAGCTAATTTTTTTTGCAATAATTAATTTTAAATCTAGCTTAAATCAAGGTTTATCTAATAATTATTTTGCACCAAACTTTAAACCTTTAAAAATAAGCAGGTTTACATTCTAACCCATCATTTTGATCCTGGATTTCAGTAATATTTGCACCATAACTTTAAACTCAGATTTAAATCTTGATTATGGATTAACTTTAAACTTAACTGAGGTTTAAATAAAATAAAATGCACATGCAATTAAAATATGCAACTGATTGAACAGTGGAGATCTGACAAAAAAAAAAAAAAAAAGGTCTCAGAGGTGTTTACCAATAAAAATGAAAATTAAAGCACATCGAGTTGGTAGAGCTGCGAGGGGTCGTGGCGGGATGCGGATCCGTCACTCATGGTCCATCTCGGTGTCGGGCAAACAAAAGAAGTGAGGAATATGTTTAGCATTTCACAGCAGCGGTCACGGTGATGATGAGGCGAGCACCAGTGATCTCCTTTGTCCTGCCCGCTCTGTACGTGTGTCTGCTGGGCGGCGATCAAACAGGCAGGGCAGCGCTTTTCACGAGCAGAGATAGCAACTACTTTTTTTCATATCTCGGTTCTTTTGTTGTAAGTTATGCTATTACTCCATTAATTTATACTAGCATATACTGTATATTAAGCGCTCCCTGAACGCAGTCTCTGGCTTACTGCCAGTCAAGCGCAAGCACGCTGCACCCGTCGAGTGATAACGACGCTGATCTGATCAAGTCTTTCCGAGTCACAGGGCTCAAGTCCAAGTCAAGTCTCGAGTCATTGCTGTCAAAGTCTAAGTCGAGTCTCAAGTCTTCTTTAATTATGTCGAGTCGAGTCGCAAGTCATCAAATTTGGGACTCGAGTCCGAGTCAAGTCTCGAGTCATGTGACTCGAGTCCACACCCCTGATTCTTATTATCACTATCTGCATGTCTCATCCATGAGTATTGATGGAGAACAAGCTTTTGGGGGTTTGAGAACCAGAACCAAGCCGCAATAAAACTATAGTGAGCCCATTTATAAAAATACCTGGAGGAATAATACAAAAATTGTTATATTCACTCAAATTCACAAATATCTCAACTACAATTAAGTAGAAATTAATTGTATTTAGTTGTGTTTTAGGCACTAAAACAGTCCAGTACTTTACAGTCAAACATATTTTTACATTGAAATAATGAATATTTCTGTGCCACCCCAGACTGGTTGCTGGCCCCTCCCTGGCCACCCCTATGAAAATGTCCTGGTTCTGCCACTGCCCGACACTGAATCCCGTTTCCCCCCTCAGCCCCCCCTTATGTCCAAATCGTCCCTCCCTAACATTTTCATCTTGTTTTTATTCATTGACAAAAATGTCAATAGATTTTAATCATAGTTTTCGTCATTCAAAATTAGTTTTAGTTTGTTATCATCGTTGTCCTGCTGGTAGGTCCAATACTCTGGCAGGTTGAGCTTCTGTGCCGACGCCATCAGGTTTTCATCCAGAATTTTAGGAGATAGATAGGAGGTAGTACTCATTTTTCATGATACCATCTATTGCAGGGGTCACCAAACTTGTTCCTGAACGGCCAGTGTCCTGCAAAGTTTAGCTCCAACTTGCCTTAATACACCAGCCTTGAAGTTTCAAGTATACCAAGCAAGACCTTGATTAGCTGGTTCAGGTGTGTTTGATTAGGGTTTACTTGTTTTTAATATTTTTTGATCCGATGCCAGCACAGTTTTTTTTTTTTTAAATCAATGTAGAGTTTCTATACTTCTGTTTGTTGATCGTCACTCTTTTGTGTGTTAAACACAATCTAAAAATAGACAACTTCATTTTAATGAAAAATAACAAATGAAAAAATACATAATCATAATCTATGACAAAAATACTATTAACTAGGTTAGTGGATAATTCAGTAGCAAAAGTTGTTCTAGAAAAGTCATGAGTGCACTAATTTTATAAAAGTGATCAAATTTGACTGTCATAACGGAACGCGACACAGTTTGAATGCAGTTTGAGTGCCTTTTGTGGGGCTTAACAATAACACAGAATATTATATGCACAATATCAGATGTGGATCGGTCTCGCCTGACCGATAACCGAACCGGCAGAAAATGCCAGTATCGGAGCCGATACTGATACTGAGTATTGGATCAATGCATGCCTATTAAATTGGCCTATTGAAACTGGTCTCAATATATTCTTTGGGTCATGCCGAGAACATAGAGGCCAATTATGCCATACTCGGCTGAACTTCCTGTCAGCCATTTTAATTTATGTTGAAAACCTACCTTTTGAAAACTCCTCCTAGACCAGGGGTGTCGAACTCAGTTCCTGGAGGGCCACAGCCCTGCAGAGTTTAGCTTCAACCCTAATTAAACACACCTGGGGCCTGTTCCATAAAACAAGTTTACCAAATAAGCCAGGCTTATTTTAGTAATTCTGACTTATTTTCACTTGATTTGGTTTCTGAAAGCAAAATTACCATAACTCAAGCTCAGTCACTGTGGCAATTTATGCTGGCAAACTAACCTGGTCAGGAGCAGGCTAACTGTCGGGCTAAGCTGAGCTCCTCTAACAGAGACCAATAGGAATGCATCGATATTAACACTGACTCTCTCACATACAATTAGTTGACTTTATTATTAGTCCAAAAATAAACAGTATACAGAAAATACACCTTAAATAATCAAATCAATAAAAAAATAGGCTACAACCAACTGTACTTGCGCATTTAGTTGATCAGCAGTTTCTAGCCATGCAGCCTTTCTCTGAATTTATGACAGCTGCACCTTTTATGGTTATTAGAACATTAAAACATTGCAATCTAAAATGGCTCTTTAAAGCATTAAAAACACTAAATCAAAATTTAAAATCACTGAATTAAAAATTAAAATAAATAATAGAAATTAGACTACATTTTAACTGATAAGAGGAACACACATTTAACTCATTTGAGCTAGTATGGCTATATTAGCCAGCTTACATTTGATTTACAGTTACTGCTATCATAAAAATACACTTATATGTAGGATTAAAATTCTACGTGTCACATTTAATGTCCAACAACAAATATTTTATTCAGAATTCTTGCGCTATTATTCTGTTCTTCTCCGTCTGTGTAACGTGCATGCGCTCAGCAGTGCTCGCTAAGCCTCGCCCACTCCTGACAGCAAAATGGATATATTTGCATTACTTTCTAACATTTACAGATGAGAAATATACCTGTGACGTGTCAGTTATGCACTGAGGAAAACACAACGTCTCAAATGCATTAAACAACACAAATATTCGCTGTTTGTCATGGTGGATCGATTTGATCCATGATCGACATTAAGGGCTGCTTAAGAATAAGCGTGCACATCAAATTATCCTGACTCACTGAACCTGGATCGCATTAGTGAGATTGCGTGAACTTAAATTGTCATTTATGAAACCGCTTTAGTCCCGATTGATTTGTTAGGCTATTTCAAGTCAGGTTTTGGACTTTAATCCCCGCTTTTCTTAGTGTCTTTTATGGAACAGGCCCCTGATCCAGCTGATCAAGTCCTTCAGGTTTATTTGAAAACTACATGATATGTGTGTTGGAGCAGGGTTGGAACTAAACTCTGCAGGGACACCCCTGTCCTAGACCATTCTTGTGATTTTCACCAAATTTGACTCAGATCATCTTCAGACCATGCTGGCAAAAAGTTGTGGATTTTGTGTCGATATACGAAACGGTTGTCGTTTAATGCCTTCTCTGGTCTAGACTCGGGGACTGGAGCCTTCTCTGGGCTAGACTCGGGGATAGAAGCTCTCTCTGGGCAAGACTGGGGAGACCATGAGGTAGGTATCAGGTAAGTGAAGGTGTCTTTATTTGACAGGTTAACTGGAAGCATAGAGGCAGAGCAACAACAGGTGAGCAGGTACATCTCAGGTAAGATCAGCCAGCTTAGCATGATTTGCTTATTGGAGCTTATCCCTTTCTTTCCACAGGGTTTCAAAATGGGCTTGACAGAAGATGAGGATCTGGATGAAAAGGTAAGGATACAGGCGTAGGGTGAGCCAGGTAAGTCCTTGGTAGCGACTTTAAACCTCTGAGGTCGACAAACGTGGATATGCGTTTTGAGGCAGATTTTCCTGATAAGGCCGAAATGAGCTTGAATTATTCTGCCATTTTTGATCGTACAGATAAGAGCAATACACCATTCGAATCTGTAAGGGGTCTACTTTTATTTGTATACACTCATAATAACAACTAAACTTTGTGCTTTTGAAGAATAAAGAAAACAGAGTGCGTTCTCAGTCTTCACTCTTTCCGCGAACTGCTTTTTGAAACACGTCACTAAAATGAACTGTAACTCAGCAAATACTCCACAGAGACATGAGAAATACAGGTGTGTCTCAATAAATTAGAATGTCGTGGAAAAGTTAATTTATTTCACTAATTCAACTCAAACATTTTTAGTGAGTTGTTGGCCTTCTGGAAAGTATGTTAATTTACTGTATATGTACTCAATACTTGGTAGGGGCTCCTTTTGCTTTAATTACTGCCTCAATTCGGCGTGGCATGGAGGTGATCAGTTTGTGGCACTGCTGAGGTGGCCTTTGACAGTGGCCTTCAGCTCGTCTGCATTTTTTGGTCTCTTGTTTCTCATTTTCCTCTTGACAATACCCCATAGAGAGGTTCAGGTCTTGTGAAGTTCACCCAAATTCTTGAATCGATTTTGCTTGACAATCCTCTGCGGTTCTCTCGGTTGGTTGTGCATCTTTTTCTTCCACACTTTTTCCTTCCACTCAACTTTCTGTTAACATGCTTGGATACAGCACTCTGTGAACAGCCAGCTTCTTTGGCAATGAATGTTTGTGACTTACCCTCCTTGTGAAGGGTGTCAATGATTGTCTTCTGGACAACTGTCAGATCAGCAGTCTTCCCCATGATTGTGTAGCCTAGTGAACCAAACTGAGAGACCATTTTGAAGGCTCAGGAAACCTTTGCAGGTGTTTTGAGTTGATTAGCTGATTGGCATGTCACCATATTCTAATTTGTTGAGATAGTGAATTGGTGGGTTTTTGTTAAATGTGAGCCAAAATCATCACAATTAAATTACTGAACTTTCATTCATCAGAAAACTTAATGAATTATAATTGGTCAAATCAATATGTAATATTTTGTGGAGTAGATCTCAAGCATTCAGTGTGAAAGTAAGTTATTATTAATGACGATGCATGTCTGATGATTTTAATCATTGAATTTTCCATTGTTAAAAGTAAAGACTGCTGATGGTTTATTTTAACTGTTTGTATATACAAGAGTGATAAAAATTAATTCTGTGGTAATTCATGTTCGAATAAGAGGTATATTGTAATGCAATGGTGGTTATGATAATGGGTGTGGTATTTAAATGTAAGTTGTTGTATATTGAAATGCAGTATGTAAGCTTTTAATGAATGAACATTGGTAAATGAACGATAACGTCAAATTGGTGATTTTAAAAAGTGGGTGGAGGATTTGTATTGTTTAGCACACTGAGGAAGGCCTCTGAGCCAAAACGTTTGTGTCCTTGTCCTATTGGTGATAAATGTAGAATAAAATGAAAAAAAAGACTGTTTCAGGTGAGTGCGGATCATGGATTTGTATAATAAGTGATTTAATGGATTAACGCACCTAAACAAAAGATCAAGCAACGGAAGAGCATGGTGCAAACTACTTTTGTGGAACACTATTAGTATGTTAAAATGAAAATGAAAAGAGGCAATGCTGTTTGATATATTTTGTATCACTGTAATGTTAACATTCCTGCATTCCTACAATTCTGCAGCTATTAATATGTTCAAATGAAAATGAAAAAAGGCAGTGGTGATTGATATCATATTTTGTCTTATTGTAAATACAGTGTGGAAAATTGCAGTAGCCAAGGTTAGCTGACAGACATTATCAAGTGCGCTGCTGTTCCATTTGTAGAATTATCGGACTTGTGTTGTCCCGTTCCCAGGAGTTCACACTTATGGTATGCTGGTGCGATTTGGCTTCCACTCTTCTCTCCGAACAGATATTTTTAGATGTTTGTTAAATAAACATCTAGAGTTTAAGTATGCTGTTTTTATCACCTGTGTCTTGTTTCGTTTATGCAGTGATGCGTTGTATTTTACCTACGTCCGCCGGGATTTTGCTTCTATTGGTGTTGGCCTGGAGGCTTTCTTTTGGCTTTGTGGACTTACAGGTGTGCCTATTTGGAGCTGGTGTTGACGCGGCTTTAACGAACATGGCCTTACTGTACACCTCCCGCCAGCTTTAAAGACACCTATGACCACTGTGACAGGGCTGGATTGCTGTGGTCCAAGCGGTACACTCATTGGAGCTCTGGGCGAAACTATGTTTCTTCCTCGTCTTCTTCCATCCCAGTTCAACTGCTGATGAAGGATCAGAAGACGGTCTCATTCTGGTGTTGACTTTACTAACTTATCATTTCTGCCGTGTGAGTTGAATTCTTGCACTGCGGTGACTGCAAGCCCTTTAAATGTCGCGTTATTAAATGTGCGCTCTGTGAACAATAAAGCTTGCTTCTGTCATATTTTATCATGGACAATAAGCTGGACTTGTTGCTTCTTACGGAAACTTTGCATAAACAGGACAATGGTCGTCTTTTTAATCAGCTGACTCCAGCATGCTTTGGACTCTTTGATGTCTCACGGACTACAGGTAGAGGTGGTGGTATTATAGTGGTCTGTAAACTGCAATACAATATACACCCTGTGTCCGTACCTCTTCTTAAAACATTTGAATGCCTTGTCTCAAGTGTATCTTCTCATGCTGTTCCCCATGCTGCTGTGGTCACTATTTATAGACCTCCAAAATCAAATAAAGATTTTTTCTCCAAGTTTAATGATCTACTGTCCATGTTGTCTGTCAAATTTAAGAGAATTTTGATTCTGGGTGACTTTAACATACATGTAGATCAGAAAGCCTGTGCTATGGCCAAGGATTTTCTATCCCTCTTGGACTGCTTTAATCTCTCTCAGTTTGTAAATGTTCCCACTCACTGTAAAGGTCATACATTGGATTTAGTCATTGCAAATTATTATTTTCTCTCTAACTTTTCTGTTGTGGATGTTGGTCTTTATGACCATTTAGCTATCTTCTTTAATATTGAGATATCACATTCTAGTAGAGACTTCACATATTATTTCACTCCATAAATTAGATTGTCTCTTCTTTAGATGTTATTTTATTATTTAACAATGCCCTCACAACCAACTTGGACATCTTTGCTCCCATACAAATACGTAATGTCTCATTTGTAAAGTTGTCCCCTTGGTATAATGATGATTTGTGATCACAGAAGATTGGAAATTGAAGCAAAAGGGGCGTTTCTTTGGTTTAAATGTGTTCCACCAAACTTGGAAAAACTGCTTGGCACACTACAGAGTAGCTATTGAAACTGCAAGATCTACATACTTTTCGTGTCTTGTTGAAAATAATCAAAACAATCATAGACAGCTTTTTCATACAATTAACAGTCTACTTAATGTAGATAGTGCCAGTTCTTTGACATCATCCGATTGGTTGTGCAATGATTTTCTCAAATTTTTCAGTGACAATGTTCGCACAAGTATTCGTAGTTCCTTTGGGTCTGCTGTTTTAACAGTCAACACATTAAGCTTTTCTGGCATTTCATTTTCCAAATTTACTCCATTATAATCTGAATTACTCTGCAAGCAGGTTTCTCGTATGAAAGCTTCCATTTGCATACTTGATCCTTTGCCTTGTAGCCTGTTTAAATCTCGCTTTGATCCTTTATGTCCCTCAGTTCTTGCTATAATAAATGACTCCTTGTCAACTGGTGTGGTGCCAGCAGAACTTAAAACTGCTGCTGTCACTCCTATTTAAAAAAAAAAAAGAGCTTTAAAACGGTTTTTAAAACTCTGATGTGAACATTATTTCAAATTTTCGCCTGATCTCAAATTTTCCATTCCTGGCTAAAATCTTAGAGGTTGTGGTTGCGGCAAAAAACAAAAACTGTATTTGGTTTGTCAGAGACAGTTATTGGCTGGTTTAGGTCCTATCTTACTGACCGCAGTCGATTTGTTTTTATGGGTGTCTATAGACCCAAGGTTGGTCCTGTTCATACTGGTGTCCCACAGGGGTCAGTATTGGGTCCATTACTTTTAGTATGTATATTTACTCACTTGGCCTTAACACTTCTATGGTGATGATACTCAAATTTATATTCATTGAAGACTAGGTCAACATGTGGACATTGTGCATCTTTCTAACTGTATCACTTAGATCAAGAATTGGATGTCTAATAATTTTCTGTCTTTAAATAGCTCCAAAACGGAAGTTATGCTCCTCGGCTCTCCCCATCAACTGCGAAATACTGGTTCTCTTACTTTGTCTGTTGATGGTGTTGCTTTGGAGTTTCAAAGCAAACTAAAAAATCTTGGTGTCATCTTTGATACTACGCTGTCATTCAAGCCTTTTGTGCAGAATACAGTTAATACATCCTTTTTTCACCTCAGAAATATAGCACGTTTACGTCCTATGTTGTCCTTCTCAGTTGCTGAGAGGTTGATAAAATCTTTTGTCTTTTCACATGTTGACTATTGTTATGGTCTTCTTGCTGGAGTATCTAAATTCTCCGTTAACAAACTTCAATATTTACAAAATTCAGCTGCTAGAATTCTGTCTGTGGTCAGGGCTGGTGATCATATTACCCCTGTTTTGGAGTCTTTGCACTGGCTCCCATGTCAGGTACCGTATTGATTTTAAAATTCTTATGCTAACATATAAGGCTTTGCATGATCTGACTCCTCTGTACTTGACTGACGTTTTAATGCCTTACACACCATGTCGTAATCTGCATTCCTCTCAGAGTGGTCTTTTAGTTGTTCCCAAGACACAGCTTGAGGGGTGTAAGAGCATTTTCTTCTTATGCTCCTAAGCTTTGGAATTCTCTCCCAGCAGACATCAGGGAAGCAAATTCACTAGACTTTTAAAACTCTCCTTAAAGCATTCTATTTTAGGATTGCTTTTACTTGATTATTCATTTTATGTTTGCATTGTTTGTTGTATATTTATTGTATTTAAAGTGTATTATTATTATTAAGAAATCCTATAATGTTTGTTATAATCCTCCCTTCTGTCCTCTGGCAAAAGAACACTGAATTCTGTTGTTTTTTCTGCTCAAGTGAAATCGAAAGTAAACAGATCTCTGCAGGAAAAGACCAAATTACAGTAAAAGATTTAATTGGTGTCTGTGTGTCTGTGTGAGAGAGAGAGAGAGAGAGAGAGAGAGAGAGAATTTATTAATATAATGTGATAAACATTAGCCTTCCTTGACTCAAATCTTTGTGCTTTTGTTTCTGTTGTTGTTTCCAATCCTGTGACACTGAAAGAGTTAATGTATAGACCTTGGCCATGTTGAAATCATAAAGAAAATTAATGCTGCCCAAGACTTGCAGCACATCAGTTATGATCCCTAAATCCATTAAATCCTAAGAAAAGTTCAAATGGGATATTATACCACAGGGTGATTCATCTGTGATTATGTGTCAAGCACAGTTGTGCACTCAAACACACTTAGACTGACCTTTACATGCTATTGCCATTCTGTCTTGCAGTTCTACTGTTTGTTTTTGTCTTTAGGAGTCTCAAGTTTTGGACTGTTGCACTATTTCCCCTCAGAACTTTCTGTTAAAAAAAACCCACTATTGGGGTTGTATTCATGCGTCTTAGTTTCCTTTGCAATACATCAAAGTTGACTCCCACGCTGCATCTATCCAGCGAGCCAATCAGTGCTCCGCAGGTCAGCTGTGCCGCCCACTGAACTGAGTCAGAGGTGAAAGCTGTATTGTGATCTTTGCTAACGGTGTGTGCGTGCCTATAAAGTAAGTAGCAGACTTTTCATCCATTGTGCTCTACTATGTTCATGAATGTTTAACTGCTCAGAGTGTGTCCAAGTGAAGTGTTAAGTGTGTATATTTATATACTAGATTCCTCAAATATATCACTGTTATGTTTAGATGACATAATCTACTGTATGTGCCATTTATTCGTTATATGGTTTATCTGATATACATTTCTAAGAATCAAAGCACTTATTTGGCACATGTGCGCTAAAAGACAACAGCTTCATCTCTGTCCTCAGCAATTTCCGTCAGTTTTCCTATCTACTGTATTAATCATTCTATATTTATTATACAGTATATTCATTGTGGAAGTTACTGTGATTATATTTGTTGTGATTATTGTTATTTGTTATACTTATATATTATTTGTATATCTTTATTTTGTAGAGAAAGCACACACACACATGCAAAGCAGAATTTCTTCAGTGTACTGAGTTGTGGTGACAATAAATGGGTTATTCCCGCGTACCTGATCATCTCTGGTAAAAGTCTCTAACCTGATGCTTCATAGCAGGTGTGTTATCAAACATTAAATTCACATAAAAGAAAGAAGAGCTAACAGTAGCAACTCATTGTTACATTTTCCTTTACTGTTGTTCTCTGATTACTGTTGAGGTAGTCTGACAGTTCATCCACCTGCCTCATCTGAAGCTTTCATTGATAGCCTGTTAGCAACAAGCTAAGCTAATCAAACGTTCAAGTTTCACTCTTGCTCAGTAACAGAAGAGGCAGAAGATTTCTGGAATTCACCAGTGTTACCGTTGTGCCTGTAAAGACAACTCTTGGTGCTGCATGTCTCCACAGGCACAACGGTAACACTGGTGAATTCCAGAAATCTTCTGCCTCTTCTGTTACTGAGAAAGAGTGAAACTTGAACGTTTGATTAGCTCATCTTGTTGCTCAAGTTTCAAGGGTTAAATGTAGTATTTTAAACCAACTGTCTAGTTCTTGCTTTCTCAATCTACATACACTGTTTAAACACACTAACTTCCACCAGGCTTGGAGCTCATCCTTAAAAGAATATTTCTTAAGCTTCTAAAACGTATCAGAATAAAATATTAATCCTGCAAGGAAAAGGAATGCTGTGAGTTGTTATTATGACCACATTTGTGTACGAGTGTGTATGAGACACGCCTTCTGCACATGCTCAGTGCAGTCCTGAGAGACCTTGCATGCAAACCACATCCTGATTCACTCAAGATACAAGATCAGCTGTAAGATTTGAGGCTTTTTTCCAGATCAGCTCACCTGTTCAAACGGATCACTTCAACCTCCTAGACAAGCCATGGAGTTTGAGAACAGCAAAGAAGGATGTAACAACTGCAGAAAGAATTGCGATGACAAATGCCAATGTCATACAATAACCCAAAGTCCTAAACCTGAGCAAAGGACTGAGGAGAAGACGTCTGAGACGCCTGAAGGGCCTTCAAAAGAGTGTGGCTTCTGTGATTGCTGCTACTGTTATTTCGTCCCCTGTGACCCTTGTGATTGTGGCTCCGGTGATGGTGGCTCATGTGATTGTGGCTCATGTGATTGCGGCCCCTGTGATTGTGGCTCCTGTGATTGCGGCTCCTGTGTTATTCAGTGAATGTTTGCAGGATGTTGGTCAGACAGGTGAGAAACATTTGTCTCTTTAATGGCTGCTTCTAAAAATATGGACATTTTACAATTTCTTTCCAGTTTTATCAAAGTTTTATCTAATTGTGGCTGTTTAAATGCACTCTGAACATTGATCAGTACTTCCACAACATTTGAAAATCTTAATGATAATTTCAACATTCACTAATGCATATTCAAATTAAAAATTGTGCCAGCATTATCTAGTGCACTGTGAATTAACATGAATAAACATTCACAAAGGTTAATAAATGTAGCTCAAATACATGTTTCATTGTTAGACCACACCAGCTTGTGCATTAAAGTGAACAAATGAAACTTTATTGCAAAGTGTTAGTAAAAAGTAAAAGTGACAAGCTTTTATTTAATTCTTAACCTAGTGAAAAAATAAATATACTAAAATTTATTTGAAATACATTTTTTACTATTAAGTATATTACAAATACATTTACATTTTTATGTACTTAATAAAAATACCCTGTAATTGTACTTTTGGTATACTTAAATTGGAACAACTAATTTTGTACTTAATGCATTTAAGTAGTGCTGAGGTCCAACTAAAGATAGTAGAAAGTATATTTGATTGTCCTAAAGTGGAACTATTGCAAATGTACTTCAGGTACACTTTCAATATTTTGCATGTGAAGACTGATATTATTCAAAGATCATACAATCCTTATCAATATTGACATTAAAACACATTTTAGTCTTAAGAAATTCTTATTAAGAAATGTGCATTGTGCACAAGTAGTACTCCATAAAGTTTAATTATATATTTTTATCAGTAAGTCTTTTGTGATATGTCCATACATATGTTAATAGGTTAGAACTATCTTAGTATGAAATAAATGTATTTTAAATATTACTTTTTACTAGGGTAAATATGTCATTTTTATGGTTGTTTTGATTTTTTAACTTATAGAAAAGACACTGCTCATTTCAACCTTTTTATTGGTAGGCATAGAAAATATTTCATGTTAATACTAAACCTTGTTTTTATCATTATTATTATGAAGTAATTCATCTGTCCTGAGTTAGATGGATTTGTGGAGACAACGCAGTACTCAAGACAGGTTTCAGCTCCAGTGTAGAACATCATCAACACAAAGACAACACCACTGTGATCTACAATAAACATCAGGACATCTTTAGTGCCATCATGGATGTTAAACACCATAAAGACAATATTATCTGTACATATAAATACAGTTCCAGCCAAAAGATCAAAGTAAACTAAATAGCAAATCAGTTAAATGCTGAATGTTTTTTTTTCTCTGAATATCTGTATTTTTAAGAAAATTTGTGTTTTAATTTTAAAAAATGTTAGATTTTACGAGACCATTGTTTCTCAACTCTGAGATGATTTTTGTACAATTTAAAAAAAAAAATTTGCATCATGCACTCATTATTTGTGAGGGGCACGAGTGAAGGTGTGTGTGTATGGGAGGGGGACGGGGGTGCTTGTCATGTGACATGCAGCAGCCACGATAGCACTGTATAACTGATATAGGTCTTTTTTCTCTTTTTTTTTCTCTCCCTTTTAATTTGAAATATTCCCAAACAGGTTAAGGACGTGTCATGAAATATCTTGATTCTCAAATATGTCTGAGTAATACATATTACTCACATATATTTGAGTCTTACAAAGTCTTAAAAAGTCTTACAAAGCAATTTGCTTTATACATTTACAACCAGAGTAAAGGCATTTTTAGCTTAAAATTAAAAAGAATATAACCAATAATTATGAATTACAAAATTATAATAGCCTATTTGAAAAATATTGTTAGCTGATGCTAACTGGCTGGCTAACTAGGTACCTGATGCTAACTTGTGGTAATTTTGAAATATTTTTAGAAATTGCAAAGCCAAGTGGTTTAAGGTCAGAAAAAAAAAACCATTAAAAGAATGTTGTGTGGGGTATAATTTCACAGCAAAACGATACAAGAAATGCTGCAAATTTTGAGAAAAGCCACCGGAAAATCAGTAATTTTATAGGCTGCAAAAATCAGAACAAAATCCTGGAGGGACTGATGAAGTAACTTTGATCTGATGAATAGTTTGAATAGGATATTTCACTGTCGCATTTTCACTTTCAGAGGTTGGTATGGTTTGTAATATGTCTTGTAAATCTTCTCGGTAAGTTATTTGTTCCTTCGAAATGCTGGGACAGAAAATCCTTCAGCTCTCATCATTTATTTTGGCCAAGGATCCGCTTAAGGTATTAAATATGTGTAGGCACCTCTTGCATCCGTTGGCGTTCTTCTTTTTCTGCTTGAGTCTATGGCAGCCCATAGAAACGCTTGCAGGAAAGTTATGAAATTTGGCCCACTGATTCGCCTTATTCACCTGGCGGCCATTTTGAAAACTCAAACGCTGTTGAGGGGTACACAAACCCGGAAGTTTGACTCCGACGCATAGACGATTCAGCAGCACCACCAGCAATGGAAGCTCCAGTGTGGACCACCAATCTTTCCTGTCTGCCCGAATTGCAACATCCCCCGGGCTGTGTTAATTAAGGGATACAGTAACTGGATCGAAGGTTTTATCCACGACATTGAAGGTATGAATGGACGCTAATTTACCTCAGTTTCTGCTAGCTTGTAGCAGCTAAGGGTAGTAAGCTTAGCTGTAATATGGAGTTGTTGACTCTGTGTACTATGTTAGATTTTATTTAACACTTGACATGTCTTTAATCGACAGTTAATAGGAGCCCATCACACATATTTGTGAGGGCTAGGTCTTTTCCCTCGGTGCGGAAAAATGAGGCACCTTACAACATACAGGTGCTAAGTGGACAAACTGCTCAGTTCGCAGAGCAGTGCCACAGTTAAACCAGCTTGCTATAAATGTTCATTATGAGTTTATATCAACGATGTACCTTTCCCTGTCTGACTGAAAATAACAAGTTGATTTTATCTCATTAACATGTTATCTGTAGTTGATGTAATATCACATAAGCCTCATTGATATCTACTCAAATATTATCTTGTTTCAAATTAGCAAAGCCAGACAGGGCTAGGTGCATGTTGCTATTGTTTGTTGACAATGATAGTGTAATGACAGTATAACTATCAGGTAAGTGATAAGGTAAGGTAAGTATTAACATTCATGTTAAGATAAGAGTTGCTCAGTTCTTGGAGCAGTGTATCCAGGGTTGAGGAAGGTTCCTCAAAATGTAATTAGCTTACAAATCATTTGTGTGTTTAAAATTGACATAATATGGTATCGATACTGTTCAATCTTAATATGAGCTTTTCCACAACCCTGACTTTTTTGTACAATGAGTGTCCAAGATATTAGGTATCTTTCAAGTTGTGTTTGCAAGTATCACAGCTGTAAACAACCTACCACTACCAGCATGTAGCTGTAATATTTTCATGGCAGATCATTTAAATGCCAGATGTACCTAATTCACTGCACACTCAGTGCAACCATCTCATCGGGCTGCTCTACACTCTTGCTCACTTTGCCAAGATGGGCTACACATCTGTCCCCCCAACAACGAGTAAGACGTCACTGCCTCAAGCCTGGCACGTTCCATCGAGGGCCCTGGGTGTCAGTCCAAAAACAGTAAGCTCTGTGAGTGTCTCAAAGCTAAAACCACCAGTGACCAACGCACCTCCGCCAAAGAGGCAACGCTCATCTGAAGGGGTGATGTCAAACCTGTACTGTCCTGTGCCACTCCCACTTCCATCAAATGCCTTTGCAGAGAGCCTACACCGAAACCTGAGTCAAATAGAAAGCAAGAGTCAGATGTTCAAGCTGCTGGAGGAGAACAGAAAACAGCCTGCTGCTCTTGTCTCTACCGACTTTGGAGACCTTCCAAAGGGATCTGTGCTTACCTACCACGCAACACAGTCTTCCAGGGCTAATGATGATCCCCTGTTTCCCTTACCATCACAGCCATGCTCATTTTACACTGTCCTGGATGACACTGAGTCGTGCTACTATGGTGGCCTGGTGGTCACTCAGGCTGTTGCAATACAGCTGGAGATAGAGACAAGGGAACAGAGCCATAGCAAGACCTGGCATAAAGTTCGAGCCAACCGTCTTACCTCCTCTTCCTTCAAGAGGATTTGTTCAAGGGTGGCAGACTACAATGCATTAGCTGCCAATTTGAAAAAGAAAATAGTGCAGACTAAGGTGATGAAGAGAGGTTTGGAACTGGAGCCTGTCGCTGCGGCCGAATATCAAGACCTCACTGGCTATGAGATCTTCCCCTGTGGGTTCGTCATCAACCACCACGCCACACACCTAGGTGCCTCACCTGACCGAAAAGTGATTGACCCCAGTGCCTCTCCAACGCACGGCCTCCTGGAGATCAAGTGCCCCAACAAAGGGAGCGTGAGGGATTGCAAGTACTTGCGTTGCAAGGCTGATGGTAGCCTTAGCCTGAAGACCACACATGAATACTATTTTCAAGTGATGGGGCAGATGGGCATCACTGGGTTGAAGTGGTGTGACTTTTTTGTGAAGTGCAGTGATGACCATCACTTGGAGCGGGTGCACTTCCAACCAAAGGAGTGGGAGAACATGAAATGTAAATTGGACACATTCTTTTTCTCTCACTTTCTGCCTTCTTTGTGTAACAAAAAATACATCACTGATAATCTGTTTATGTATATAGTTCTCTTTTGTTAATGTTTTTAAATGGTTTGTTCCTAATGTAATTTCTAATGTTCTGACCTGCTCAGTTTCCTTTTCCATACTTATGTACATGGTTACCTTTACAAACCTAGACCATTGTGCCTATCAATGTTTTTGAACGGCCTGTTTTCTGATGTTCTGGTTCCTTTTCCATGCTTACAGTATACAGGCAGGCCATTTTACATTATTCCCCGTACCAACTTCTATGTACAAATTTACCTTTACAAACCTAGACCAGTGTGCCTATCAATGTTTTTTTATGTTTTCTGATATTCCGACCTGTTCTGGTTCCGGTATATTAAATTATAAAGTTATGAAGGACATCATCCATGTGTAATACAATTGTACTTTATTCTTTAGATAGATACACATCCAGTAGCTTATACATACACACACATACACGTAAAACAATCAAATCACTCACAGGTATGTAAAAGTAAAGAGCATGAGAAGTGATTATAAGGTCTGACGGACTGATCCTGTGATACACTGACCATGATAAGGTGCTATGGTAACAATACAAGTTCACATATTTGTATAGATTCATAAAGAAGAACAATAATGATGGTTAAGGCTTTGTATAGATTCATAAAGAAGAACAATAATGATGGTTAAGGCTTTGTACAGATTCATAAAAAAGAACAATAATGATGGTTAAGGCTTTGTATAGATTCATAAAGAAGAACAATAATGATGGTTAAGGCTTTGTACAGATTCATAAAAAGAACAATAATGATGGTTAAGGCTTTGTATAGATTCATAAAGAAGAACAGTAATGATGGTTAAGATTTTGTATAGATTCATAAAGAAGAACAATAATGATGGTTAAGATTTTGTATAGATTCATAAAGAAGAACAGTAATGATGGTTAAGATTTTGTATAGATTCATAAAGAAGAACAATAATGATGGTTAAGATTTTGTATAGATTCATAAAGAAGAACAATAATGATGGTTAAGGCTTTGTATAGATTCATAAAGAAGAACAGTAATGATGGTTAAGGCTTTGTATAGATTCATAAAGAAGAACAGTAATGATGGTTAAGATTTTGTATAGATTCATAAAGAAGAACAGTAATGATGGTTAAGATTTTGTATAGATTCATAAAGAAGAACAATAATGGTTAAGGCTTTGTACAGATTCGTAAAGATGAACACTTTCTATTCAAGGTTTGAATACATTTGTGGATATTAAGATTTCAGTTGTAGAGATTTACATAACATTGGTAGATATTTACATTAACATTAGAATTTTAAAAGAGAGGACCTTGAAAATTAGTTAAAAGGGCACAGACGGCCCACAGTTGGTTAACAGAGCCCACCAGTGTCATGGGTAAGACTTTATCAAAAATATGGTACTCTTTAATCCGCCTAATAGCGCGCTCTACATGAATTCGCAGTCTTGCTATCGCTTGAGTCTTTCGTACTTCGTCTGCAGTGAAGTGTCCACTTGGGCCTAAAAAAGGAGGGATTACAAGGGAGACCTGTCTTTCAGAGAGAAGGTCCTTGATGAGAAAGCCTTTATCGGCCATTACCATATCTCCTTCTTCGAGAACAGAAAGGATACCTGATTTTTTGGTAATGTCTTTGTCAGATATTGAACCTGTATATAAATCACTGACAAAAGTCACTTCACCTGAGGGGGCAATGCCTATTAAGCCCTTAAATGTGGTGTTACCTTTGTAGTGTGAATAAATCGCTGAGTTAAGGACCTTGGAGCTAGGTTTCTGTACATGAATTTCTGTGCAATCCAATATAACTCTAGTAGCCGGGAACGTGCATTTAAAACAATCTGGCATAAGTTCATCCACAGTTTTCCTTGAAGGCCACATTGGAAGTGATCCCAACATAAAATACAAAAAATTGACCCAGGTCACACAGATCCTGCTTACTGTTGACTGTGATACATGGAAACGGGTTGCAAGATCCTGCTCAGGAAATCCCTGCCTCAACCTACAAAGAAAAAGAAAAAACTGGTCCATAGTGGACAATTTAGAGGCGCTAAAGCCTTGACGAAGTACCTCCCCACTTGTATGTTTAAGTCGCTGAGCCTGACTCCATCCCACCATATTTTCTGCAGTAGGTTGCAGGGCCATAAACACAGCTTTAAATGTATCATAATCTGGGAACCCTGTATAAAATGAAATCTGTTTATCGTCACCTTGAAAATTTGAAATCAAAAACTGTTTTTGTTGAAGCTCTAAAATTAAAAGTTCTTGATCACCGATGGTCTTGCGGGCTTCCTCAAATTGATCTTGAAGTGAGGGAGGCAGTGCAGCATATTCATGGTCTGGGTGCGGAGGGGGTGTCTCTTCACTGGAATAAGAGAAACATATTGATGGACACATTAGGTGTTTTACAATGATACTCATGCTCAAATTCATGTAACCAATTACATCTTTTACGTACCTCAACACATTCACACCATGTCGATCATCGAGATCCGTGGAAACATTACTGGAAATCATCAACAGAAAAAATACTGTCACTACACAGTTAGTAAATGCATTACAAACTAGTAACTTAATTCATCTAAATACTACCTTGCAGTTCTAACAACACTCCTCTCTGGTCTGACAGAACTCCATGCAAACACAGTTGGCACAGCTCCCTGTTTCAACTTGGTGATACCAGTCTTGCTTTTCACAAGGCAGTCTGGGAGGAAATGCTCCGAGCACACTTTTGTGTATGTGTTTATCTGCATCAGCAAATAAAATGTAATCATATAAACATTTTTACATGTATAATTGTATTGATCAGACTCAATCTGACTCCTGTACATCCTCCTCCTAGCTAGGAAAACTGATGTGATGTGTTCCCTAGGTTAGCTTGTGACTAGAAGCTAATACAAACAAGGTCACTCAGAATATGCTTATACTAGTGAATCTGTGGTGGTAGATTTTAATAACATACTACTAACTTTGGACTAGGCTGTGCAGTATATTTCAACAACCTGGCTCTCTGCCTTAATCTATCTACTAAAACTTGCTAGTTCTAGCCTAGCCAAGCTAGCGATACAAGCTAGTTATGGAGACGGCTCAGCCTCACAGCACCAGACATAAATCTTACCTTAAAATTACGACCAGGATCCCTTCTGATGTTTATTATCCATCGTCGACGTAGTCCCTGATCTTTGGGGAAACGGTGAAACGTTTGTCCTCTGTTAGATTTTTTCCTGTGTGATGAAGTGCATTGGGGAACACAGCAGTGAGGCGCCATTGCACTGAGAGAAATCGCGTTGTGAGAACTCCCGGAAGTGGTAAGTGTACCCCTCAGGCTCGGTGGAACGTTCGAGGTGAATAAGGCGAATAGAGGACAGTCTCAATATTAACCATAGCAAGTTTGGAGTCTCCAACTCTCTAGCGCCACCACTAGTCCAAAATTGCACTTATGTTTATGCTAATAACTTTTGAACCGTAAAGTACATGACCTGAGGCTACCTGTACAGTTTTGGTACAGCGCCACCTAGTGACCAGGAGATATATAAAGTGGCTCTTTTTGCTTGTGACTTCTGAATGGTTTGGCCAAAAATCACACAATTGCAGCATGCTGTTAAAAAATGCCCAATTTTCCCATGTCAGACATTTTGAATTTTTTTGGGGAAAAAATGCTATATTTTACAAATGGATCAGCGTATCGTTACGAAACTTGGTATGGGGCTTATCCCTTTCTTTCCACAGGGTTTCAGGATGGGCTTGACAAAATATGAGGAGGATCTGGATGAACAGGTAAGGGTGCGATTGCATCACAGCGTCACGATGTAAGCTGTCCCAATTCAGAATGCGCGCTCCGAAGACCGCATTCCAAGGCCGATTGCGTCACGACGAAAGATTCACTTGCGCGCAGATGACGACGGTGTTCATATTCAAAGAACACGGCGGATTTTATTTGTTTTGCGAAAGCTTTACAGTTTTGAATGATATCTTGCATCTTTATAACCAACCAGCGTTGGTATAGCCATATCACGCTGGCGCCTCACACGCACAAAGACACAACATATGTTTGTGACATTGCAGCCAGTTCATTATCAAAATAAAATACAGTTAAAGGAATGTATAAAAAGTTACAGTGCTCCGTTGTCCAATCTGTTGCGTTCAGCGTGACCACCACCTCACTGTGCTGATATAGCCGATGTGAAGCATGATGGTATACTAATAACTGTGTTTATAATGTTTGTAAATATTTTGATTTACTGCCATTTAAGCCTACATAATTTCTGAATGTAATAGTAAAATGCGACGCGACTATGTTTTTTTTTCTCAAAACGCAATTTTATACAAGTAGTGTTTTGTTTTTTTTTTTTTTTTTAACAATGCAGCAAACGTTTTTAAATATCTTTAAAAAAAAAAAAAGACTTTAATGTCTTTAAAGCATTAATAGATTTTTTTCTTTTGTTTAGTAGCGTACATTTAGGCAAATCTAGAAAAGATGATGCTGGCTGTGACTAAGCACAGCGGGTTAAGATACCATCTCTTCCTGTTTTTTTTTTTTCTTTTTGTGTAAAGAAAACACTGTACTTTATTATTATAGGCAAAGACAAAAAAACTAAAAATAACGTTATTAACCGTTATTTTTTCTGCTCGAACCGGTTTCGGAATGGTAATAATAGAAGAACGCAGGAACAGAAACGTTAAAATACGATTCTGCTCGGAGTGAGCCGAAGGAAAGTTTTTGTCAAACAAATGAACTGTATTGTAATACCAGCTGTAAAAAAGCCACTGCTGAGCAGCAAACAGGTGTTTGAAGCTACTGGAGTCTCAAGATCCTCTTCATGCAGACTGCGTTTCAGTCACTGCTAACCAAACCTCACAAAGAGAAACCTGCACGGTGGCTGTAGAAAGACATTTTCAAACTGTTTAGCACCATGGTATTTATGCAGCATGGCATAGTGTGCTGTCCTGCATGAAAATCCTTTTATTTCCGAGAGCACTATTCTTCATTTTGTACCACAGCAGAATATGGTCAGTTATGAACTCCACATAAATGACCTTACATCTCACTTCCCAATATTCCAACCCAAATCATCACCCACCGCCTCCTTGCTGATGTTGCAGTCTCATTGAAATAGGATGGCCATTCATCAACTATCAGAAATCCATTTATCTGGACTGCAGCATTCGTAAGTGAATAAAACTATTTAAAAACAAGTCTTCATGTGTTTCTACAGCCACTGTGCAAGTTTCTCTTTGTGAGGTTTGGTTAGCAGTAACTGAAACGCAGCTTTACACACAACTGCCAGTCTGCATGAAGAGGATCTTGGTGGATGATTAAGGGAATTTGTTTTCCCTCCTATTTATATTTCTGTGAAACAGGAAGCCGTGGCTGGATAATTTCATGTTCATAATCACCCTGGAGTGCTCAAAATTGTGAATTTGAATGGGAATATACTTCAGAGATATTTTACTCATAAGAATTTCTAGGGGTGCCAATAATTGTGTCCAGCGTGTATTTGAGGAAAACATTTATTTCATAATGAACTTTCCCCCCATTTTAAATTCTTATCCAATGAAAGGTTAGATTTTTGTTAATTTTTTAAATGAAAGATCGAAAGGATTAACAATGCAGATTAATTTTCACAGCCTTCTTTGATCATATTTACCAAGGGTGCTGATATTTTTGGCCATGACTGTATATACAGGTGCATCTCAATAAATTAGAATGTCGTGAAAAAGTTAATTTTTTCTTGTAAGTTATAGCTCATGAAAGTCAAAAATCAGTATCTCAAAATTTTAGAATATTTACATTTGAGTGTCAATTAATGACCATCCCTACAGTATAAATTCCGGGTATCTCTTGTTCTTTGAAACCACAATAATGGAGAAGACTGATGACTTGGCAATGATCTAGAAGACGAACATTGACGCCCTCCACAAAGAGGGTAAGTCACAGAGGGTCATTACTGAAAGGTGTGCCTGTTTACAGAGTGCTGTATCAAAGCATATTAAATGCAAAGTTGACTGGAAGGGAGAATTTGGGTAGGAAAAGGTGCACAAGCAACAGGGATGACTGCAAGCTTGAGAATACTGTCAAGCAAAGCTGATTCAAACACTTGGGAGAGCTTCACAAGGAGTGGACTGAAGCTGGAGTCAGTGCATCAAGAGTCACCACACTCGGACGTCTTCAGGAAAAGGACTACCAAGCCACTTCTGAACCAGAGACAACGTCAGAAGCATCTTACCTGGGCTGTGGAGAAAAAGAACTGGACTGTTGCTCAGTGGTCCAAAGTCCTCTTTTCAGATGAAAGTAAATTTTGCATTTCATTTGGAAATCAAGGTCCCAGAGTCTGGAGGAAGAGTGGAGAGGCACAGAATCCATGTTGCTTGAAGTCCAGTGTGAAGTTTCCACAGTCTGATGATTTGGGCTGCCATGTCATCTGCTGGTGTTGGTCCACTGTGTTTTCTGAAGTCCACAGTCAACGCAGCCATCTACCAGGAGATTTTAGAGCACTTCATGCTTCCTTCTGCTGACGAGCTTTATGGAGATGCTGATTTCATTTTCCAGCAGGACTTGGCACCTGCCCACACTGCCAAAGGTACCAAAAGCTGGTTCAGTGACCATGGTGTTACTGTGCTTGATTGGCCAGCAAACTCGCCTGACCTGAACCCCATAGAGAATCTATGGGGTATTTTCAAGAGGAAGATGAGAGACACCAGACCCAACAATGCAGATGAGCTGAAGGCCACTGTCAAAGAAACCTGGGCTTCCATACCACCTCAGCAGTGCCACAAACTGATCACCTCCATGCCACGCCGAATTGAGGCAGTAATTAAAGCAAAAGGAGCCCCTACCAAGTATTGAGTACATATACAGTAAATGAACATACTTTCCAGAAGGCCAACAATTCACTAAAAAAAATTTTTTTATTGGTCTTACGAAGTATTCTAATTTGTTGAGATAGTGAATTGGTGGGTTTTTATTAAATGTGAGCCTAAATCATCACAATTAAAAGAACCAAAGACTTAAATTACTTCAGTCTGTGTGCATTGAATTTATTTAATAGACGAGTTTCACAATTTGAGTTGAATTACTGAATATATATATATATATATATATATATATATATATACTTTAAAATATAATTTAATTCAGTGATGCAAATCAGAATTTTCATCAGCTGTTACTCCAGTTTTTAGAGTCATATGATCCTTCAGAAATCATTCTAAAATATTGATTTATTACCAGTGTTGGAAACAGTTTTGCAGCTTAATATTTTTTGGAACCTGTGACATTTTGTTCAGGATTCTTTGATGAATAAAAAGCTAAAAAGAACAGCATTGATAATAAATCAACATATTATGATTTCTGAAGGATTATATGAGACTGGCGTAAAGGCTAATAAAAATTCTGATTTGCATCACTGAAATAAATTACATGAAAAAACATTACAAATCTTTTGAACGGCTGTGTGTGTGTGTGTGTGTGTGTGTGTGTGTGTACACACTACATATATTTGATCTATATATCTAAACTATACAGACTATAATAGACTATACCGTATATGATCCAAAATAACTAGTAACTAACTACTTGAGTAGTTTTTTTTATCTGATACTTTTTTACTCTTACTCAAGTAATTATTCAGACTACACTGCGTTCCAAATTATTATGCAAGTGATATATCAGTAGGATTTTGGTACAATAAAGAGTCAGATTTTTGTTTGTGTTGTTTTTCACATCTTTTTAGTTAACTGGTATCAATCTCAGACAGGTTTGTTCAGTAGTTTTGCCAGTTCTTCTTAGGTAAATGGAAACCCTACTTAAAGAAGTTGTTCCACATTATTAAGCAAGTCACAGTTCTCATGAAATATGGTGAGGAAGAAAGATCTGTCTGAAGATAAAGTATGAAACAATGCAATGCTTGTCTTGCAAAAGGCATGAAAACAAACAATATTTTGCGAAAAGCAAATAGAAATGATTGAACTGTCAAAAGATTTGTGAGTGACTTAAAGCACAGAAGATCTTGGTCAGATAAAGATTTATTAAGGAAAGTTTTTGTCAAACAAATGAACTGTATTGTAATACCAGCTGTAAAAAAGCCACTGCTGAGCAGCAAACAGGTGTTTGAAGCTACTGGAGTCTCAAGATCCTCTTCATGCAGACTGCGTTTCAGTCACTGCTAACCAAACCTCACAAAGAGAAACCTGCACGGTGGCTGTAGAAAGACATTTTCAAACTGTTTAGCACCATGGTATTTATGCAGCATGGCATAGTGTGCTGTCCTGCATGAAAATCCTTTTATTTCCGAGAGCACTATTCTTCATTTTGTACCACAGCAGAATATGGTCAGTTATGAACTCCACATAAATGACCTTACATCTCACTTCCCAATATTCCAACCCAAATCATCACCCACCGCCTCCTTGCTGATGTTGCAGTCTCATTGAAATAGGATGGCCATTCATCAACTATCAGAAATCCATTTATCTGGACTGCAGCATTCGTAAGTGAATAAAACTATTTAAAAACAAGTCTTCATGTGTTTCTACAGCCACGGTGCAAGTTTCTCTTTGTGAGGTTTGGTTAGCAGTAACTGAAACGCAGTCTGCATGAAGAGGATCTTGAGACTCCAGTAGCTTCAAACACCTGTTTGCTGCTCAGCAGTGGCTTTTTTACAGCTGGTATTACAATACAGTTCATTTGTTTGACAAAAACTTTCCTTAATAAATCTTTATCTGACCAAGATCTTCTGTGCTTTAAGTCACTCACAAATCTTTTGACAGTTCAATCATTTCTATTTGCTTTTCGCAAAATATTGTTTGTTTTCATGCCTTTTGCAAGACAAGCATTGCATTGTTTCATACTTTATCTTCAGACAGATCTTTCTTCCTCACCATATTTCATGAGAACTGTGACTTGCTTAATAATGTGGAACAACCTCTTTAAGTAGGGTTTCCATTTACCTAAGAAGAACTGGCAAAACTACTGAACAAACCTGTCTGAGATTGATACCAGTTAACTAAAAAGATGTGGAAAACAACACAAACAAAAATCTGACTCTTTATTGTACCAAAATCCTACTGATATATCACTTGCATAATAATTTGGAACACAGTGTAATATAATAAAAACTTAAATAATGCACTATATACAGAAGTAGAAATATGGGGGGAAACAGATAATTGTTTAAATTAATGTACATATATGTTATTTATAAGTGTGCAGTTTACAAATGTGATATTATAAGCCGTTTCCACTGCAGGACCTTTCTCCAGAAACTAGGGAGTTTGGGCAGGTACTCGGTGTGTTTCCAATGCAGGAACCAGGATCTAAATAAAGTTCCGGGTAAAAATTTGCCCCTCAGAAAGTCACTGCTCGCGAGATAGTACTTTTTCAAAGGTCCGGAAATTTCGGGGATGGGACTTGGGCGCTGAACATGCTGATTGGTTGAGTTCACGCAGCATTATTTCAACCACCATTTATTCACACAACTTTTAAAAAATATTACTGTTATTGTGTCATGGAATATATTTTTAAAAGTATTTCAGGCGAGAATGTAGTTGTTTAAAACTCAGATCTGCGTTTTATTTATAAAGACTATTTGAGTGTGTCGCTGTTTTCGGAGACGTGAGCTCCAAGTGATCACCGGGCGCTCAGTGCTCATGTATCCCACTGAGAGCCACCTCAAATTGGCTAGTCCTTCTGACATTTGCCACTGGCTCTGATGTCTCTGTAGTGGTCAAATAAGAGATATAATTCATTTTGGGTAAATCTAACAGGTAATCATCTGTCTTTATTCTGTTATTCTATGAATCTATTAGTATGTTATACAAAACCATGATCCGCACTCACATGAAACAGTATTTTCTTTTCGTTTTATTCTACATTTACCACCAATAGGACAAGGACACAAACGTTTCGGCTCAAAGGCCTTCCTCAGTGTGTTAAACAATACAAATCCTCCACCCACTTTTTAAAATCACCAATTTGACGTCATCGTTCATTTACCAATGTTCATTCTTAAAAAGCTTACATACTGGATCCATAAACTTAAATCACTTACTCCTTTTTGGATCCATAAACTTGAATCACTTACTCCAAATGGCATGAATGAGGAGTTGGATCTTTCTGTTTTCCTTTAATTAAGTATAATTGGTCAAATCAATATGTAATATTTTGTGGAGTAGATCTCAAGCATTCAGTGTGAAAATAAGTGATTATTAATGGCGATGCATGTCTGATGATTTTAATCATTGAATTTTCCATTGTTAAAGTTAAAGACTGCTGATGCTTTATTTTAACTGTTTGTATATACAGTGATAAAAAATTAATTCAGAGGTAATTTATGTTTGAATATAAGGTATATTGTAATGCAATGGTGGTTATGATAATAGGTTGTATATTGAAATGGAGTATTCCATTCCTGGCTAAAATCTTATAGGTTGTGGTTGCAGCCCAACTGAATAAACACTTAATTGCAAAAAACAAAAACTGTATATGGTTTGTCAGAGACAGTTCTTGGCTGGTTTAGGTCCTATCTTACTGACCGCAGTCAATTTGTTTTTATGGGTGTCTATAGATCCAAGGTTGGTCCTGTTCATACTGGTGTCCCACAGGGGTCAGTATTGGGTCCATTACTTTTAGTATGTATATTTACTCACTTGGCCAACTACTAAGATCTTGACCTTAACACTTCTATGGTGATGATACGCAGATTTATATTCATTCAAGACTAGGTTAACATGTGGATGTTGTGCATCTTTCTAACTGTATCACTTAGAAAATTATTAGACATCCATTTCTTGACCTGTCTTTAAATAGCTCCAAAATGGAAGTTATGCTCCTCGGCTCTCCCCATCAACTGTGAAATGCTTGTTCTCTTACTTTGTCTGTTGATGGTGTTGCTTTGGAGTTTCAAAGCAAACTAAAAAATCTTGGTGTCATCTTTGTTGCTACGCTGTCATTCAAGCCTTTTGTGCAGAATATAGTTAAGACATCCTTTTTTTCACCTCAGAAATATAGCATGTTTACGTCCTATGTTGTCCTTCTCAGTTGCTGAGAGGTTGATAAACTCTTTTGTCTTTTCACATGTTGACTACTGTTATGGTCTTCTTGCTGGAGTATCTAAATTCTCCGTTAGCAAACTTCAATATTTACAAAATTCAGCTGCTAGAATTCTGTCTGTGGTCAGGGCTGGTGATCATATTACCCCTGTTTTGGAGTCTTTGCACTGGCTCCCATGTCAGGTACCGTATTGATTTTAAAATTCTTATGCTAACATATAAGGCTTTGCATGATCTGACTCCTCTGTACGTGACTGACATTTTAATGCCTTACACACCATGTCGTAATCTGCATTCCTCTCAGAGTGGTCTTTTAGTTGTTCCCAAGACTTTTAAAACTCTTCTTAAAGCATTCTATTTTAGGATTGCTTTTACTTGATCATTTTATTTTTGCATTGTTTGTTGTATATTTATTGTATTTAAAGTGTATTATTATTATTAAGAAATCATAAAACGTTTGTTATAATCCTCCCTTCTGTCCTCTGGCATGTGATCAAAAGAACACTGAATTCTGTTGTTTTTTTCTGCTCAAGTGAAACCAAAAGTAAACAGAGCTCTGCAGAAAAAAAACAAATTACAGTAAAATATATCATTGGTGTCTGTGTGTGTGTGTGTGTGTGTGAGAGAGAGATAATTTATTAATATAATGTGATAAACATTAGCCTTCCTCGACTCAAATCTTTGTGCTTTTGTTTCTGTTGTTGTTTCCAATCCTGTGACACTGAAAGGGTTAATGTATAGACCTTGGCCATGTTGAAATCATAAAGAAAATTAATGCTGCCCAAGACTTGCAGCACATCAGTTATGATCCCTAAATCCATTAAATCCTAAGAAAAGTTAAAATGGGATATTATACCACAGGGTGATTCATCTGTGATTATGTGTCAAGCACAGTTGTGCACTCAAACCTTTCTGTACAAGCTTCAATCATATTGACTGACCTTTACATGCTATTGCCATTCTGTCTTGCAGTTCTACTGTTTGTTTTTGTCTTTAGGAGTCTCAAGTTTTGGACTGTTGCACTATTTTCCCTCAGAACTTTCTTAAAAAAAAAAAAAAAAAAAAAACCCAATTGGGGTTGTATTTATGCGTCTTAGTTTCCTTTGCAATACATGTCACCTTTATTTATATAGCGCTTTTAACCATACAGATTGTGTCAAAGCACTTAACAGTATCAAATTGGAAGATAGAGTGTCATTAATGTATAATGATCAGATTAAACACTCAATTTTCAGTTAAAGGCATTTAATTAATTGAATTCAGAGATGTCATTGTCTAGCTCAGTTTAGTTTAAATAGTATCTGTGCAATCAAATCGGCGATAATCACTAGAAATTAAGTGTCCCCAACTGAGCAAGCCAGAGGCGACAGCGGCAAGCAACCAAAACTCGCTCTGTGACAGAATGGAGAAAAAAACCTTGGGAGAAACCAGGCTCAGTCGGGGGGCCAGTTCTCCTCTGACCAGACGAAACCCGCAGTTCAAAAGTTTACATTTCTATTTTTATTTTGTTGCAATTTCTAACAATAGTAGTATTATGTAGTTAGGTATTTTATTATATTTTAGTTATTTTGTTATATTTTTTAGTTTTATTGTATTTAATCGAGGTTTTCGCTGGGGATATGTCTCTGGGGCTCATCCGGGTGTCCTGGTCTCCGCTGACGATCAGGGCTGTAGACATCATCTTTGGTGCTGATGCACCATCTGATCGGATACGGACTGAGAAACAGAATAAGAAAGAAACAGACAAATATTAGCGTAGATGCCATTCTACTTACGATGTAACGAGTACATCGTGTGTTATGGGGAGTGTTCCCGGTTCCGGTTGATCTAATTAATGCAGCCTAACAAAGGTTTTGGGGACATATCCTAATGACAAAGATGAATTAATAATAGCCAAAAGAGGATCTATGACTTCTGGAAGCAGCTCTTTTAGTAGTTTAGATGGGATAGGGTCTAACATACATGTTGTTGGTTTAGATGATTTAACAAGTTTATACAATTCTTCCTCTCCTACAGCAGAGAATGAATGGAATTGTTCCTCAGGGGGTCTATAGTGCGCTATCTGATGCGATACTGTAGCTGACGGCTGCAAGGATACAATTTTATCTCTGATAGTATCGATCTTGGAAGTGAAGTAGTTCATAAAGTCATTACTGCTATGCTCTTGGGAAATGCCAACACCTGTTGATGCTTTATTTTTTGTTAATTTAGTTACTGTATTGAATAAATATCGGGGGTTATGTTTGTTTTCTTCTAGAAGAGACGAAAAGTAATCAGATCTAGCAGTTTTTAATGCTTTTCTGTAGGATAGGGTACTTTCCCGCCAAGCTAAACGAAATACCTCTAATTTAGTTTTCCTCCAGCTGCGCTCCATTTTCCGGGCTGCTCTCTTTAGGGTGCGAGTGTGCTCATTATACCACAGTGTTGGACTCTTATCCTTAATCTTCCTTAAGCGTAAAGGAGCAACCGCATCTAAAGTGCTTGAAAAGAGAGAGTCCATAGTTCCTGTTACATCATCAAGTTGTTCTGAGCTATTGGACATGCTGAGGAACTGAGATAAGTCAGGAAGATTATTTATAAAGCAGTCTTTTGTGGTAGAGGTTATGGTTCTACCATATTTGTAACAAGGAGTTGGCTTTACAGCTTTAGCTATATGGAATATACAGGAGACTAGATAATGATCTGAGATATCATCGCTCTGCTGTAAAATTTCAACACCACTGACATCAATTCCATGTGACAGTATTAAATCTAGAGTATGATTTCGACAATGAGTAGGTCCTGACACGTGTTGTTTAACACCAATTGAGTTTAGAATGTCTATAAATGCTGATCCCAACAAATCTCTTTCATTATCAACATGGATATTAAAATCACCAACGATTAGGACTTTATCTGCAGTCAGCACTAACTCCGATAGAAGATCAGAAAATTCTTTAATAAAGTCTGTATGGTGCCCTGGTGGCCTGTATACAGTAGCCAGTACAAACATCACAGGGGATTTATCATTAACACTTGTTTCTTTGGATAACGTTATATGAAGCATCATTACTTCGAACGAATTATACTTGAAACCCGACCTCTGAGAGATACTGAAGATATTTCTATAAATTGTAGCAACACCTCCCCCTTTACCTTTTGGACGCGGTTCATGTTTGTAACAGTAATCTTGGGGTGTAGACTCGTTTAAAGTAATGTAATCATCTTGTTTTAGCCAGGTTTCTGTCAAACAAAGCACATCCAGTTTATGGTCAGTGATCATATCATTTACAAAAAGTGCTTTTGAAGAAAGGGACCTGATATTCAATAAGCCAAGCTTTATCATGTGTTTATCTGTATTATATTGTTTTTTTATTTGTTGAACATCAATTAAATTGTTACTATTACTTTGGTTTGGATGTTTTCTGTATTTTCTAGTTCGGGGAACAGACACAGTCTCTATACTGTGATATCTAGGTGAAAAAGTTTCTATGTGCTGAGAGTTAACTGACTTCTGTGACGTACATCAGTCGACTCCCACGCTGTATCTATCCCGCGAGCCAATCAGCACTCCGCAGGTCAGCTGTGCGCTAATAGACAACAGCTTCATCTCTGTCCTCAGCGGTGGGAGCTGTCCAATTTCAACTGCTCAGTATTAGTCATTTCTCTCAGTTTTCCTATCTACTCTATTAATCATTGTATATTTATTATACAGTATATTCATTGTGGAAGTTACTGTGATCATATTTGTTGTGATTACTGTTATTTGTTATACTTTTTGTAGAGAAACCACACACATGCGAAGCAGAATTTCTTCAGGACTGAGTTGTGGTGACAATAAATGGGTTATTCCCGCATACCTAATAATCCCTGGTAAAAGTCTCTAACCTGATGCTTCATAGCAGGGGTGTTATCAAATGTTAAATTCACATAAAAGAAAGAATTTTTACATTTTCCTTTCCTTTCCTTTACAGTTCATCCACCTGCCTCATCTGAAGCTTTCATTGATAGCCCATTATTGTCTGTGGAGACATGCAGCACCAAGAGTTGTCTTTACGGGCACAACGGTAACACTGGTGAATTCCAGAAATCTTCTGCCTCTTCTGTTACTGAGCAAGAGTGAAACTCAAACGCTTGATTAGCTTAGCTTGTTGCTCAAGTTACAAGGGTTAAATGTAATCTTTAAAACCAACTGTCTAGTTCTTGCTTCCTCAATCTACATACACTGTTTAAACACACTAACTTCCACCAGGCTTGGAGCTGGTGCAACTCATCCTTAAAAGAATATTTCCTAAGCTTCTAAAACACATCAGAATAAAACATTAATCCTGCAAGGAAAAGGAATGCTGTGACTTGTTTTTATGACCACATTTGTGTACGAGTGTGTATGAGACACGCCTTCTGCACATGCTCAGTGCAGTCCTGAGAGACCTTGCATGCAAACCACATCCTGATTCACTCAAGATACAAGATCAGCTCACCTGTTCAAACGGATCACTTCAACCTCCTAGACAAGCCATGGAGTTTGAGAACAGCAAAGAAGGATGTAACAACTGCAGAAAGAATTGCCATCGCAAATGCCAATGTCATTGTCATACAATAACCCAAAGTCCTAAACCTAAGCAAAGGACTGAGGAGAAGACGTCTGAGACGCCTGAAGGGCCTTCAAAAGAGTGTGGCACCTGTGATTGCGGCTACTGTAATTGCGTCCCCTGTGGCCCTTGTGATTGTGGCTCCGGTGATGGTGGCTCTGGTGATGGTGGCTCCTGTGATTGCGGCTCCTGTGTTATTCAGTGAATGTTTGCAGGATGTTGGTCAGACAGGTGAGAAACATTTGTCTCTTTAATGACTGCTTCTTAAAATATCTCTCCAGTTTTATCAAAGTTTTATCTAATTGTGGCTGTTTAAATGCGCTCTGAACATTGATCAGTACTTCCACAACATTTAAAAATCTTGATAATTTCAACATTTACTATAAATTGTGCCAGCATTATCTAGTGAAGTGTTTCCCAACCACTGAGCCAATACACTTTTGTAGACTACGTTTTATATATCATAGCTGTTCGTTATTTATATCGTGAGATTTTGGCCAAATGTATTAACAACGAGAGAAACTGAGCGTCCATATAGCTACAATAAACTTTATAACCTGCAAACTGGTGAAAACGTGATGCTATTAATTTAGGCGGCCGTTTGAATGATGGACAAAACACAGATCTGTCACTCGCTCGTCAAAAACCTCATCAACTCCATTTGAGTATGATTTTCAGAATTTAAGTGCAATTGTCTGATCATGTAAAAGCCAAAATACCAACTCTGATGACGCAATGTTTAATTATTGGGGGAAAATATAAAAAAAAAAATGTTTCTCCTTTTTATCTTTTTTTTTGTAATGCTTAGTGGTGTGTCGTGACATTTTTTACATATCAAAACTGTGCCGTGGCAGAAAAAAGGTTGGGAAACACTGATCTAGTGCACTGTGAATTAACATGAATAAACATTAACAAAGGCTAATAAATGTAGCTCAAACATATTTTTCATTGTTAGACCACACCAGCTTGTGCATTAATGTGAACAAATGAGACTTTATTACAAAGATTTTGTAAAAAAAAAAGAAAATACATTTTTTTACTATTAAGTATATTATAAATACATTTACATTTTTATGTACTTAATAAAAATACCCTGTAATTGTACTTTTGGTATACTTAAATTGGAACAACTAATTTTGTACTTAATGCATTTAAGTAGTGCTGAGGTCCAACTAAAGATAGTAGAAAGTATATTTGATTGTCCTAAAGTGGAACTATTGCAAATGTACTTCAGGTACACTTTCAATATTTTGCATGTGAAGACTGATATTATTCAAAGATCATACAATCCTTATCAATATTGACATTAAAACACATTTTAGTCTTAAGAAATTCTTATTAAGAAATGTGCATTGTGCACAAGTAGTACTCCATAAAGTTTAATTATATATTTTTATCAGTAAGTCTTTTGTGATATGTCCATACATATGTTAATAGGTTAGAACTATCTTAGTATGAAATAAATGTATTTTAAATATTACTTTTTACTAGGGTAAATATGTCATTTTTATGGTTGTTTTGATTTTTTAACTTATAGAAAAGACACTGCTCATTTCAACCTTTTTATTGGTAGGCATAGAAAATATTTCATGTTAATACTAAACCTTGTTTTATCATTATTATTATGAAGTAATTGATCTGTCCTGAGTTAGATGGATTTGTGGAGACAACGCAGTACTCAAGACAGGTTTCAGCTCCAGTGTAGAACATCATCAACACAAAGACAACACCACTGTGATCTACAATAAACATCAGGACATCTTTAGTGCCATCATGGATGTTAAACACCATAAAGACAATATTATCTGTACATATAAATACAGTTCCAGCCAAAAGATCAAAGTAAACTAAATAGCAAATCAGTTAAATGCTGAATGTTTTTTTTTTCCAGTGCTCTGAATATCTGTATTTTTAAGAAAATTTGTGTTTAATTTTTTTTAAAAATGTTAGATTTTTCGAGACCACTGTTTCTCAACTCTGAGATGATTTTTATCATTTTTGTAAACGGCATCATGCACTCATTATTTGTGAGGGGTACGAGTGGTGGTGGTGGGTGTGTGGGGGGGGGCTCATCATGTTACACACAGCAGCCACGATAGCACTGTATAACTGATATAGGTTTATGTCTTCTTTTTTTCCCCCTCCCTTTTTATTTGAAATATTCCCAAACAGGTTAAGGAATTGACATGAAATATCTTGATTCTCAAATATGTCTGAGTAATACATATTACATATATTTGAGTCTTAAAAAGTCTTACAAAGCAATTTGCTTTATACATTACAACCAGAGTAAAGGCATTTTTAGCTTAAATTGAAAAGAATATAATCAATAATTATGAATTACAAAATTATAATAGTCTATTTGAAAAATATTGTGAGCTGATGCTAACTAGCTACCTGATGCTAACTTGAGGTAATTTTGAAATATAAAATCCAAATATTTTTATTCAACCAACTAGTTAGAATACATTTGATGGAAAAACAAAGGTTTTGACGTTCAGAACAGAATAACTACAGTAATTGCCCATTGCCCTCCGGGGGTGTTTTACCCCACACTATGTTTGAGAAAAAACATTCTCTTAAATTTTTCTTAAATAACATATACTCCCTATCTACTGGCCCTACTGTTCTCACATCATACACAATTGTGATTTTCTACAAAACAACAAGCTTTATTTAAAACACTTTTTTTTTTTTTTACTGCTGAAAATAAGATCATTTACTGTGAAATTTATTTTCACCAGTGTAAGCGTCATGGTGAATACTTCTGCATTACGCAGTCCATAGTTACAATGAAAAATATCTTGACTTTATCTTGTGGTTATTTTGGGAAAAACAGAAGGGGGGCAATTTACCCCACTCTACACTTTAAAAAAAATTCAAGCTGCTTCAGCTAATTATTTAGTAACTAGTTCCACAGAAATTTTAAGTTCAGTCAATTTCTCTCTTCAAAGTGTGAATCTGAATTGTTATCATGCGTAACCCGAGACGTTATTTTTTAGTTGGCTCAATCTTTACTGAACTAGCTGTATAGTCCATTCAACTAAAATGTTTTAATTGGCCTAACATTTAGAAAACTACACCAAGCTATGTTAATTAAAATTTAACCATTTACTTCATGTGTTTTATATGTAACCTTGACTAAGATTTATTATTTGGGCATCATAAGAAATTGCTGTAGAACTACTTGTTACATTTTAGACATTTTTATAGTTTAATAAAATTATAAAAAATGATTAACTGTGTGTTTTTAATGATTGAAAGACACCACATTACAACACATAATAGCCTTTATTTAGTAATAATCTGCATTTATAACATTTTTCACACAGACTAAACATACAGGCTTGAAGAAAAAAAGTCACCTACATCTCGGATGGCCTGAGGGTCAGTAAATTAACAGCAAATTTAAATTTTTGTTTGAACTAGCCCTTTAAAGCTCCAGCTGACAAACATTACATCTGTAATACAACTGCAAAATTCAGTTTAAACTTTAATGAACTGAAAGAAGACTAAACAAGCTAAACAAAATGTTTGCAAACAAACATTTACAAATATTACTACTGTTCACAATCACATCTTTAAAATGAGGCAAAAGTTTTTAAAAAACGAACCGTCTCGGTTACGTATGTAACCCGTGTTCCCTGAAAAGGAGGGAACAGAGATGTTAAATTGACATTAACTGACGTTTCGGGGTCTCACTTGGGAGCCCCAATCAACTCTGAGCTCTAGAAGAAAAGGCCAATGAAAATTGGTGAGTGGAATTAGCATGCCAAGCCACTCCCAGTACATACGGGTATATAAGATGGCGGCGTGCATCCACACATTCAGGTTTGTGCTGAGGAGCTGATTGCTTCGAGAGTGCTGCTTCTAAGGAAGAAGAAAAGAAGACTCTTCATTTTGACCTGCAGGAGTTTCTCGGCTGCGAAACGTCTTTGCATTCAGCGGAGAGATCGCCCTGTTTAGCACAGATAAGTGGATGCGATGTACTGATATTCGTCTGATATTCTCCCTATTGTTTACGTTCACTTAAGATGTAATCGACTGTGTTTACGTGAATACTTGTTAAAACAGACAATTCGACATCATTTTGTGTGTAATTCTCCATTCATGCGACACAAGTGTACTCGTGAGTCGTGTGCTATGTACAGGGGCGCCGCTATGGTTTGTGGGCCCCCTGACTTTTTTTATCCATATGTCTGCTCTTCGCTTACTCCCACATATTGACATTTTTGTTCTTGCTCTTGTTCTTGTTTATTTATTTATATACAGGGGTGCACATAAGTTTTTCAGCCTGGTTCTCATATGAGAACCTGGAGATTTGGTTTGGTCCTCACACGGGCCACGGCATGTAGTGTGACCCATAAAATATAACTATAAAAAATTTATTAATAATAGAGATAATATTATTGCATTTTATTTAGTTAAAAAATAAACATAAATAATCAAGTGTGATAATACTATTTTATTTTAAAATAAAAAGGGAGTATTACTTACAAATACAATTATTTTATAGTAAACTTAAAAATAAAATGCTAATGTTTTTATTATCATTTTTATTATTATTATTTGAATTTTCATCATTTTTCAAACTTAAAATCAGCTAGCTTTTATTTTGGCGGGTTGCCGGCAAGCAAGTATTATGCACTCCTGGGTTTAGTGCTGCTGATGGAAGAGCGTCAGTGAATGAAATGTCACAGTTTTGCTTTCAGCTTGGATAGAAATCTTATACAGTACAGTTCGATCTAAAATGATAACTGTGCATTAACAGCGGTCATCCATGTCGGTACGCAAATGCGCTGTCAGAACTTATTTACACAGAGCATTTTTAATTTTGGTCGCGCATATGGACCTGCGGACCACTTATGTGCACCCCTGTTTATATAGCACAGTTTACTACAACACCAGGTTGCCCAAAGTGCTTCACAATATCACAATAAAATTGCGTAAAAACAAACATAGTCACAAATAACAACACAAATCACATAACAACATAGGCACAATTTAAAATAACTAAACTTGCATCACAACAACTCCTCATTAGTCTTTAAAAGATGTGCATTTAACATAGCTTTGAAAACTGGTAGTGAGTTAACATCTTATAGTATGAGGTAGGTCATTCCACAGTTTTGGACTGGCTCGCGAAAAGGCTTTATTTGTATTTTGTCCTAGTTGTAACAAATTTAGCTTAAAAGGGAATTGTATATAAATAATTACAATTAATTATGATTAATTACAATTATTTATATCGGCTGACAGTGATAACTGTAGCAGAATTAAATCACCATCAACTGATCTGGTCGTCCAGCGACCATTCAGTGTAAGTTCAAATCAACTCTAAGAAAGGATATTTTCGTGGCCACAGAAAATACTTTAAGTATTAACGCATTAGAGCATGTAGCGAGGGTCAAAATCGTAAAGGGACATTCATTTGCAAGGCAGAACCAGAAACTCATGTAATTTGTGCACACAACTTTTATTAACTAAACGCTAACACCCATAACTAATCTAAACAAACAAACAAACATACACTCACGCGTATATACAAAAGGGGAGCTACACTGAAAAAAAGGAAAGGCAGTTTTACTGAATTCACTTAAACAATACACTTACAGTTGAGATGCAAACATAATTTTATTGTGTAAAGTCTAAATGAAATTCAACACAGTCATCAAAACATGATATAATCACTTTGCAAGAAAACGTTCAAATTGAATCAGATATCCAACAAATGGTGTTCACGTAAAATGATTTTTTATGCTGTTTGATTTACTTAATTAAAATTAGCTCATGTCACACGATTACTTTACATTTTCTTCTCAACTTAATTCCATTGCGTACAATTAATCTAATTCAGTTTTGTGAAGTTCTCTTATCATTTACGCGGGAGCAACGTGTGCGAGAGCATCCATGCATGCGCTTTGAAAACCAGGACTGTTGGTCTGGGAAAGGACACTTGAGAGGACTGACTGACTTGTTTCCAAAGCTCGTTAAAAGGTAAGAATTTCATTTTAAAAAATCGTATGATAATTCTAAAAATGCAATCATTGTCAGATTAAATGCAACAATAGTGTTTTAAGATAGCTCCATACGCTTTTAAATCATATCGACGGCATATTTCGTCGAGTGTCATCGCAGAATTGTTTTTTGAGGCAGGCCTATAAGGTTAAATATTACTCGTAGTTTACCAAACTGCAATTAAATCACTCACAAATGGATACTAAGTTTTCATCAGGCGATTAATAGGCTAATGCCTGTCAACATTGGCTAAAAAGAGTTCATTTCACAGCGTTTAATGTTGTCTTAGATTTTCAGAATCAGTGATTATAAATATTCAAGGGCATTTTGTGCTGAGGGTTGATAGGAAAGAATGCGTACATATAACAAGGGGAAACCTACTTATTAATGCTTCAAAAGAGCAAGGTTTAATAATACCTTATGACAATGAATAATTATCCAAGTCTAACTATCGAGATGAAGATTAACGTTAAATGTTTTTGCACTTTTCACCGAACGTAAATAGGTTAAAAAATGTTTTAAAAATGTCAACGTTGTTGTGCTTTGTATCCATAAAACCCACTGCTTCCAAGTTCACTGATATGTGTTTTTAGGATCAGATTCGACAATCTGTGCTAAATGAGCTACCCTCCACTGACTTTAGGTTTGGATTTAGGTGGGGGAGGGGTTCGTCGTCGTCGTTGTGGTATCACAGCAATGGACAAAAATGCTCAATGCTCCTTCATGTAGACAAGCGACAGACCGGAAGTCATTCATTTCCAATGGACAGTAGTGCGGGAGCTGCATGGAGTTCCAATCATATGCGTACACGGGAAATTCGGATCCGATTTGAGCTTGGTGCGTTAAAATATTTGAACTTCTTCGGCTAGACCTTATGCGACGTATTCTATTAAAAATTATGAGCGTAAGGTTAGAATTACAAATATTTTGTTCACTTTAACATTATTCTTTAAACACTATTTCTGTAAAATGGTGCTTTAGAATAATTATGGCAGAAATAATTATTCTATAATTATTAAATCACTATTTACGTTGATTAGCCCCTTAAAATCTACTATGTTTTTATTTTGGGGATCATGATTTGTGACGATGTATTCATACATTAATTATATTCATTAAAATTGTTCATTTTACCATTGGTTAATATGCCGAGGTGACAGTTGCTGCACGACCAGTTTGAAAGTTCTGCGCGACTGCCACTAGGGGGAGAAATGCGACACTCGTGTCCGAATGTCGTGTGCAGTGGAAAGGCAGCAGTAATATAATTATTTACCTTATTCTGAATAAGACAATATTATGACTAAGGTGTCTACATGAGTTGCTTTTAGAATAACACTTTCATGTTCCCGTTTTACATGTTATAGTACATAGATCGATTAATGGCATGCGTCATTACGTCACCACGCGACGCCATCTGACGTCCCCTCCAGAATTTCACGTATAAGCACAGTTCGTCTTCGTGATGATACCATATACAGTTTTGGGTGTTTCATTTTTAATTTTATCAAAGCTTCAAGTGCAGTTAATTATTTATACGTGCATACAGACGACGGCGGTGTTGAAGCTCTTTTATTTGCCGTCAAACGGTTGATCGCTGCCGTGTGTGTATCCTGTCGCAAAATGCTGCGAAAAGTCCTACACGACGGTAATAGTGTGATTAAGGTGTTTAAATGTCTGTACTGCACCTCGATAATGCGACTAAAATAGGAATACTCCACATGTCTTAATTCGATTTGCGTTTACTTCGATTATAACTTTAGCCGGATTAAGGTAATCAAAAATCTCTGTTTACATGTTAGACTCTTAATCAGAGTATTGTCTTAATTGTATTAAAATCGGAGTATTGATGTCCATGTAAACGTACTGAATAATGTGAAGCTGACTGATTTACCGACAAATACACCAAGTTAAACATACAGTATGTTTTTTAGTACAGTGACCTCTTTTATCAAGTAAATGAATACTCGATAGCCCCGCCCTCGCCCCATAACTCATAACAAGCTCTCTCAGGCAGGTTTTAAGATTATAATATTAAGATTTCACATCTACTGTTAATGAAATTTTGGTAGACTACATGGTTTCCACTTTGAGATGGATAGCATAATTAATATAAATTACTACCATAAAGGGTAACACTTTATAAAAACTTTTACAAGTGATTAGTTAATGATGAACTAATCATTTACAAAACATTCATAAGCGATTAGTAAGTGATAAGCGTTTTAATTAATTTACAAGTAATTAGTTAATGATGAACTAATCATTTACAAAACATGACTATTGTTCACAAATGATTATTTACTAATATCCTAACGATTTACAAATCTGTCGTAATTTATCTTAAAAAATAGCATCATGAAATAATCAAACAGATCCTTAGTAAATGTTTAATAGTCACTAGTTAAGTTACTCGTTAATATATTATTAATCACTTATAAATCATTGAAATGTCAACATTGTACTATTATCTCAATAAACATTTGTTAATCATGGAAAAAATTATGATTAAACCATTAGTAAATGATCAGTATATAATTCATGTATGTTTCGTTAAAGTTGTAAGCTGGTCTGTTAAAAGCACAAAATGCAATTATGCTAAAACTATTTATTTTTTAAAGAATAATAAATTATTTGCTGTCAAGTGAATAAAAAACCTAGATATAAATATTAACATATCACTTACTAATCATTTATGAACACATAATCATGATTTGTAAAAAATTTGTTAATCATTAACTAATCACTTATAAATGACTTACAACTGAACGTTATTATAAAGTGTTACCTATCTTATAATTAGCATTGTCTTTAATTTGGAAGAGTACAGTAAATTGTTACTTATATTTAGGCCTGCACGATAAATCGCATGCGATATTTAATGCACATCTTGTGAGTAAAGCCAGTTCTGTAATCAGCGGTAAATCTCCATCACTTGTGTGCTTTCAGATGGAACAGCATTTACTACACAGACGCGCGATTATGAATGTGGTTTTGTTCAGTTGTTGTTGTCTCTATCGAGGCCCAAAATTTCAAATCTAAACTCCACCAGTGAGATGGACCGCTTTTTGAAAAACTGCTGAGACTATAAATGATAAACCCCAGAACAATTCCAACAGCCTTCATGCAAGACACCACTGCAGAGCGCAAACTGTGATCTCATCATTGTTTAGACTGTTCCTCTTTGCCTTCTCTTGTTTCTTAATCCCTTTTTGTCTGAATTTCGCCCTTCTTTGGACTGGCTCAAAAGTTGATTGATTAGAAAGCTGAATCTTTGACACATGGATGATCTAGCATAAATAAGATACATTGTTTATAGTTTGGGTAAGGGTCAGATACTGTGTGTCAACATTTTTACATGCATAGCATAATTAATATAAATTACTACCATAAAGGGTAACACTTTATAAAAACTTTTACAAGTGATTAGTTAATGATGAACTAATCATTTACAAAACATTCATAAGCGATTAGTAAGTGATAAGCGTTTTAATTAATTTACAAGTAATTAGTTAATGATGAACTAATCATTTACAAAACATGACTATTGTTCACAAATGATTATTTACTAATATCCTAACGATTTACAAATCTGTCGTAATTTATCTTAAAAAATAGCATCATGAAATAATCAAACAGATCCTTAGTAAATGTTTAATAGTCACTAGTTAAGTTACTCGTTAATATATTATTAATCACTTATAAATCATTGAAATGTCAACATTGTACTATTATCTCAATAAACATTTGTTAATCATGGAAAAAAATTATGATTAAACCATTAGTAAATGATCAGTATATAATTCATGTATGTTTCGTTAAAGTTGTAAGCTGGTCTGTTAAAAAGCACAAAAATGCAATTATGCTAAAACTATTTATTTTTTTAAAGAATAATAAATTATTTGCTGTCAAGTGAATAAAAAACCTAGATATAAATATTAACATATCACTTACTAATCATTTATGAACACATAATCATGATTTGTAAAAAATTTGTTAATCATTAACTAATCACTTATAAATGACTTACAACTGAACGTTATTATAAAGTGTTACCTATCTTATAATTAGCATTGTCTTTAATTTGGAAGAGTACAGTAAATTGTTACTTATATTTAGGCCTGCACGATAAATCGCATGCGATATTTAATGCACATCTTGTGAGTAAAGCCAGTTCTGTAATCAGCGGTAAATCTCCATCACTTGTGTGCTTTCAGATGGAACAGCATTTACTACACAGACGCGCGATTATGAATGTGGTTTTGTTCAGTTGTTGTTGTCTCTATCGAGGCCCAAAATTTCAAATCTAAACTCCACCAGTGAGATGGACCGCTTTTTGAAAAACTGCTGAGACTATAAATGATAAACCCCAGAACAATTCCAACAGCCTTCATGCAAGACACCACTGCAGAGCGCAAACTGTGATCTCATCATTGTTTAGACTGTTCCTCTTTGCCTTCTCTTGTTTCTTAATCCCTTTTTGTCTGAATTTCGCCCTTCTTTGGACTGGCTCAAAAGTTGATTGATTAGAAAGCTGAATCTTTGACACATGGATGATCTAGCATAAATAAGATACATTGTTTATAGTTTGGGTAAGGGTCAGATACTGTGTGTCAACATTTTTACATGCATTTCAGTTATTAAAACATTAATTATATTGGTGCACTATGTGTTATGCATACAACAGTAATTGTCTTTGTTTTTATACTAGTCTCATTAAAACTAATATGTAGTTTTATTACATTTAATCAGAGAAGTTATTCATGCTAAGTTTTTGAAAGCAAAATGTTGTTTAGAGATGTCATTTAAATGACACATTGTTCAAACGATTAAATAAAGGCTTTACAGAAGATTTGTGTTATTGAAAATGAAATGAAACAACAAACCATTACAATTTGTATTAAAATTTAATTTTAGTGAAGTTATCAATTATGTTGAGAACTTGTTTTAATTGCACCGAATTAACATGATCGAAGCATATATCTAAAATAATAATGTTAAGCTAACATAACTGAATTATGTTAGGATAACTTAAAAAGACTATGTACACATTACTTTTTGAAAACACATCTGATTAACACAAAAGTATTATAATGAAACCACATAAATGTGTAGGATACTGTGAATTCAAACTAAATGTGTGGAACCAATGTCCATAATTCAATTGAGTAAATCCAACAAAATGTTAAATGTAGTGTTATCTGATGGGTTGCCATGGGACCAGGGGCCTGAAGTCCTTGACAGTCCTACTGGCACCGGGAATGTGTATTGGGTGAGGGGTCTGTGACCATTTGTTAATCTAATAACTAATTGATTTGTTGATTTGCGTGGAAAAACAGTATGTCCAGCTATAGACAGGCTTTAAAAGCTGCCAGGGCAGAGCATATCCACAAACTCATAGATAATAACCAAAACAATCCAAGGTTTTTATTTAGCACAGTGGCTAGATTAACAAATAAACAGACGCTACACAATCTAAATATTCCCTCACAGTTTAATAGTAATGACTTTATGAATTTCTTCACTGATAAAATAGATAACATTAGAAATACAATAACAAATGTAGGTTCTACACCGTCTAGTACTTCAGTTTCATTCACAGCTCCCAAAGAAAAACTTCAGTGCTTTACAACTATAGGACAGGAAGAACTAAAACTTATCACTGCATCTAAACCAACAACATGTTTATTAGATCCTGTACCCACTACACTACTGAAAGAGTTGTTACCTGTAGCAGAAGAACCGCTTCTCAATATTATTAACTCATCGTTATCTTTAGGTCACGTCCCAAAACCATTCAAGCTGGCGGTTATTAAGCCTCTTATTAAGAAACCACAGCTAGATCCTAGTGAACTGCTAAATTACAGACCCATTTCAAATCTGCCGTTTATGTCTAAAATTTTTAGAAAAAGTTGTGTCTGCTCAATTGTGCTTCTTCTTGCAAAAAAATTATCTCTATGAAGAATTTCAGTCAGGTTTCAGGCCTCACTATAGCACAGAAACTGCACTTGTTAAAATTACAAATGACTTGCTTCTTGCGTCAGACCAAGGCTGCACCTCATTGCTAGTTTTACTTGATCTTAGTGCTGCGTTCGACACTATAGACCATGACATACTCATAGATCGATTACAAAACTACACTGGTATTCAAGGGCAGGCTTTAAGATGGTTTAGATCCTACCTATCCGATCGCTACCACTTTGTTTTTTTAAACGGGGAGTCATCTCAACTATCACCAGTAAAGTATGGAGTACCACAAGGATCTGTCCTAGGTCCTCTGCTATTTTCAATATGCATGTTGCCCCTTGGTGATATTTTTAGAAAATACGGGATTAGTTATCATTGTTATGCTGATGATACTCAACTATATATCTCAACAAGACCAGATGAAACTTCTGAACTATCTAAACTAATAGATTGTGTTAAAAATGTAAAAGATTGGATGACCAATAATTTCCTCCTATTAAATTCGGATAAGACCGAGATATTACTTATTGGACCAAAAAACAGTACTCAGAATCTCTTGGATTACAATTTGCAACTAGACGGATGTACTGTTACTTCCTCTACAGTCACAAATCTGGGTGTTATATTAGACAGCAACTTGTCCTTTGAAAATCATATTTCCCATGTTACAAAAACAGCATTCTTCCATCTTAGAAACATTGCCAAGCTTCGAAACATGCTTCCTGTTTCAGATGCAGAAAAGCTAGTTCATGCATTCATGACCTCTAGACTGGACTATTGCAATGCACTGTTAGGTGGTTGTCCTGCATCTTCAATAAACAAGCTACAGATAGTCCAAAATGCAGCGGCTAGAGTCCTTACCAGGTCAAGAAAATATGATCATATTACCCCAATTTTACAGTCTCTGCACTGGCTACCTATTAAGTTCGGATCAATTACAAAATATTATTACTTGCCTATAAGGCACTAAATGGTTTATCTCCTGCGTACCTAACTAGTCTTCTACCACGCTACAATCCAACCCGCTCCCTAAGGTCGCAAAATTCTGGACTTTTGGTAGTACCTAGGATAGCAAAGTCCACTAAAGGAGGTAGAGCTTTTTCACATTTGGCACCCAAACTCTGGAATAGCCTTCCTGATAACGTTCGGGGTTCAGACACACTCTCTCTGTTTAAATCTAGATTAAAGACACATCTCTTTAGCCAAGCATTCACATAATAATCTTGTACTGCATTTATATCTGATCAAATGTACACTATAATTCTTTAGATTGGGTTGAACAAATCATTTTTGCTTGAATAGAACAGCTGCTACACTAATTATGTCTCTATCTGTTTCTCTGATTCTGCCAAGGGATTAACATCCCGTGGTAACTAGGAATTACTGAAGCGTCAGTCTGGATCCAACCCTTAAAAAGATCCGAGATGACCAAACACCTGAGAAGAGATGATGGCAACACCTCAGAGGACCACGGAGGATGCCAACCCTCAGACAACATACACAATTACCAAGTTAAGTCTGTCATAACTTAAATATATTGGGTTTCTTCTGCGTGTATGTGTATATATATGTGCATGTGTGCGTATGTGTATGCATATATATATATATATATATATATATATATATATATATATATATATATATATATATATATAGTAGAAACTTAATTTCCTGTAAAGCTGCTTTGCAACGATTGTATTGTAAAAAGCGCTATACAAATAAACTTGAATTGAATTGAATTTGTTAAATCAAATGCAAAATTGTGTGTCTGATTGGTCCAAATGCTACATAGGTGTTGATTTTCGGACCTCAGAGATCTCAAAGGAGTATTACTGATACCATACTTGACACTAACATTTTTTTAATGTTTTATGAGACGTGCACCAAGTGTATGTTAGCTTATATCCCGCCGGTTCATATTTACGCATCTTAACCTCATAACCATGCATCAGATTCGTTCTGAATGAATCTCTTCCCAAATCGTCCCTCCCAAACATTTTTGTCGTTTTTTATTCATTGACGAAAATGTCAATAGATCTGTCATAGTTTTTGTCATTCAAAACGAGTTTTAGCTCGTTATCATCTTGTTTTCATTGGTGAAAAAATGTTGATGAAAATTATTCGTCAACGAAATGAACACTGCTGTCCTGCTGGTAGGTCCAATACTCTGGCAGGTTGAGCTTCTGTGCCGACGCCATCAGGTTTTCATCCAGAATCTTAGGAGGTAGATAGGAGGTAGTCCTCATTTTTCATGATACCATCTATCGTAACGAGGTTACCTGTACCACTGGCAGAGAAACCTGCTGTGCTTGACTTTTGGGATGGTATTTTTAGGATTGAAGACTTCCTTCCTTTTGGTGTTCCTTTTTTACACCACCCTGCTGAAAAATTCAGCATAAACCAGCATGGATTCCAAGCTGGTTCATGCAGGTTTATGCTGGTTAGTGCTGGTATAGTGCTGGTCTAGCTGGTGGACCAGCACATCCATTCTGTTCTCAAGCAAAATGGAGCTGGTGATGCTGGTTCACCAGCATGGGCTTTGTTCACTCGGCAGGGCAAACATTTGCAACATCCATATGTCCAAAGAGCTACAATTTAGACTCGTCTGACCAGAGGATGGATGACCAGAAGTTCGATCTCTATCTAGGTGACCCCTCGCAAAGGCCATACATGCAGCCCGATGTCTCTGGGTAACTCATTTAAGATATGCTAGTCTAAACATTAAACAGCCAGAAGACGCAAATGAGAACTCGTATGCGCAGTGAGAAGATTTGGAGAATTACACGCAGACAGAAGCTCATCCTAAGTGCCAAACCTGCGTCTCAGACTGTGTGCAAAAAAACGCTCAGGCTCAAACACATTGGTTCCTGTTCCTAAACATTTATTTATTGCACAGTTTCTTCTTCTGAATATAAAATTATATATTTAATTTGGATTCCCCTTAATTAAATTAACCTATGAAAATGTTGTCCCTCTGCATGACTGCAAACTTCTATGTTTTATCCTATTATTGTAGGCCTAATGTAACTTATGAAGCCAGGCTGCGTTTTTGTGTGTTGGCTTTTCTTTCTTCCTTTTCGTTAAGGGTGAAAATTATTAATTTATTATTGTGTTAGTCATTATTTAGGCATTTATTAATACCTAATTCATGCATTATTTTGTCATGTACCTAATTGAAGTTATTCCCTGTACAATGAAGTATTATGACAGACATCAATATACATATATTGATCAGAGTGAAGATGTTGTCCTAGGTCCATATGATAATAATAATAATAATAATTTGTTGCAGTACACCGACAGACAGACAGACAGACACAGAAATATGTAGATTTACATTCATGCCACTAATTTTCTCTCTTTTTCATTTAAGATACACATGTAGGTATTCCATCAAAGAGGCAGCAAGTCCTGCCCCCCGCTGAAGAAATGGAGTGGACCATCCTGGACACTTTACTGGATACCACCAGCGTGGACAGCTTATATGATGACATTACAGACCTAGGTTATGTCCCAACCCCTATGATGACTCAGACTGAAGTGGAACTTGGAGACCCAGGGGAACAAGTTCAAGAGCCAGAGCCCCAGCCAGAGCCACAGCCTGATGTGGAATCACGTCGACCACCAATGAGAGAGCCATGTGGTGCCAAATGTCGAAGAAGGTGTACAGACCATATTTCAGAGGAAAGACGGAGGGAGATATGGAGTCAATACTGGGAGATGACCTACACAGAAAGACGATCATGGATGTTTTACTTAGTTACCCTAATGCCAACCAAAAGACTAACAACTGGCCCAGAAAGTCGCCGTGGCCGCTCATTCATCTACCGGCTGCAAAACCAAAAAGGAGAGCCAAGACAGGTCTGCAAAATGTTTTTCCTGTCATCATTGGGCTACCACCCTAAAAATGACAGTCTTGTCATTTCCATGATGGGGAAGTCGAACTCCAGGCCACTGGTTCCATCCAAGGACCAGAGAGGAAAGCAGGCTGCAGTCAACAAGATGGACGTGAAGACCCTTGATGACCACATTGAGTCCTTCCATCCTTGTGTGAGCCATTACAGACGGGAGCATGCCCCAAACCGACGGTACCTGCCAAGTGACATCACAATAAAGATGATGCATTCAGACTACCTGGATAAAGGAAACGCCTGCTCCTATGAAGCATACAGGAAGATTATAAAAGACAAAAAAATCAGCTTTGCCAAACTTGGGGAGGAGCAATGTGAGGACTGTTTGGAACATGCTGAACATGCGAACTGCCACACAGGGGAGACTGAAAGCTCAGATTGCCCAGAGTGCCTAAGGTGGAACAAACTTAAGGAGTCTGCCCTAGAGAGCCGCCAAAGCTACCAGGCAGATGCAGAGAGGGACTGGCCGGACATGACATCAGTTCGGAGCGTGGACCTCCAGAAGGTGATAATGCTGCCACGCATGCCAGGAGTCAAGTCAGCAGTATTTACTCGTCGCATCGTGGCATACCACGAATCATTTGCCTCAGTGGGGAAAAAAACTAACAAAAAAAAACACCATCTCTGTATTGTGGCACGAGGGAATGGCTAGGCGAAGTGCAGCGGAAATTACATCAGCATACACAACTGCATTGGAGAAGGAGCGGGATGTACGCCACACCATATTCTGGGTGGACAACTGCAGTGCACAGAATAAGAACTGGTGCCTTCTATCCTCACTCGTCACTCTTGTGAACAGTGACACCATTTCACAGGAGGACATCACTCTAAAGTTTTTTGAGAGGGGACACACGTTCATGAGCGCAGACAGTTTCCATCATGGTGTCGAGCAGCAAATGAGGAGCCGTCCAGGTGGTGTGGTCTACGACTTGAGGACTTTCTGAGTGTTGTGGCAAGCTCCAACTCCAGGAAGGTGGAGGTTGTCAAATTGGAGAATGCCAATGTGCTAGATTGGAGGGATGGCCACTCCACCGTCAAGGTCAAGAAAGCGCAAGCACCAAAGCTTGGGGAGATGGTGGAGATACAGGTGCGGCGTGGCTCCAAGAGCATATTTTACAAATTATCCCATACGGAGAACGAATTTATGGAATTGGACTTCCTCATGAAGAAATTCTCGCTGAAGGTGCCCACTCTTTTGCGACCACAGAATAGAGGGGTTGAGGAGGTCAAGAAGAGAGACATCATCTGTAATCTTTGTCCTCTCATGCCACCAAACAGGAGGGTGTTCTGGTATTCCCTGCCTGTGAGCAATGTTGTGGAGGATGAGGAGTAATAACCATATGAAATGTGGTGTTCATCAATTATTTGTATTATTATTATTATTATTATTATTATTATTATCATTATTTTATTTATTTATGTAACCAGGTTGAAAAGTTGGTGTCGAATGCAAGACTGTTTTTTTTACCCCCCTGGTTTGAATGTACTGTGCATAGTGTGTTTTCATCTGTTGCCATAATGTTATGCTGGCCCTTTAAGAAACACGGCGGCGTGAGTGTCGTGAAGTGCTGCGAGAGCCGCGAATGAGCAGCACGAGTTATTGGTGCAGGGTGGATGTTCCTCGTGAAGTGGAGGATTGAGGTCGTTAAAATCCATTAAAACCCAAAATATAGAGAAATATGTACATACAGTGAGTTATATACTCGTTCTCAGTGTGATGGGAATTCGGATGGCTGTGTAATTTTGCATATCAACAGTGATTGCTGACGAACAGATCGTGTAGGGAAGCTAACCATTCCTCACCAAAGCGTAAGTGTTGATGATAGTCTGTATCAGTGTACTGTTAAAAACTTTATTTGTGCATAATCTAATGCAAACCAGTGTTATTGAAACAGTTATTTTGTTTAGAGGGGAGAAAAGTGCTCTGTAGACCCTCTGAGTGTTTCCGGTGTGAGTGTGAAGCATTCAAGTGAGTGTTGTTCACTTTTATTGATTGTAAAAGTGTTTACTAGTCATGTGCATTCATGTTTCATTGGAACAAGTACCCAGATAGCACACGTACGTCTGCAAGATGTCTGTTAAAGATCTGTTGATCTGGAAAGCATCTGCTGTCTACAAACATCTGACAGACATCTGTAAGATGTCAGTTTTACATACATTCTAAATCATAAACATCTTAAAGACATCTAATAGACGTCTATTTGACATCTAAAAGGAGACGTCCTATAGACGTATTGCAGATGACCAAACACCCTAAAAAATATGTCTTGCAGATGTCAAATAGACGTCTCCTAGATGTACGTGTGCTATCAGGGTATAATGGTATTATTGTTTTAACGTCCATGTGTTCCAAATGTTAAGGAAAAGTTTTGTATTTTGTCCCTTTATCGTCCGCAGAGGGAAATCGAGTCAGCATATGGCAGTGTTAACATGTACATGTGCTAGAGTGGTGATGAGCTGTAAGTTTGAATCATCAAATTCCTATGAGCACTCCTTTACTACCCAGATAGCACACGTACGTCTGCAAGATGTCTGTTAAGGATCTGTTGATCTGGAAAGCATCTGCTGTCTACAAACGTCTGACAGACGTCTGTAAGATGTCAATTTTACATACATTCTAAATCATAAACATCTTAAAGACATCTAATAGATGTCTATTTGACATCTAAAAGGAGACGTCCAATAGACGTATTGCAGATGAGCAAACACTCTAAAAAATACGTCTTGCAGATGTAAATGCAGATGTCAAATAGACGTCTCCTAGATGTACGTGTGCTATCAGGGTAATGTAAGGTTGACTGTGTTAAATTGTGCAGTAGCGTTTGTAATGTATTAAGGATATCAAAAATGCAACTTCTAATTTCCTTTCCGTGTACTTTTCATGTAATTTGAGTAGCCTTATTTGGTTTGACAACTTTGATTTGTTGACAGCTTACACCTATGTGTCTATTTGTTTTCCAGCATGAAAGGCTACTACCGTTGTCTATGTTAGCTGGTTATTGTGAATGTGGAAAAAGAAATGCACTCAATTTGATGTGATGATCAACCTTTATTGCTCTCAATGGCTGTATTTAAGTTCTCATTTTTCTGTCCAAAACCCCAAAATTTGCATACTTAATGCTGCGCTGTTCCAAGTGCAGTCTGGAATAAAAGGCCCGATTGAAATTCTTCATCCTGTGTCCGGTGTGACAAATTCATATCCCGGGCCACATTTATATATATATATATATATACACAATCTATTATTAAATGTATGTTTACTAATTTGAAATATCTGTCCCATGTATTCATTTCATTCAGTACTTTGTGTTTATAAACCTACTGAAACAGATACTGCACCATATAAAATCATCAACTTGTTTATCTTAGTTATCATCATAAGAGTTTGAAAAGCCTTAGAAACACTTAGGCAAAATGATTTTGTTTTGCTCTGTTGAATTGGAGTTTAACTTGCCTATATTGCTCCAAAGAAAAGTTGTTTTGCAGTGCTTTAACATTAATGTGATTTGTAGGTATAGAAGATACTACATTACAGATACAGAAACACCCCCAGACACACATTAATCTAATACTCACACATAATAATATGGTCCTATTCAAAATAAATTGTCCCCATTTGGGCCTTGATACAGCTTAGTTTTGATAAGCAGCCGTTTCAGCACCAGAACACCTTCTGGGTGGAAAATATTGACCTAAAATGGTCAAATTAGTTTGGGTTTGGTATATCCATGTTCAGGAAAACAAATGGTTCCAATTATTTCAAATACAGTGCATCTAACACACCCAGAGCCCAAGTTGTGGCAAAATAGTTTTTGGAGAATCTGTAGTTACTGCCTTTTTCCTTGGTATGGTGCCACGTTTTTGGTAAGTAATACAAAGCAAGAAAACAGTAACTGCAAAATAGGGATAAAATATCAAATTAAATATGAGGATTGATATGTACAAAGAATAAGCTAATATAAAGTAACAAAACAGCCACATGTCCAATAATCTACCTACAACTACTTAGGCTGGATGACAGGATAACTTTAAAGTCATTTTTCTCAGTTCTGCACTCGGCGTAGTTACTGCCTTTTTGCTTTGTAGGGCAGTATACCCCACCATGTTTACAAACACAACGCCGGGAGGCACAGCCATTTAGAGGTCATTCCTGATTAATGATGTCACAGAATTTACCAGTAATTTGAAACCGATGTTCGAATGGTGCTTTACTGTATGAACAGCGCATTTATGAATTTACCAGTGAAGTCGTTCCGGTAATTTTACGGCAATTTACTGGTATTACTATGTGAAAGGGGCTATTGTTATGAATCATAAATTATATTAATTTTTTGTAATGAGTGAAAATATTGATATTAACAGTTTAAAAGGGCACTAAGATCAATCGATGACCAGAAGTTCTGGATAGCTGCTGAATGGAAAACACTTTTGCTCATTTATGCAATGCCTGTTTCGAGTGGAATTTTAAAGAGAATGTAATAAAGCCATTTTATTAGTTTTTGCTGTTGTTACATCCGGAGGCATATTTGTTCGATGTGTGCCTTGCACTCTCTCTTTTCTCTTTCTCACTCTTAGATGACTCCACCCTAATTGGACATGCAAAGAAACCCACTCATTTGTCACCCATACACTTGCATCTTTTGAAATACACCAGGATGCTAGAGAGACAAGAGATAGAAAACAGAGTTGGCGTTGTTGTGTTGGTGAATCTGTGTATCGCAGTAGAAGAGCCCTGCACGCCAGCTGCCGCTTTCTCTCGTGGTGGAAGTGTTCTGTGCAGTCGAGGTGGTGTTCATGACACAGTCATGGGGTGGACATTGCCATAGTTGCAGTAAAACTACATTAACAAAACATAACACAACTTTAGTATATGTGTTATTTGCTATTTATCATTTCATGGGACTATGACTAACTTAGTTTTCCGCGCGTCTCCCATTGAAAATGAACTAGACACTCATGGCGGCTGCGTCCCATGCGCGATTTGCAGCACTGAATATTATAGCCAATCACGCTACCATTGATTGACAGCTGTAGTGGCTATATTAGAGGGAGCGCTCTTTGCTCGCGTTCTGTATTTAATCTGTTCACAATTTGAATAAAAGTTTTAATAAAGGAGTTTTGTCTACCTCATGTAGGAGATTTAATATGGTGTGGGTCGGGTCCCGGTTTTTATGTCAAATGGGTCGGGTACGGAAATAAATTAGTGTTGCTGTCAGATAACGGGTTGGGTGTTCTGCTAATTACTGCAGGTTTATTAAACAGGACCTGTGCAAGACTCTGTTGCAGTAGATTAGCATTTTATTATGTTGCTGTATAATTTAGATTATTATATTTTTCCACCAGAGAGGCTGTAGGGATTAAGAGCCATATATTTTTAATTGTAAATACTTTTTCTTCTGTTTCTGGTGCAGATAGGTGTCACACTCGCACACCACGTTGACTTCTGTTTTTGTTTGAAACTTTCCTCTGCCTGTATTTGTCACTATGGTTACTGATTTGATATCACATTCAGCCGTGTCTCTGCATTTGCCTTTGTATTTAAGTTCCCGAGTTTTCAGTTCTAGTGGTCCAGTCTCAATTGTAGTGGACAGCACATTCCAGGGCCCAGTTTATGGCGGGGCCCCTCTCTGACCACAATAGTGGACAAAGGTTTGCTACATTTTGATTGGATCTTGGTGGACTAACATAAGCAAACTGTCCAACGCCATCAGATAAAGATGCCAGGACAACAGCCAGACACCTCTTAGAGGGCAAGAAGAAGACCTTTGGTAAAAAGCCCGGAAGGACAGGACTTCTCATTGGTCAAATGCAGTTTCTGCCCTTCACCCACCAACAGACTGATTCCTGAGGTTTTGGACTGTGACTGCCATAAAAATTCCTTAGGACCTCTGGACGCAGCAGCGGGTGAAACAAAGAGAGATCACAAAGTTCCATCCAAATCCATTCATAACTATGTTCTCAAACCTTAAACTGATGCAAACTACAACACACACATCCTACTTATTCAGAGAAATAAGTATTCTTAGCGACAGCGACGTGTAGTGCAACATCTTACACAAACTCAGCTGTTGATGGACAATGGATGCATGCATGACAGTTCAATCTTCTTCCATCATGTTTGGACTTAATGTGTTCGTAACATTGCCAAAGGTATTCTGGTTGTGGTTTGGTAAGTGAATGATGCTGTTACGGGGCTGACGAGACATGAGACATGCGGATCCATATGCAGACCTTTATTTAGCAGAGACGTGGTCATAACAGGCAGGGTCAAACAGTGGCAAACAGGTATAACATGGGCGAGACAGAGAGTAAACCGAGACAAGCGTGGGTCGACAATCAGCGAACAGTATCCAAAGGGGCGAGACAGGAGAGATAATCGAAAACGTCAGCGATAGTCCAGGCAGGGGAAAACACAATCCGACAAGGGCAAGGCTAGGCAGGGCAAGGCAAGACTAGGAACACTAACGGGGCTCTGTAGGGCAGCGATAAAGCATACAATACTCGGCCACGATGGACCATTGTGATGTGTGGTGTGAAAGTCAATGTGGTGAGTGAGTGACCTCTTGTGGTGAATGAACGGAAGTGCAGACCAGATTCGTGACAGATGCATTGGTAAAACTTTTGTGACACTTTTGTAACTTTGTGTTTGGACTATGTAAATAAGTTCCACAGGAGGAAAGAAGGGTGGGCCACACTGTGTCCCCTCACTCTGATGGAAACAGCCAATCACAGCATGGAAATGGAGAAGCGCCAGATTGCAATCTCCTCCTCATAGAAAATAGATAAAGATACTTTCCCAAAAGACACTCCTAGTTTTCTGAGTAAACCAAGTTCTGAGTAAACCAGATCTGAGTCTCCGACCTGCAAGGGTGAGACACTAACAGATCAACCAAGTTCTGAGTCTCTAGCCCAAAGAGGCAGAAGACACACAGACATCTGTAACAAGGTTAAGCTCCAGCCAGCCAACCTTCACTCCAAGGTACCTTGGCTTGCATGTTCCAGGCTAAGGACCTTCTGCACCTACTCCAGGGCCACATCTGCGTGTTCCAGATTCTAGGACCCTTTGGTGCTCCAGGAGATCAGCATCCTCCAGCGCTTCGTGTTCAAGGCTGTCGAAACGGATTCCTGCTCCTTTCCCACTGCATTGTTACCAGCACAACCAGTGGATGAAGTCACCGCCACCGGACTGCTCACTCGACCACAGAGAACGTAACTATCACCTATCCAAACCTCTACCAGAGACCTTGGCATTGTTGTATATTTATTAGATATTATATAGCCGATTGCAGTTTATAGCAAATCTTTCATGTATTTGTTTGATGCATAATAAGGTTCTTCACCTCATTTCTTTCAGAGTAGCAACAGTTTATCTTTCCAGATAACGTAGCTCTGACATTGCAACACCCAACATAATCACTTGCATTTTATGCATCTTATGCACTTTATTCCCATTTCATTTATGGTATTCGTTTAGTAGTTGTTGATTACTCTTGTCTATTTTTTGTTAATAAATTCTATTTTATTACACTTGTGTCTTCCTTGTGTTGATGATACAGAAAGAGGTTCTACAAGTTAGAGATCCCACCAATCTTTCTTATGTGATGTACTCATAACCACACCTTATGTGACACGTGATCCAAATATCATAACGTCATTGGTGACGCGAGTACCCATCACTACACCATTTCGCCTCCCTAGGTTGGCGAAAGCAAAAATCACTACACAATGTTATTTCTGTGCTGTGCGCTTTCTACCCTGTGTTTGGATTGCCTGTGTTTTGGATCAAAGACTTTTGAAACTTTCACCTTCATCCTTGTGCATTTGTATACAGCGGATTGTGACAATAGGAAGTCAGGGTCGATCACTGTCATTTTCTTTATTTTCACGACAGGTTATTTACTAGAGCTGGGAATCGATTCCAAAAAGAATCGATTCCGAGGCGTTGGGAATCGAGAGTCGATTCCAAAGGTTGGAGTCGATTCCATCAAGAGGAATCGACTCCTCATTCAGAGCTTTTTAAAGTACAACAAAGCTTATCTATGGGTGCCTCTCAAATGGAAGGCTGCATCCTACGAAGGCTGCACACATTTAAATTCACGAAAATAAACTGAAAGAAAACGAGTCGGTACTGAGATCAGAATTTGAGGATGCAGCCTTCTGTTTGAGAAGCACCATTCGCCTCCCTCGTGCTCGATAAAAGCCGTAATTACAGTTGTGAGTTGTTTTTATATATAAAACATCTGTTTATATATATAACATCATGTTATTTTTATGTATTACCCTTCGCCTCATGCTCGCTAAAAGCGATTAGAAGTCTGATCCGTTTCCACGAAAAGTTTCTTTCGGATAGTTTTAATGAACCTGATTCAGGTGTTATTTTACAGTGGAACTGGCTTATGTTGTCCACAATTTTGAGCGCTGCACGACAGAATAGATCATGACGTGATTGAGGATCTTATTTCCATCTAAAATACTTTTTTTTTTTTCTATCAGCCAATTCTAAAAGAAAACGTCACGAGCATAGATCAGTGGCCGAGAGCGCATCTGATTGACAGATAAACCACGAGCTCTATCAGTGTTATTGTTAATGTTCTGGTTATTTTGTTTCAATGTTCAGTTTGTTAATTTTATCCTAAGCATACAGTCAAAGTAAACTTCATCATTCAGCTGAACTGTGCACATTTATTTTAGACACTTCATGTCTTTTTCAATTCATGCGATATGCATGTCCCTGCTGAGCAGTGAGCTATGACTAATTTCACGGGCAAAGCAGACAAAATTACTATTTAAAAATCAATCATAGCTATAGAAATGTATTGTCATTTTTTTTTTACAAATAAAGTTTCATATTATGAGAAGGATACTTTCTACGACCTTTATATCCCGCAGTCATGGCGAGATTAGGTTCCTTCGATCTAAAAAAAACAAGAATCGAAAAAGAATCGAAAACAACAGAGGAATCGATTCTCGGAATCGACTCCAATCGATTCCAGAACCAGGAATCGGAATCGGACTCGATTCCAAAAATTTCGGAATCTTACAGCCCTATTATTTACTGTTTGCAGATTTAGTCAGCACTGTCTTTTGTTTAGTCTGGCCTTGCCCAATCCTGAAAACATTGCCTTAAAGTTGGCATGAAATCAAAATGGACTTTATTTACTTTACTAGCGCACATTGCTAGTCTTGATGTTAACAATTAATCCGTGCAAGTTAATCCGCTGAAAATTGTTTGTCTTGGTAATCTTTATTCAAAATCTGAACATTTACTTCCGCTCTGGAATGACATTCCTTTTTTGATGACGTCAGTTTGACGGCTTGGGCAGAATATCCTTAAACACACCCCTCCAACCGTTAGTTTGCTATGAGTGAGAGAGGAGGAGCGCTAAAATAAAACCCTGCCATCTACTCAATATTCCGCTTCTGCTGTAAATACGTCACTACACTGAAATAAAGTCGACAGCAACTTCCGGTTCACGCGGACTTTAAGTGGTGATTAAAAAGAAAATATATCTAAAATAAATACACAGACAAATGGTAGCAGTGATGTTTCTATTGGCTTGTCCTATTTTTGGTTTGCTGTAGGACAGAAATTGTGAATTCTCATGTGTAATTGTGAATGGGGTATTCTGACTTAGAGGTGTTCAGTCATAAACCCACAGATGGTAACTTCACACCAGTGGCTCCTCAGCCAAGCACATGCACCAAATGTCTGAACCTGCAGTCCCTCTCGTACTGAGGAGGATTGCTATTGCAACAACAAAAACTATTCCAATTGCTTGGCGAATTCTGGTTCACTATGATAGGAAGAGCCGATATTGAAAAAATCTAAAAGTATCATCGCTATGAACTCTTGGCCGCCACGAGCCAGTTTCCCTGTGGTAACTTTTCTGACACCTCCTACTTAAAACAAAAATCCAGAAGGATCACGAGGCCCTTCTTTCATTGTCTGTATTCATACTGAACATCAAGATCAAGCAAGCTGTTGGCCTTCTGCTCCATGGGCAGGTTGTGCCTGGGACCGTGGTCGGCCCCAGGGCTTGGACGCCAGAAGCGAGAGCCTGCTGGGGGCTGACTTTCTGGAGTCCAGATGGCCAGAACAGCTGTCGGCCTTGCTGGTTCAAAATCAAAGAAAAAGGTTCATCATCAAATTCACACCCATTCATCCTGATTTAAATTGCCCACAAAATGGTCACAAACACCAAAACAAACAGAATTTGACAGTTCTAATGGTGCTTTGTGTCAGTTTGCACAATCAGGTGTTCTCACGTTATCTACAGCTGAAATTATATCAAAACATAGGCTATAATTCTCTCCAAGATTGAGATAACATCACGCATCAAATTTTATGTATACCCTATGCAATATATGTTCAACAAAATGTACGTTATAGTGCTAACGAACACACAAAATTTTACAATATTTTTACAATCGCTTTCCTCACGCAGAGAGACTGGCTCTCCTCGGCTGGTGATCCGCTTTCCTCACGCAGAAAACGACTGGCTCTCCTCGGCTGGTGATCTGCTTTCCTCACGCAGAGAGGGACTGGCTCTCTCCAAGAGCAGTGGTGAACATTGACTGATCTTCAAGGCTTTTCTAAAGCGCTTCATCTGAAAACAAACGTCAAAAGTCATTCAATGAGAACAGAACAGCTCAGAACATTGGTTCAGGATGTAACAAATCAGCCATGAGGCATACAAAATGCAGGAGACAGGTGACACGCTTAAGCAATTGCAGCATGCTACGAGCAAATCCTCCCGAGTTCCAAATTCACATGAGCATTCGGGAATGTGCATCTCACGACGCACCAAGAAACATCAGGAATAAATAAATAACTGTTGATGATCATATAAAAAGTAAAGGGAAAAACAATAGATCAAATAGTCTACATTAGACTCGAACAAGATGGTAGGCTCTGACAAGTCGAAATCTACAGGTATTGAACATTTGATGTGTGCCAGTTGACCCGAAGGGATAACAACATCCTGACATCCAACTTTGACAATGGTCTCAGTGTCACAGGATGGCTTTTGTGTCTGTATAAAGTTTACAATCACTTCAGCCTGATCATCTCCAATTTCCATAGCTCCCTTTAGCAGCGTAGTGATTGTTGCAAGAACACTTACACCACTCGTCTGTCCTTTGACCAACTGTTCAATGATGTTAAATCCCAGGAGGGGTCGCTCAAGGGCCATTTTACCCACCAGGAAAGGAAAGTAACGATCCAAGAGGATATGCCAAATAGTGGGCTGAGCAAATGGCAGAAGCTTACCAAATTGCCTCAGAGAACAGTAAGAACTCAAGTGCCCGAGGAAAACTCTACTATGACAGGAAGTCCAGAGGAGTTGTTCTTCAGCCTGGTGACAGAGTACTCGTGAAAAACCTAAGTGAGAGAGGTGGACCGGGAAAATGTAGACAACTTACACAAATTGTTAAGGAACAGATAAATGATGGACCAGTCTACTGAGTGGTCGCAGAGACGAACAGCTCAAAATCAAGAGTTCTACACAGGAATCTGCTGCATCAGGTTAATGATTTACATGTAGAGATGCCAGAGGGAGCATCTAACCAGAGGACCAAGAGAAACCAAACAAGACCACAAGATGAGCTGGGATCACCCTGTGACTCTGATAGTGATGAGGAGCAGGATGACAAGAATTACTATTGGCTAAGGGCACGAGATACCTGAGAAAACAACCAAAGACTTACCATTAACCAAACTACCGAGGAACCTACCTGTGATCCTCCACGACGACACCATTCACAACCTGAAAGAGAAAGACAAAGACAGTGGACAGAAACCCTGGGAGCACAACCTAGAGAGAACAAGACACCTACCTGTGATACTCTACGACGATCCTGTGAACAACCTGAAAGAGAAAGACCAAGAAAACAGACAGAGATTTGACGAGAACAACCTACAGAAAATGAGAAACTTACCTGTGAAAGACAAGTGACATGGGCACGATCTGAAGAAGATGAGGAACAGGTTGAAGGAGAATGTAGTCAGATAGATGAAGGTGATATACCTAAGCAAGAAGTTCTCAAAATACCTACCTTGAGTTCAGATGAAATTGACCAAACAACCCAAGTTCGAAGATCCACACGTGACAGAAGACCCACACCTAGGTTAACTTATGAAACACTAGGTCAGCCAGCAATTCAGTCATATCCGACAGTAAACAGTTTAGAGACCTACGAGATAAATCAGACACCATGTTGGGGGTTATCATCTTACCACATTACACCTTACGTTAGTACACCTTTTTCTATGCTAAAACTCGAGCAACAATCTTTAATAATCCACAGAAGGGTAACACAGGGCAGGCAGGAACACACACGTAGCACCATACACGGACATGAAGGTGTTTAAAACCGGACAAAGGAATCAAGGGGCAGACAACACTGTAAGTACCAGACTGAACGAGAAGATAATTAACGGGACACAGGTGAATCGAATGACTAATGAAACAAGGGAGAAACTAGGTCACAGAGAGCACATAGGGAGAAAAACACACACAGACAGTCCATGGGCTTTAATCCAACTTTTCATACAGTTATTAAAAACAAATCCCCAAACCAGTCCCCTACAGACATCACTTTGGGCCATGACTGTACATAATTGTTTTCTTATCGAAATTTAAAGAATTCAACACTCAATAGATATATAAAAGCAAATGTTTTACACTTGCTATTGACAATTTTATCATTTCTAGGGGCAGACATGTTGACGTAAACTTCTTACTAACCACATAAAATGTAATTGTTACATTTGCAGCACTCTCACTACACCCTCATCCGTGGCATCTTTTAAAGTGACGCTGAAAGAGGGCTGGCCTACAATGTGGTTTTTACCACATCTTTTGAAAGAAAATGGGTCCCTGGTCCTCCATGCACTATTGATACTGCAATCATTTTCCCTGCCATGAAATATTCATCCTCCCTAACAGCTATCACAGTCAGTAAAGTGAAAACACACATGACAGTTGCAGTGACTGTGTTTGTTACAGATGAAACTTTACATTATTACATTGTGGAATACTTTATTCTGATTTGTTAATCACAACATCTAGTGGTTTATTATTCCCTGTTAACAACTGGTAGAAACTGTTAACAAAGACTCATCTAGGTAACTGCGCTATACACTGTATATGTAGCTTAGATTTGGATTTGGTGAGCTTAATAATTTATAAATTTTGAAAATATCTAGTTTCTTTGTTATAGTTACTGATTAAATTAAATCAGACTTCGGTATTAACTGTATCGTAATTTTGTTGCTGTGTTAATCTTGCAAAAATGATTGTTTTATACACTGTAATAGATAAGCTAATAAAAGGTAAGATTTCAAAACAATTTCTCTTCTGCCTTTTGTGATAAAAAGCCATCTAATACGTGTTATGACTGTAACATATCCCTTAAATGTCTGTCTAGTTTGAATTTCTCAATGGAAACTTTGCATTCAGTAGCTAAGAAAATAATTAAGAAATAATTTGATTAATATTTTGCATTCAGTTATTTACTTATGTGGGAAGTAGCTGCATAATAAGCAGGATAATGTCCATCCAATCGGTTGTTATCACATAATAAAGCCCCTCAGGCTGATACAAGAGCCCTCCGCTTTGCGTCAGGATCCTGATTAGTGTGTCGGGCCTTATTCTGCAATAACACCCAGTTGGATGTACATTATCCCTTACTTAACAGGTACTCCTTTACAAAACATATACTGTTCAAATTATATACATACCAACTGAACTGTACACCAGGTAACGGGTGTTGGGTGGTCCATCAAAAATTCCGCAGGCAGCTCATTAGTAAAGTGAGAAGTTCCCTTCTTGGTCTACCTGTATCAAGACCCTCTTCCAATGTGCCAGCATCATCAGAGAACATTACAAACATGTCACTGAATTCTGAATACGAGACACGGTTAAATCCTCTGACAGCCCCATCCCACACATTGGATCTCGTTATGTTGAATCTGCTGACAGGTTTTCGATCAATGGCAAGGGACAGATTTGAAATAATGTCAGGAGCTTTTTTTAATCAGTATTTGTATATATCGGACATTGACAATTCAGTAGAGACACATTTATTATCAGATCTTCAGAAGTGCCGGGATTTCAGAATTGCGTTGGATGAGTCTTGCGATGTTCAAGACAAGCCACAATTGGCAATATTTGTACAGTTTGTGTCAGAAGACTCCACAATTATGGAAGAGCTGCTTGACCTTGTGCCGCTGCAAGACAGAACTCGTGGCATCGATCTGAAAGAGACACTGATGACTGTTGTTGAGAAAGCAAATCTGCAGTTATCAAAACTAACAGCAATAGCCACGGACAGAGCTCCAGCTATGTTGGGATCTGAGAAAGGTCTTGTAGGGCTGTGCAAAGCTGACAATCATTTTCCAGAATTTTGGACGTTTCACTGTATTATGAATGAATGAATGAATGAATGGAGCATTTATATAGCGCTTTATTGTGTATTGCTATACACCCAAAGCACTTTACAATCATATAGGGGGTCTCTTCTCAACCACCACCAGTGTGCAGCATCCACTTGGATGATGCGACGGCAGCCACAGGACAATGGCGCCAGTGCGCTCACCACACACCAGCTACAGGTGGAGAGGAGAGAGTGATAGAGCCAATCAAGTGGATGGGGATTATTAGGAGGCCATGATAGACAAGGGCCAGTGGAGGGAATCTGGCCAGGACACCGGGGTTACACCCCTACTCTTTACGATGAGAGTCATGTGATTTTTAATGACCACAGAGAGTCAGGACCTCGGTTTAAGGTCTCATCCGAAAGACGGTGCTTTTTGACAGTATAGTGTCCCCGTCACTATACTGGGGCATTAGGACTCACACAGACCACAGGGTGAGCACCCCCTGCTGGTCTCACTAACACCTCTTCCAACAGCAACCTAGTTTTCCCAGGAGGTCTCCCATCCAGGTACTGACCAGGCTCAGCCCTGCTTAGCTTCGTGGGCAACCGGTCTTGGGCTGCAGGGTGATATGGCTGTGGATTATCCATCAAGAGCACTTGGTGTCTAAAAAGCTGAAGTTAGACCACATCATGAAACCTTGGCTGGAAATGATCAATATTATACACATGCTCTCAATCAAAGACAGTTCAAAAATCTCATTGATGAACTTGATGAAGAGCTTCCATCTGATCTGCTTCTCCACTGCGCTGTGCGATGGCTTTCAAGAGGTAATGTGCTTTCTCGTTTCTTTGAGCTTTTGAATCCAGTGAAGCCGTTCCTTGCAGAGAAACTGAGCTACATGTTCCTCAGTGGATTTTAGATTTGGCTTTTTTGGTTGACATTCAGTTGACATGCTGAATGGACTGAATGTGGAACTACAAGGGACGTTGAATATGCTGCCTGACCTGGTGCAGAGTGTTTTCACATTTTTCAACAAACTCAAGCGGTTCAAGACACATCTACAAAAGGGAGACTTCACACATTTTCTGTCCTTGTTGAAGGCCAGTGGACAAGCAGCAGAGGTTGTAAAAGGGAGTACTGCACGGTATGCAACACTGATTGAAAATCTTGAGCAAAGTTTTGAGGACAGATTCTCTAACCTACGGCAAAAAAGACTACAGATTACATTTCTGATCAACCCAGTGGCTGAATCACACTGTTTAAAAGCCCCTTTAGTGGAAGATGAAGCAGCATCCTAGCTTGAAATGATTGAACTTTCTGAGGATGACAGACTTAAAAGTGTTCTGAGGGAAGGAACCGTGGAGTTTTGGAAGATTGTGCCGGTTGAGAGATATCCCAAAGTCAAACAGGCTGTCAACTTTATGATATTAATTTTTCAACTATTATTAATATTATTTTTAATTATTGTCCCTGGATAAGTAAGATACTCTTTGTAATAAAGTAGCGGTGGTTATGACAGATTTTAAGTATCAATTCTGCTTAAAAAGATAAGATCTAATCCTGTTTACATGAAATAAGCCTGCTCCCAAGCAGGTTTAGGCTTACAGACCTGTTGCTATGACAGCAACTCCGGCATGAGCCTTGAAGAACCAAATAATCCAAGATCAAGCAAAATCATCAACAGTCAAATCCAGCTAACTGAATTAGCGACGCACGAAGAACAGACCCCTGGCCTCTTTTTGTATTATATTAGATCGGAAGAACATGAGGTTCAGAGTAATTGATTTCCATTCGTCAAGTGTTCTTCCATGATTCTTTCTTTTTTTTCCTGAAAATTTAAATTAAGCAGAGTGCATGTCCAGTGCTATGTAGAACTCATATGTTTTTTTTCCAGATATACAACTGAGTTCTGCTTATATCGAAGCACAACCATGGAATGGTTACTCACATTTGAACAGACAATTCATTAAAACACACACACACAGGACTTTAAAAAGGAAACAAACCTAGTATTCCATGCATGAAATGAAATGAAATACACTTTATTGTCCCCAAAGGGGAAATTTGTGTTGGACTCAAGGTGTTGGATGCATAAATAACAATATACACATGAATTTCTATACTAACCCTGAAAAATCATTAATTATTTAACATTTTAACTGACATAGGTATACAAGACTTTTTAAAACGATTATACCTACACATTGGAAATCTATACCGTCTTCCAGAAGGCAACAATTCATACTCTATATGCAGTACATGCAGTGGGTTAGCTAAAATTTTATGTGTGTACATACTTATTGGGCATAGTATAAGGAGGTGAATTGGAATACAGTGTAACACTTGGCATATCCAGTACTCATTTTATTTGATTTATTTGCTTTTTTTTGGTAAAACTTACAGATTGCTCAGGGACAGGTCCAAGAAACCGTGGCTGAAGTTATCGGTGTCTCTGAGATTCACGATACCTGCCACTTTTTGACCAGTGACTCCATGGTCTACGTGATCCCTGAAATGATCTACGCCGGAAACGTTGACGACCTGATCTCCAAGCTGCCCATGAGGATAAAGTTAACGCACATCAAGAGACGGGTTTTAGAGATTCGCTCAGTTGAACAATAAAATGTAAATAGTTCTATCTGTCTGTTTAGTTTGTGGGGGGTTTCACTTTTTAACATTTGATGTTTTCTTTGTTTAAAGCTTTGCTTTTATTTGTTCTTTTTTAGCTTGTATATAGTTTGTTCTAAACTGTTTGTCAATGACAATAAAAAATATGTGTTCTGTGTTTTCACATTAGTTGTCATCATTAACATTCATATCTCTCCATCCTTCCTCTAACATCTATATCTTTAGTTGTGTCACTTCAAAGATTAACCAATGCCATATGGGTTTGATAAGACATGAAGGAGAGTAAATGGTAACAGTTTTCATTTTGGGGTGAAGTATCCCTTAAAGCAAACAGAGACGCACATCCTTTACAGACACTGGAAAGTCTATGCAGAAAATACATTCTTTGCTGCACACGAGAACAAATTGCATCCACATGAATCCCCCAACTGAGTTTATCATCCATATGGATACCAATGTACTTAATTGCTTAATTGATGTTTAATGTATAAAAACTGGTGTGTGATCACCTATTGATCTTGGCTCAAAGATCATCTCCAGTCTTTTTTGTGTTTAAAATAAGATTGTTTAAATCACACCACTCGACAAACCTTGATACCTCTGAGAAATAAACTTACAAATCAGTATTCTCATGCAGAAGACTAAGTATCGTTGTATCATCTGAGAATTTCCCTATAAGGTTAGTAGAGTCACAACTTGAACACTCATTGGTGTACAATGTAAAAAGAAAAGGAGGACTAACACATCCTTGTGGAACACCTGTGCTAACACCTTTCAGCTCTGATAAAGTATTATTAACTCTAACCTGTTGTGTCCGGTTAGTCAAAAATTAAAAATACCACCTTATTAAATATGGATTCACATTCAGTGTCTTCAATTTCTGAATTAAAAGGTGTGGCTGAACAGTATTAAAAGCAGAACTAATGAACTAGTTCACCATAGTGTCACACGATCTTCCAAATCGAATAATAATAAAACAATATAAAATATAAATAAAAACAGTCCAAACTGATTTTAAAAAGATTCCAACAATCAATCAATGTAACGTCAACACCTGAGTCCGGGTCGCCAGCAGAGCAGCGCCACTGTAAATAGTGCTGGCCACTTTTCCAAGATCTCAAAGCCAGAAGGTTCAGAGTGGATGATTTCCTTCTGTCTCAAGGCAAATGTATTGTCCATCATGTCAACAATCAGGGTCATGTTTGCGGTCTCTTTTTCATTTCTTCTTCAAAGTTCTATTTATGTGCATCATTGGCTGTCTTCATCTTCCCCATTAAGGAAAGAAGAAATTGTCAAAAAAAAAAAAGAATTCAAATCATGTGGGCTTTTTAATGCCTGACTTTAGCCCTATTCGGATGGTAATTATTTCTCATGGGGAAGTAAGCTATTTTTCTACATTTAGAGGTGTTAATCTATGATTTTATTGCTGTCTGAATGTCTGTTTTTCTCCCACCTCCTGTGTAAAAATCTTTTTATTATAGCCACATTTAACCAATTTTGTTCTATAATTGGCAATTTAAAATTTCAGGCTGTTTTTTTTCAGCCATCAAAGCCCTGTTCAGTCAGACAGGGGTGTGCTTTGATTAGAGCTGCAGCAACATGGGCAAAATATCTCTTGGATATGCCTTAAAGGTGTACATGGCCCCCAGCAAGTGCTTCCAGTATGTCATTTTTTTCCTAAAGGGAATTCTAATTATTAGGCGACTTCCAGAGATCACAGCAAGATGTAATTAACTGATCATCATTTTTTTCAGATTAGCCTCATTTAAACTGATTTCTACACCACTAACCTGCAATCCTGTGAAGCTCCTCTTTGATGACTCTCAGGGGTTTGTGCCTAGGAAACCGTTTGCAAAAAAATATAAAGCAACACAAAGCATCTGCTCCGGTGTAAGAGCATGGCCACGATGGCTAATGTTTTTGATGTAAAGGTGGATGAGATTATGAATATATCTAACTGACTGCCTGGAAAAACGGTACTATTCGAATAAAAATAAAGGGGAATATGACAAAAAAAGGCCTCAAAATCCTCTCCTGACGTAAATGTAACTCCCTGGGTGCTGATTCAAATTTCTGAAATAAATATTTCTGTGAAACGCGTTAAGTTGCACAGAAGAAAGCGTGACTTAGAACCTGTCCCGTACAGTTTAAGGATCGGTAAACTACTATAGCAGCAGAGGACTATTAATATGTTGAACGGAACTGAGGAATGACTGATGACGTCACGTGTTCAGATTTAGTTGACCAATCGGTGGAAAGGGGCGTCTCGTGAACGCCCACATGGGGAGAACGAATTTTAAAGTTGTTATCCATTTTCTAAACGGATAAAACATTTAGAAAGTGGGGGAACAATAAGTAAAGGGAAACAGAACAAAATAGAACAAAATTCCTTTTGGCTCTTTCAAAGAAGAGCCAAAAGGAAAAATAGCGCAGATCTAAGAACAAGTGGATATATTTTTAAAAATGTGTACAGAGAAGTAAAAAAAAAAAAAAAGTGCACATCATATAAATGTGAGTCGGGTAAGAGTTCTGCGTTTGTTGTAGATAGAGGAGTAATATGTGTAACCGTGTCATGTCGGTCTGTGAAAGAAGTGAAGAGAGTATAATTGTAATTATAAAACGGTTAGTTCCATTCCTCGATTCTGATTGGTCGGCAGCTGTGTTTTATTCACGATAAAGCACGGCTATGACCGCTTCACCGAACCGTTCTGTGTATCACTGAGCAACACCCTTAGCAACATAAACAATCAATAGCATTCAAAACTGTTTAATGTATTATGCATTTCGGAAGAATTAACTGTCTGAATATTACTGAATTTATTAGTTTTCTGTTTCAGGTATGATTCTGTGTGTCCATCAGTTTACACTGTAATGACGCTTGCAAACTCGCGCTGTGCCACGAATCGGTCTGTTTTAAAATTAAAAGACGGAAAACAGAAGTTTGAAGCCACCGTAGTTTTCTCAAGCTGAGAGATAAGCAGATGTATGTGTGTGAGAAAATATCATATATGGTGTTTAAAAATAAATGACACAGCGGATGATAAGAGCTCTGTTTTTATTTAAGCTCCATTAGACGAGAGGCATGTTCAGAACATTCTCTTGCCGTTTACTTTTGCTGTCAGGAACTATTTTTTTAGTGGAAGGACAGCATTTAACGAACTTGCTTTAAAAAAGTAACATTTTAATACATAAATTTAGGGTTTTAATATTTTTTATTGTGTGATAATCGTTTTATAAAAGCAATAAGGTACTCGAGATACAGCACGGCTGTACCTTATTGCTTACTTGTAGAGGCAAATAGTTTAGAAAAGGAAAACTATAATGTTGTGAATTGCAGAAGTAAGAAATGGTTAACATCTTTGTAAAAGTCTTTTGTAGCAGCAAGAACTTCAGCTGAAGCCAAAGCACATATTAATGAGCTGTTATCTAGTATTGTCTTGTCTTTGATCTTAGTGCCTGAGATTTTCGTCCAGCCTGTTGAGCACATGCTGCAGGTCTCCAAAACAAAATTAAAATTGTGGGTTTATTACGTAATCTTAAGAATCTTATCCTAAAATAGCGTTCTTTAGAAAAGCAGAAAGTTTTCTGCACAGACCTGAACAAGAAGCAGCTCCCAAGGTGAGTAAAGGAAGAGGGATTATCAAGGTTTCGTGAAACTGGCAAAATAATGAATACTGACAAAAGAAAAACAAAATCACACTTGTTTAACAAATGTTTATTAAAAAACAAATTATCCAGAACAATTACAACAATAATCATAAAAAGCATAAGTACAAGAATATTTAAAAAGAAAAAAATGAACGTTGTAGACGTTATAAGAGTAAATCTTACATGCAAAAAACAAACAAATTAATAATAAATAAAAACAAAAGTAACAAAGCAACAAATAGCGAAACATTTTAAGTTTGGATTCCTTAAATGACAACTTCATTCAAGAATAAAAAAAATTTAAAAAAGTAAAAAAAAATAAACGTCATTGTAAACGTCATAAAAGTAAATCTTATATGCCAAAAAAAAAGAAAAGAGAAAAATACCTAAAATAGATTTTTTTTTAAAAGTTTGGGTTCCTTAAATGACAACTTCATTCCAGCACAAGCACACAAGAAGAATAAAAAAGAAGGGTAAAAAAAAACTTAATACTTCAATTAACATTGTAAACGTCATAAAAGTAAATATTACATGCAGAACAAAAAACAAAAAAACAAAGTGCTTAGCAAAGCAACAAAGAACGAAACATTTTAAGTTTGGGTTCCATAAATTGCAACTTCAGTCAAAGTATATGATTTTAACAATGGTCCATGACAATAAAGAAGTGCAAACTAAAAGGCGTTTTGACAACTATCTTTGGAGAGATTGCTTTAATTTGTCCTTCTGCTGCTGTACAACCAGCTCACTTCTTATGCATGAAAAGTACTGTATCTGTACACGACAACCAGCAAAACTACAAGAAGGGCTTGACATTTACAGACAACTATGTTATTTATAAGGGTATTCTAGCCTATATGATCATCCTGTAAGTTTAAGATTAAAAATGAAAATGTGAATGAAAACACAAGTTGTTAAACGTCTTATTAAAATAACAGGTAAAAACTATGACGGGTTTTGTATGACCCTGTCTGTCAAAATGACAGAGCTCAGAAGAGAAGACAAAACACTGGAGAGATGTAGAGCGAGAGTGAGGAACCATAAGAGAAACCAGCGAATGACTGACGATGACAGACAGCTACATGGAGAAAAACTTTTTTTTTTTCAGTAGAACAGATGTTTTTGCTGCTGCACAGAATAATTAGTGCAAAATAATCTAATGTTATGGAGGACCAAACCTGCAAAAACAATAAATAAATACGCAAATAAATCCACAAAATAATACATAAATAAATATATAAATCCACATATTCCTGTATAAATAAATATATAAATAATTAAATGTGCGAGAAAATAAATAATTAAAACGAATGTTGGGGGAAATAAACATTCGTTTAATTTATTTAATTATTTATCCCCCCCTTTCAAACGTTTATTCATTTTTGAACGGTCAACAGTCATTGCAGTCGAACAGTTTGGCGGGAGTTTGTAGATCCATCATGGCGGAAAGAAGGTCGACTGTCCAGTTGCTCCGCGAGGCGGCGAGTCGTTTAGAAAATCGTAAGAGTGAATATTTTGTGTAAATTGAGTTTTGTATGTCATAGAGTTGTTTTGTGAATTTAACTATTGTAATATCTCGTGTTTGTATAGCAGATACAGCGCACACTTCGGCTCCAACTTTAAATTCTGAAACTAGGCCAAGGACAGAAGGTAACGTTAGCTATACACCGGGAAATGATTTTGTTTGGGTTTATTTGACGTTTTATTTGACAACTGTAACTCAGATTTGTTTAAAATGATCGAATGCTGTTGATATGTATGCTGCATCCCAATTCGCCTATTTATACTGTGCCCTAAACAGTATGTATCCTTTTTGTGTAGAAAATGTACATATTTTTGGTTTGTAGCAGAAGATTAGGAACGGTTTAGAACATACTACACCTAAACCTACCCCTTACAGTAAACTTTCTGACCTCAGTTTAGGTCCCCACCATGACACGAGTCCCCATGAGTCTGTGTGTATCAGGTCTGAACCCATATGTGCTACAGATCGCCTATATGCACTTCAGACAGGAGCACAGACCTCTCCAGGCCAGCAGACAAGAGTGTCACTTTTTGATGCCATTGGTATAAGACAATCAGTATTGACAGCATACAGACGAGTTGTCCGCTGGGCCTGTGGTTGAGTCAGACACTAGAAGACAGTTACAGAAGAAGGAGGACTTTATAAATGTTTTGAATGGCCCCATTTTGTTAACCATCAATAAAAAAATAATCACAATCACAAATTGTCTTATTGTATAAAAACTTGTTTATGAAGTTTACATTAGATATAAAGATATAAAGTTGAAGTGTGTTAAATGGTGAATGCTGTGCTAGATACACGCCAGCAGCCTGATGTTGTTGGTCCTCTGGAGGGATCTGGAGAGAGGAGCAGGTGTAGCGGAAGACAGACAGTGCTGCGTTCTCCTGGAGCCTGTGGTGTCCTGCAGTATTCCTCTCTCAGAGACTCCACATTCACTGCTGACCATGCTTCTCCACTCGGCCTCCATCACATCTGCATCTCCGTCAGGAGTGAAGCTGCAGTCCAGTAGAGGTGTTAATAACAGCTGGCCTCCACTGCTTCAGATCTTCACACTCTCATCATCCAAAGCCTTATAAACACATCACATGACAAAAAATGACCAATTAGCTGTGCAAGCAATGTCACTAAGCTGTAACTAGACTTGATGGTTATAATATTAGCAAACTGAGGTTAACTTACCAGCTATGTCTTTTCATATGGTAACGTTTTTACACGGTTTTTAAAAATAACGATATCGCTAACGCTTATAAGCTAGCTGTGGTGCTTTACAACAACTTATACATCTCGTTGTGTCTCATTGTTTAAATAATTATGTTCACTGATTTGGTAATTAGAAAACGTTAAAAATCAAGTCTTACGGTGCACAGTTGACATTTTCGTGGAGCAGCATCTCTGAGGATCCGTGAGCATCATGTCTCCGCCGGCGGCCGAACACAGGCGGACCGGGACCCGATGAAGTCTCTTCAGCTGCACAAACGCACCGAGGCTCGGAAGATACCGTCTTATTTCTTGTTAGGAAACCTCGATGTCCTGACAGGCTGGAGTTTGTGCATCCTTCACAAACACAATAATTTACCATAACGATGATAAACCGAAAAAAATAAGTACCTAAAACACACTGACTCGCGCGCGCTCCACTGAACACCAGCAGCGCGCGGCACACGACTCCCTCTCGTGACGTAATATGACGCGATGCTGAAAAAAAGCGGTTTTTGAGAACACCGTCAAGGAAACCGTCACTTTTTCGTCTAAATTTGTGCCCTCACGCCTTGTAAAACAATTTCAAATCCTGCATTAACGGTTCATATGATATTTTCATACAAGGTTATTCATTTTTTTTTTTTAATTAACCTGCAATATGCACTTTAACGGGCATTTTTTATTATTATTATTATTTCCCCCAACATTCCTGTAATTTATTAATTTTATCTCCTTGATCACCACATTTAATTATTTATTTATATATTTATTTATGCAGGAATATGTTGATTAATTAATTTATTTATGTATTTATTTGCACATTTATTTATGTATAATTTTGTGAATTTATGTATTTATTTATTTGCGTATTTATTTATTTATTGTTTTTGCAGGTTTGGTCCTCCATATTATGCAAGCAGCGTAATTCACACAATTCACCAGAGGAGGGCATTCAAATATCATTTTAAATGCATATTGAAATATAAGAATACATTTCAACTTGACAGACTGTTGATAGACGGCAATCTTTAACTTTCATAAGTTATTCTGCACACAGTAAATGATAACATTGAAACATATGCTACTTAATGATTGTTGCATGTTTGTTGCCCTACTAAAGGTTTCATTTGTTTGACAAAACATTTTATATTTAGTGATAAACTAATCATTTTCTATAAATGGTTTCTGCACTTTTGCCTTTCAGACAGAATCTCACACAAGCTCCCATCTTTCACTGGTAGTTATTTTCAGAACATCACTGGACAAACTTTACCACATATTAAAGCTTTTTTATGCACTATGTAGGACTTTTATTTTGTTCTAGTGTTATGACGTCATAAAGCCGCGCCGCGCTGTGAGTCGACTGAAGAAAGGTTTGTGTTTTTAGCCATTTAAAGTGTTTAAATCCATACCCGGCCGTTGGAGCAGTTTCATAGTTTTTAATAAGCTATATAAAATCAATTATTGTTTAATGTATTACGGCAGCGCTTCATCTTACATTAATGAGCGCTAATTTATGTGATTAAAGCGCATCCACACATCTGTAACAGAAAAGTGCGCCTCAGTTTGCTTCCTTTATCGTGAATCGGTTTAATAAACACGAACTGACGAGCAAGAACTAGCCTGCGTCCTGATGTGCTTACGATCCATCCTAAATTCTGCGATATTAGTCATTTTCAATATTATTTAGGGCAGATAGGGTGGATAGTATTCATATTGGGACGCAGGGCTAGTGATGGAGAAACGGAGCTTTTAGAAACTCGAGTCAATTGAATCAATTGCTTCGAAAAACGATTCAGTGATTCGAATCGCTTGAATCACCGCGAAACATAAACATGTGTAACTCTTACAAACCTGTATTTAACAAGTGCACTAACAGAAATCTGAAATAATACATGTTATCTACAAATACCAACAATATAAATCATTAATACCTAATAATGAACTTTCTAGATTATTTGTATTTATCAGGTCATTTAAGGTCATTAACTATCACTCTGACTGACTCCCTTATCAGTGCGCTGACTAATGAACTGAGCTGATTGTTTGTCATCTTAAATGTCACAGAGTGTCCAAACACACAGAAAAACTGAAGTAACCGAGATCCACGTGACACACACAATTACAAAGATGGCGTTTATTAAGGAGGAGATTGAAGACGTGAAGATTGAAGAAGTATTCAGTCTGAAACAAGAAGATACTGAGGAACAAACAGGTTGGTTTTCATTCTCAGACGTCTCTATTCGATTCTCTCTCTTTTTTTTCTTTCTTTTTTTTTTTTACATTCAATGAATATAGTTTTAATACAATTTCTATCGATATGTCTAAAATGATCAGTTATTATTACAGCATTATTTTTACAGATGGTGAATTAATAAAAATAAATTATTTTCCACAGGCCTATATTCTATAGGACCCTATAAAATGTTTCTCTTAATTCTTGTGTTAATCAAATTGAAGGCTTAAAACATTAATGTAGTTTATCCCAATCAAATGAAAATTAAACGCTTTTATTTTTTGGCAAACAAAGTGCTGTACAACAAAGGTTTACTATTAAAATGAAAAAGAAAATAAATGTGTTTCTTTAAAAATAAAGTTTTATTGAGGTGGTGGACACTTGATACTTCGCTCCTTACCAAACTACAGTTTATTGTCTTATTCTCTCCAAGCAAACATCATATTATCAGTTAAATCTTGCCTCAAGTATGCCTAAACCTCAGCGTGACAAAGCTTTTATTATTATGCTCAGTGACTTCATTAGGGGTGCTTTTGTTCTGTCGTTTGGGGACAGAATAGGGGTGGGTAAGCGCTGCAATGTTGTTTTTCTTATTTTTCAAAAAAACGTCCTTTTTGTTTGATTTTTCTCTTCCTGTTTTATTCTCATCATCTACTTGTGTTCTGTTGTGTTTTCCATGGTCGGTTCGCTTAAACTCGTTACTTGGATTGGCCATGTAATAAAAAGGGAAAAAAAATTATATAACTCCTTTGAAAAACAAAAACCCGACATAGTACTGCTTCAGGAAACAAAAATCAGATCCTGAAGGGAGGTTTGATTATGATCACAGGCTAAATATTTACACATCGTATATCAATTCTCAATGTTTATGCTCCAAATTTCGATTCTCCCAACTTCATATTCAACTTCAGATGATGTTACTGTTTAATTATGATTGTAAAGGCTTAGGTTTTCTGGCTGGAGACTTCAATTGTATAATGAATGCGTCTTTAGACAAATCCTCATCTGCAAATGTACTGAACCCCAACGTTCTTAAAGTCCCCATGAAATCGAAATTAAAGGTTTTTTTTTTTTTTTTTGGGTGTTAGTATCAATATGTTAGTCTTAAAGTTATCTATAAGCCAGTGTGCTCCAAAACAGTGACAATTTGCATTTAGAAGATATAAGCATTCAAAGCTTGCGGTTCGTCACTTCCGTCAAAAAGGATCAACAATTTTATCGACGTCACCTCGTACTTCAGTTTCTCATCAAATCTTCTGACCAATCAAATGCTCTCTAGAATCTGAAACACCCGCCCCCTGCACTATAAAGCTTCACCTGAGATTGGTCACTTGTTCACAGTGTAGTATTTCGGGTACAGTGAATGGCACGTAGTGCACAATGTAGGCAATAGGGAACGATTCAGACAGTGTAAATATGCTTTCGATTGGGGCAAATCTAGTTTGAGCGACGAATGGAGCTCAAGCGTAGTTCAGGTGACCACGGCGTGCCTGCTGCATCAGCTGACGCTCAGCTGACAGTAACTCCTCCCACTACAATTAATAAGATATATAAGTTCATCCGTACTCGCACTTGCCACAATCTGTCGCACAGACATGCGCTTACCCTCCTCCATCCCCAGCTCCTCCTTATGCAGATACATGATCACTTAACTGCTGCCACAGAGGTATATCATCTGTCCAGCTCATTGCTAAATTGTCCAAATTTATTCACAGTACTATATTACTCTACTTGGAATATACAACTGTTGCATGTAAAATTGCTTAGGCTTCAGGGGGGTTCAAACCTCAGCAAGTTTTGCCTGTGGATAGCTCAGAACTGAACCCTTCAGAGCGAAGCCTGCCACCAAATATAAAGTTCAGGACCTCTACAATATTCTGAGTGTTCCGGTTTCACGTTGTGTCACGCGAACAGTGGCAACGCGCACAGTCTGATCTGGACTTTGGCTCTTGTCCAGAGATGTGGGCTGCATCCTGAAAACTTAGGCAGCTGATTTGCTGCCTCGCTGCCTTATGAGGCAATGACTTTGCAGGCATCGTTTTTGCACGAAGGCACCTCACGAAACTGATTTTGGACAGGCTTCTGTGGCAGCGTAACAGTATAATGATTTACAACAAAATAGAATGAGTTTTGGTGATAACTAAATAAATATTTAATTACTATAATACTAATTTCTCACTAGAAATAACATCAAAAGTGCAAAAGGTTCATCAGAAATATACATTTCTCATGAGACAGGAAGTGAAGCTAACTTTGGATTCGAACATGCCTTGATGCCTTCCTACCTTGAAATGTGTCCTCTGAAGGCGGAGCGGATCATATGCGTGAGTCGGCATGTATTAAACACTTTTAAAACTACACAGCCTATGCATGATTATGGTCACTGTTTTGTTTTACTAAGACTGTAATCAGTAAAATAGCCGAGCTCAACGGCTATTTTAAAAAGGGGGCGGGGCTATGCGATATATATCCCGCCCTGTAGATTTCCTTATTCTCATAGAAATTCACATTGAATGGTTCAATTCATAATAGGAGTTTACATTCAACAAACATTTGACAAAGAATTTTCAAGAGAATACATAATGACAAGGAAACGAAGCGTCATCACAACTCAGTTTAGGGTTGTGCTGATAGATGATATTATAGTGAATCGACAACGCCTGTCGGAACCGTAACGCGCCACAGACGTGTGCAGTATAAATAAGGGGTAAGAGATTTATTCATCATACGGTGTACGTAGCTTCACTGATCATAACAGGAGTGTTTTTTAAAGATCATGTAATAATCACGCTAGACTGAAGTCAGTTATGATGTTCTTTGCTCATTTTGAATAACTGAGGAAATGTAACCTTTTGATTAAGTGCTCGTCGCTAAACATTTCAAGAACATTCTTCCTCTCCTGAAAGTCTCTTCAGCGCCATCACAAGCCCCTACTGGCAACTCCTAACTACTTGAGAGACCTCTCGAGCTGTCTTAAATAACTGGGAGAGTAAGAGTGATTCTTAGCTTTAGGAAATTTGATAACTTGCTTTTATACTTAAGTTTGAAAGGAGGAGTACATTTCCTGAATTCTCCGCACTTAAGAATTAAATGGCACTTTGAGAAGCTTGATACGGACCCAGATCTTCAGACTGATCTGAAGTTAGTTGCTATATCTTTTCTAACTGATTGGACTTACTGTTTTCATAAAAATTAAGATTAACAATCCCATAGACTTACATTGACGGAATGTTCAAATGAGCCAAGACTCTTCAAGCTCCAACTGACAGACATTAAAATGTAAACAAACTCAAGCCCATTAGGCTCAATTAAGCTGCCCTTCTATGTACTATTTCTAAACTCATTCAAACTCATCTGATATTTCTTATCTATCTATCTGATTGTATTGCCTTCAAAACATTCATGCTTTAAGCTTTAAAACTACTTTGAAAAAGTTTGACGGTTTTCAGTCTGAAGTAGTTAAGTTTAAACTTTCTGATCAGGCTTTCTCAAGCCAACTTAGTTTGTCTTGACAAACTTTTTTTATCTAGAAAAACAGTGACCCTTTTTTTAGTTTTCTTCGGTCATGATTTGGGATGCAGCCAAAGCCAATTTACACGGACATCTTATTTCTTAAATTTCCCATCTTAAAAGAGCCAGTGATAGTAATAGGAAGAATCTTGAAAAGGAAGTCACCAGGTTAGAACAAATACATAAGCAATCCCCCACAGTTTCAAATCTAAAAGCATTGGTGAATGCAAGTACCAAATTGAGTATGGACCAGACTTGCCATATTCAGAAGCTGTTGCTCTTTACTAAACAAAAATATTACGAATTTGGCAACAAATCCAGCCGTTTGCTTTCTCACCAACTTAAGAATCAAAATAATGATCGTTCAATTAATATGATACGGAATGTAATGGTGTCATTTTAAGCGACCCTTTGACTATAAATTTTTATAAATCTCTCTATAGCTCAGAATCAAAAGTGACGGACTCTGATTTAAATAATATCTCACTCCCATCATGCACAGAGGAAGATCATTCTAGCTTAAATGCTCTCTAGCTAAATTCTGGCCGAAAATCAATCCAATTCTTATACCAGCTATTAATGACATTTGGAAAGGTGAAATCTCTCAATTAGTTTGCTCTTAAAGGGGGCATAACACACACAGTTTCACCCAATCTCATGTTAATCTTGAGTACCTATAGAGTAGTACTGCATCCTTCATATCTCCAAAAAGTCTTTAGTTTTATCAAATTTTAAAAAAGAAAAATACAGCTTTTCGATTCTCTACGGAAAAAGCCGAGCTCCTGGAGACGCGCCGTTGGAGGAGCTAAAGAGTGACGAGCACTTGAGCGCCGATTGCCAACAAAACACAGATTTTTGATCATTTGTTGCTGTTTCACTTACTGTCAGCAGTTCTGAATGATGAGCGGGATCTTTTATCACTCGGACCGCTCCATCGATGTATCAAACGATGTGCAAATCCAGCGTCGAACTGGGCCTTGTTTATAAAACGTTCGTCAACAAACACACTTGAGAAACTCCGTTGCTGCCAAGGAAAAACAAACTGCATCCACTGTTTACAACATTCTTCCCGAGCGAGTCCCGTGCAGGGCTGCCGAATGAAGCGTATTGATGGGTGCTCTCGCTCTCGCGCTGGTCGATGCGTGCACGGGTGCGATCTTCTGGGAGAAATGCCCATATAAGGAGTTCCACCCTAGTTTACGTCATCAACAGCCACGGTTGAAAAAACTCTCCGAAACTTGTACGAACCCGGAAGTAATATTTTTGGCACAGAAATACTATGTTATACGTCCAAATTGTTTTTTGAAACTTTGTCCATGCTTAGCATAAGAATCCGACTCTTTAACTGTGTAAACAACTCTGAATGCATGAAACAGCATTGTACCCCCCTTTAAAAAAAGATAAAAACCCCTTGGACTGTTCATCTTATAGACCCATCAGTCTCTTCAATGTGGACTCTAAGATAGTTGCAAAAGTACTGGCCCACAGACTGGAAACTTTATTCTTCCTAAAGTTATCAGTTCTGATCAGGCAGGTTTCGTGAATTCCAGGTGCTGATCGGATAATGTACGCCGTGCTCTTAACATGATACATTATTTTCACATTCAAAACAAAACAGCTATGATTTCATCTTTGGATGCCGAAAAAGCTTTTGATCGCATAGAATGGTCCTTTTTTTGGATTCTGTCGCCACTGTCAATACAAACGGTTTGATGTACGAGGGGTTTCCAGTACATAGAGGTTGCAGACAGGGGTGTCCCCTATCATTACCTATGTATTGTTTATATTATTTATTGAACCTTTGGCAGAATCTATCAGGACTAACCCTGATGTAACCGGGATAATAGTCAATGGGGAAAAAGCATGTCATCTCTTTGTTTGCAGATGACATCTTCTTGTATTTGGAGAACCTACAGACTTCTATTCCAGTAGTTCTGAGTTCCTTAGCTTCGTTCAGTACTGTGTCGGGTTATAAAGTTAATTTAGGAAAATCTGGTTCTATGATAATTTGTTTGAGACAAATTATTCTCCTTTAATTCAAAAAATTAAGAAAGATTTGAAAAGTGGAAAAGTGGACCTCCTTGCCAACTTCCCTTCTTGGGAGAGTTAACGTTATTAAAATGAATATTCTTCCCCAATTAAACTGTCTGTTTAAAAAGCTTCCATGCTATTTAACTACATCTTTCTTTAAATCATTGAATTCTCACATATCTCATTATATCTGGAATAATAAGCAACAGAGAGATGGTCTTTCTAAACTTTGCAAACCAAAGGATCTGGGGAAATTTCGCTGCCCAGTTTTCAGATTTATTATTGGGCTGCCCAACTCAAAATAATAAATTGGGTTATGAACAGGCAGGATGCTCTTTGGATTGACTTCGAATCCTTATTTTGCTATCCTAGAAGACTAGAATTCCTCTGGTTTATTAATATAGACCAGATAAACTCTCACTGATAATGTACTTGTTTATAATACATTATTGGTTTGGAATGATGTGAAAAAACATTTGAACGTTCCTCAGATTATTTCTATTCATTCCCCTCTGGCTTTGAATTCTAATTTTCCCATTCAGAGTATTGGTCTGTTGGAGTGGAGCCTTAAGGGTTTGTCGATCTTTTCAGGGCTGTTGATTTCTGAATGTCTGAAGTCATTTGAACAAATCAGAGCAGAGTTAAACATTTTCTCTGAAGATTTCTTCAGATACCTTCAAATCCGTCTCTTAAGTCAGAACAAATTTTCCAAAATGTACTTCAATTTCTTTACATTAACAGAATTTCAAATTTTTTCGTAGAAATTATTTTACACCTGTTCATCTCCACAAAATGTTCCCAGGTTGTTCAAATCTTTGTTTTAAATGCAAGACATACAAGGGCACATTTTTTCATGTATTCTTTTTCCTGTGATCACATTCAACCATTCTGGAAAAAGATAACAGGGAAATGTTTTATTTAATCTCCTTCACTTTATTTGTTGAATGACATTCCTACAGATCTTTTTGACTTGGACTCTAAGCCTTTGTTTATAACCCTCTCATTTTTGGCTAAAAATGTATTCTACTGAAGTGATCTGCGCCTCAGGTTCCAACTGTTACTATGTGGATATCCCAGCTGTCAGCCTTTGGCCGCGTTTACACTTGGCATTAACATGCGACCTGTATCCGGATGTGTTGTCCACATACACATTGAAAGGACAAGTGTAAATGCGCTTCTGATTGGAATGTTATCCGATCAGTGTGTCCTGGTCCAGAGGTAGCCGAGGACGCATTGTGATCGGATCTTAGTGTAATGTAAACGCAATCCAGACATCGCGTCTGCATTCGCAGGTCGACATCACGCAAAACCCCGCCTCCTCTCTCCCGAACTGTCAGAAGAAAAAAGCGCTAGTGAGACTTGTACATTTATTTTGATTTGTAAAATGTCCTAGGACTGAAAATAGTTTTCAAAAGAAAACCCACCAATTCAAGTCAACTTTGCACTGGAGCCGTCCTCTGCCGTATTTAAATATCCGATCTGTTTGATCAGATTATGGTGATCGCATGTTAATGCCAAGTGTAAACGTAGCCTCAAATCACAAATCGGACAAATTCTGGAGACTTTGGGAAACTCTCCACTCTTTTTTTACAGAAACTCTGAACATTTATTTTAAGAAAGCTTTGGCTTTTCCTTTCCTGGCATGTTTTTGTTTAAATTAAGCAGATAGAGATGAACATTTCCAGGGATGTACTATTTATTTCTCAGCGCTTGGGGGTTTGTTTGTCTGTTTGTCTGATTGTTTTTGTTAGTGTTTGTATTATTTGAAAATAAAAGTGAAAAAAATAAAAAATAATTTATTAATATTTGTTAGTGGAATTAGTAGTATTGTGTACAGCACAATAGTAATATATTTCTGTCACAGTTTTTTCATGTTAAACTGAACTTTTATTTTGACGGGTTGCCGTGAAGAACTTGCAGCTGCTGTGAATGTGATATAACAGTAGTCTTCTCAAATTAAATGGTAAAATGCTAATGAAATGACTCAGAGCAGCTGGAGATGATATTTGTGTGTTCATATCGTCATATAGTGAGACAGCAGAAACTGAAAACACTGCGAGCGTCATCCGTGTTTTAGTTTGTGTGTGGTAAATAAAACAGTGCGTTGCGCCATCTGCCATTCATTCATTGCGGAAATCAAGGCACCATATGTGTGATGTTAAATGTTTCTGCAGATTTGTAGTTTTACTATAACATTCACTTGAGCGTAGCAAATCACGCATATTGCTTTGTTCTTGGTTCTTGTCAACAGTATCTCTGCCATGATAAGCACTGAATGAATGACAGGCTTTTTGTTGCGCAACATCGCGCAAGGTAAATAAAGAGGGTGACATCTAGTGGAGAAGACTATGATACGATTCCCATTAATCAGATCTTGTGTTAAATGTTTGCTGAAATAAATCCAGGAATTTGTGGCTTTTGAGAATCGGTATTGAATGAAAGTCACTTAAAAAAAAAAAAAACGATTAATCGAAAAATCTGTTTTTTTGCCTAGCCCTAATGAATATATTTGAAAAGAAAATGTTTTTCTAACATTTTAGACAAATTACAAGTTTATTTGTAATTAACCAGCTCTCTTGAGCTAAACTTTGAAACTTAAAGGGATAGTTCACCCAAAATGAAAATTAACCCATGATTTACTCGCCCTCAAGTTATCCAAGGTGTAGGCCAGACTTTATTCTTTCAGTTGAATACAATCGGAGTTATATTAAGAAATGTTCTGGCTCTTCCAGGCTTTATAATGGCAGAGAATGGCTGGTGAGATTCAATAGTTCAATAAACTGCGTCCATCCCTCATACAACTGCATCCATCCATACAGATCCGGGGGGTCGTAAATGTTATAAAAACACATCGATTCGCTACACGAGGCCTTAATTCACCCCCAAGTTTTTTGTTTGTTGCTATGTGACATTAAATCGGGGTTAAATTGCATATGTTTCTTTACGCTTTAGACCTGATGCCACTGAAAGAGGAGAGTCAGGAACTCAATATGGAAGAAAAGGATCAATATGAGAAACCTCATCAGTTCATGACTGGAGAAAAAGATTTTAGTGACTCAAAGATTGAAAAGACATCCTCAGAAAACAAAGGAACTAGAAACATTAAAGGTCACATGAAAGGTCAAACTGAAAAGAGCCCTTTCACTTGCCAACAGTGTGGAAGAAGTTTCAGTCACAAAAAAACCCTTAACAGGCACATGAAAATTCACACCGGAGCAAAGCCTTTCGCCTGCCAACAGTGTGGAAGAAGTTTCAATGAAAAAAAAAGCCTTAAAAGGCACATGAATATTCACACCGGAGTGAAGCCTTTCGCCTGCCAACAGTGTGAAAAGACATTCTGTGATAGAAGAAACCTTAATGCCCACATGAGTGTTCACACTGGACAATGCCCGTACACCTGCAAACTGTGTGGAAAGAGTTTTACACTAAAAGGAAATCTTAAGACTCACATGAGAACTCACAATGAAGAAAAGCCATTCACATGCGATCAGTGTGGAAAGAGTTTCACACACAAAAAAAACCTTAATGTCCACATGCAATATCATACTATCAGATTTAAAGAAAACCTTAACCATTACAGTACAATTCACACAAGAGAGGGGTTTTTTGTATGTCATCAGTGTGAAAGGAGTTTCAAAGACAGCAAATGCCTTAAGAATCATGTAAAAACTCACGCTGGAGAGAAGCCTTTCATGTGCGATCACTGTGGAAAGACTTGCGCAAACAAAGCAAACCTTGAAAATCACGTAAGAGTTCACACTGGAGAGAAGCCATTCATCTGCCCTCAGTGTGGAAAGAGTTTCCCGTACAAAGGAAACCTTAAGATTCACATAAGAGTTCACACTGGAGAGAGGCCTTACAAGTGTTTTCAGTGTGAGAAGAGTTTCATGTATCACTCAGGATTGAAACGTCATTTACAGACTTACGCCTGTTTCACACCGCAAGCGTGAGCTTCACGTCATCGTTACTGCAGCTGCAGACTCCTGAGAGTATTCACTAGGGATGTGCGGGTCTATTCAACTAAACGGTACAGCTCCTACTAGTCGACACTGAAAACTAGGGATGGGCATTTTCCAAAAATTTTGCATTCGATTGCAAATATTCAAATTTTCGTTTATTTAAATGAGGTTTAATGAGAAAGATGTTATTTTTAATTATCAAGTTTTTGTCATGATTTCTGAACAAGCTTATGATTAGCCGTTACACAACAACGTTACGTTATATCGCAAGTTTTTATTTTGGTTGAAAACGTACAAACATTAAAAAAAAAAAAGCATTCAAGATCAAGCAGAGCAAATGGAAAAATCAAGCAGACTGTGCCAATTACAATACAGAACGTAGGCTACATATACTCGAGTCGGCCTGTTTATTCTGGTTACATTGTTTCACGTATTAATTCTGAGAGAAATGTGTTTGGATTTCATGTGATTTTTCATTGTTGTGGTAATATGATAAATCAGTTTCACTAATTAATTTGATCAGAAGTAATTATATTTTGTCAGATCATTTAGTAAGATCATTTAGATCAAAGTAAATCCAAACTTCGCGAGGAAAATGACGACATTCTGTAATCAAATACTATCAACTTAACACACTCCACAGCGCCACCAAGTACATGTAGTTATAACTGCTGAGGATTTATCATGGATTCCCTGCATTTACGGCCAGCAAATCAACACACAGTAAAATTAGAATAGTGTTTTTATTGTTCGAATAATTACAGAAAGAATATTCGAATGTTCGACTATTCGTCCGAACTAATTGTACTGTATTTTATGTATAATCATTTTCTATTCTTAACTGTTTTAAATTCATTTTAAATCAATTTTTATATAATTTCCTTGTTTTTATTGCTGTGATTATTTTTATTTGTTTAATGACTATTTCACTTCCTTTTACGTAAAGCACTTTGAATTACCACGGTGTATGAAATGTGCTGTATAAATAAACTTGCCTTGCCTTGCCTATTCGTGCACACCCCTACTGAAAACAAGAGAGAGAGAAAAAATTGGATTTTATTTCAAATTACCATCATTTTAATGTTACAATTAAAACATTTTAAATAAGTTAAAATAAAATGTTTGAAAAAGAATACATAATTTTTTAAAAGTGTATCTGGGCGGAAACTACGTTTTTACCTCAGACCTCTCATGCATTTTCTTTGTGTCTGTTGCGGTGAGCTTAAAAATGACCACACGAAAGATGAGCAAGGTGTGGGATTATTCTGAATTAGAAGGAAACTGAAAAGTTTTGTGTAAACTGTGTAATGTAATATAATCGCGCTCGGGCTGAGTTCAGTGGGTTCAAGGCAACCGTGCCTAGTGTGAGTACACCCTTAATTTTGGGGTGAACTAACTCTTTAACTCCATTTGAGTATTATTTTTAGAAGTACAACTGTCTGATCATATATAAAGCCAAAATACCAACTCTGATTACGCAATGTTTCTTTTTTTCTTTAAACTTGTTTAATAATATGTTTTATTTATATTAATTATAAAATATTGGGCAGCACAACTGTTTTCAACATTGATAATAATCAGAAATGTTTCTTGAGCAGTAAATCAGCATATTAGTATGATTTCTGAAGGATCATGTGACACTGAAGACTGGAGTAATGATGCTGGAAATTACAGCTTTGATCACAGAAATAAATTACATTTTAAAATATATTTCAAACTTTTGACCCGCTGTGTACATTGCAACATTTAAATGGAAACACAACTTGTAATAAACAGTACGCACATTCTCAAAGAACTTACATTGTGATGATTACTTACTTCCCTCACTGCTGTCTTCTTCAGTCATTCCCAGACTTCCTTATTTTTCACCTTTCCCTTGAATCTACACAAAAATAAACAAATAAAAATAATTAAACAAATTATTTAATAGACAATGTGGATAAGTCACCCGAGACTTTTTTTGATGGTGACCACAAACTGAATCTTTCTTTTGAAATCTTAAAGGGTTAGTTCACCCAAAAACGAAAATTATGCTGTTATTTACTCACCCTCAAGCCATCTTAGATGTATATGACTTTCTTCTTTCAGACAAATCCAATCGGAGTAATATTAAAAATTGTCTAGGAACTATACTCTCATTCTGGCATAATAATAATCAAGGAACTTTGCTGCCGTACCATGGGTGCAGCTATATCATAACTAGTTACCTAGCTGGGGACTACTTTCAGGCGCTGCGTAATATCATTCCACCTGCTGCACCCATGGTACAGCAGAAAAGTTCCTTGAATACATATCGGCCTAGAATATAGCAACTTTTCTTTTTCCGTCAGTCTTAGTACACGATGTAACTACAGAAGAGTCAAGTTTTAAATAGGAAAAATATTTTTGAGTGAGACGTTAACGGTCTAATCAGATTCAATGATCTATGCTAAGCTACACTAAAAGTGCTACCGCCAGACCCGGAGATTGGCTGAATGGATTCGAAAACAGAAAAACTCAACTGTTTAACTCTAAGAGAGTTGGGAAATGAGCCTATTTTCAAAAATAGTGGAGTGTTCCTTTCATGTGGTTCTCCAGCTTCTAAAGGAAAGGCAGATTCTGGGGCCATGTTCACAGAGAATTTTTTTCTTACTACTGGGCATCCTAGCTAGAAGATTTAGCTTAAAACCTATTAACAAATCTCTTAATGCAATGACTCAACCCTCTTTTTAGTTACTGTAAATCCTTGACTTTTATATGAAAACACAACTCGTAACATGCAGATACTCAGTATCGGAATGGATCATTTCTGAAAAATTGGCATCGTTGCAGCCCTAAATCCAACCCTGTTTAGATGATATATTGTTTTAGCATCGATATCGCGATGTGCATTTCAGCGATAGTCACATCACAGAATGTGCAATGTTTAGTATACTGATCATTATATTCATACTGGTCGTTTTCTTTGCTCAAATGCAGACACCGTGTCTACTACAGGGGTGTAACGATTCATCGATATGGATTGATACATCGATACGATGTCTGACGATACGATGTATCGATATCTGTAGTATAAATAGGCACCTTTATTTTGACACTGTCCACATTTTCCCATAATGTCCATCTATGCATTACCGCCAACGCGTGCGTTCTCGTTCAAACTCACGTATCAGGACTTGATATAAGGACTGCCTGAAGGCACAAGGCGAGCATAAAAGGCGCTCGGGATTGTTGGCGGAAAATACTGAATTGAGCTCTCTTCCGCTTTTTTGTGCATGGATGAGTAAATACAGACAAAATTACATCAAAATGCGCGTTTTGGCCAATATTCTAGTAAACACAGTTAGTTAGGCATATGTCTTAAGGTAAACAGTTGAGAAAGAAAACGCATGTGTATCAGTATAAATCCGTGCCTTCGTTCTTAAAGTGAAAGCAAACTAATAATAAATCTAATGCTGTCACTAACTCTAGCAATCTCTATTCTAATTCTATTCATAAAAAAAATTGCCCCTTTTAGACTTGCACTCTATTCATTTACTAACTGCTTCTTTTCTTTAAAAAAAACTAACACTAGCTTGCTCTATTCTTTTACTATTCTGTCTGTTTTGTTTATATTTATTATATAATGAAAAAAAACTTGCTACGTGTACTGCGTTAAGCTAACTGAGACTTGTAATAGCACTTGTGTATCATTGCTCTCTTGTTGATTTTGATTGCTTCCATTGTCCTCATTTTTAAGTCACTTTGGATAAAAGCGTCTGCTAAATGACAATGTAAATGTAATGTAAATTCATGCCATCATTTAAAATGCTTTATGGATTCAGTATATTTCCCAAATATATGGTATACATCTTAACAAAGACAATACATGTAGTGCAATAATATGAAAAGTTATCTGGAGACCACCTGACCATGCTGCTACAACGTTCTCCATTGGACTAGCGACGTCTTTTGAGGATGTTCCCATGACGTTTCTGGGACGTTAGCCAAATGTAAAAAAAAAAAAAAAAGGAATGCTACCACGATGTCCTCGTGACGTTAAAGTAGTCACGCTGGCCAAATGACGACCAATTGGCGACGTCCTCACAACGTACTGTGTTTACTGGGCATAAGGTTAGTGTCAAGCTAAAGTAAAGCACTACAAATAACTTTAACTACAAATAAACTTTCTTTTTTTCAATACATTTGTCACAAGATCCAATTCTTTAAATTTTTTCCCCCAGTAACAACTGAGAAATGTGTCCAAATGTCAGACGTGCCTTGTTTTGCCTTTATATAATAAAAACCTGCTTTATTCTTCTTCTCAACTTCATTCATTTGTTTACTCCATCTTTCTTGTTAAATCTTGTGTGTCGATATTTGTGTCGAGTCCCCTATTGGATTTTTATGTTTTGTTTTGTTTTATGAGGGGCTTGATGACTGCCAGCTTGAAAGAATTTGGGACGTGTCCTAAAGAAAACAAAGAGTTAACAATATTGACATGAGGTTCTGAGATTACAGGTTTCAGTAACTTTGTGGGTATAGAATCTAGCATACACGTGGTTGTGTTTGATGCTTTACAAGTGTAAATGTTTTTTTGTTTGTTGCTATGTGCCATTAAATCGGGATTAAATTGGATATGTTTCTTTCCACTTTAGACCTGATGCTACTGAAAGAGGAGAGTCAAGAACTCAATGATATGGAAGAAAAAGATCAATATGAGAAACCTCATCAGTTCATGACTGAAGAAAAAGATTTTAGCGACTCAAAGATTGAAAAGACATCCTCACAAAACAAAGGAACTAGAAACAATAAAGGCCACATGAAAGTTCAAACTGGAAAGAGCCCTTTCACTTGCCAACAGTGTGAAAGAAGTTTCAGTTACAAACAAACCCTAAAGAGGCACATGAAAATTCACACCGGAGTGAAGCCTTTTGCCTGCCAACAGTGTGGAAGAAGTTTCAGTCACAAACAAACCCTTAAAAGGCACATGAAAATTCACACCGGAGTGAAGCCTTTTGCCTGCCAACAGTGTGGAAAAAGATTCTCTGATAGTACAAACCTTAAAGCCCACATGAGTGTTCACACTGGAGAGAGACCTTTCACCTGCTCTCAGTGTGGAAAGAGATTTACACAGAAAAAACATCTTAATACCCACATGAGTATTCACACTGGACAGTGCCTCTACACCTGCAAACTGTGTGGAAAGAGTTTCTCACAAAAAGGAAATCTTAAGACTCACATGAGAGTTCACACTGGAGAAAAGCCATTCACATGCGATCAGTGTGAAAAGAGTTTTACACACAAAAAAAACCTTAATGACCACATGCAATATCATACGATCAGATTAAAAGAAAACCTTAACCATTACATTACAAATCACACAAGAGAGGGGGGTTGTATATGTCATCAGTGTAGAAGGAGTTTCAAAGACAGCAAATGCCTTAAAAATCATGTAAAAACTCACGCTGGAGAGAAGCCTTTCATGTGCGATCACTGTGGAAAGACTTGCGCAAACAAAGCAAACCTTGAGAATCACGTAAGAGTTCACACTGGAGAGAAGCCATTCATCTGCACTCAGTGTGGAAAGAGTTTCCCGTACAAAGGAAACCTTAAGATTCACATAAGAGTTCACACTGGAGAGAGGCCTTACAAGTGTCTTCAGTGTGAGAAGAGTTTCATGTATCACTCAAGCTTGAAACGTCATTTACAGACTTGCGCCTGTTTCACATCGCAAGCGTGAGCTTCACGTCATCGTTACTGCAGCTGCAGACTCCTGAGAGTATTCACTAGGGATGTGCGGGTCTAGTCAACTAAATGGTACAGCTCCTACTAGTCGACACTGAAAACAATAGACGATTACACGAGAGATAGAAAAAAAATAGCATTTTATCATTCAAATTACCATCATTTTAAATAAGTTAAAATAAAATGCTTGAAAAAAAATACATAATTTTTACATTGTTTTTAAAAGTGTATCTGGGCGGAAACTAAATTTTTACCTCAGACCTCTCATGCATTTTCTTTGTGTCTGTTGCGGTGAGCTCAAAAATGACCACACGAGACGAGCAAGGTGTGGGATTATTATGAATTAGAAGGAAACTGAAAAGTATTGTGTAAACTGTGTAATGCCAAATTGGCTTACAATAACTCTACTGGAGCGATGCATAATCATATTAAACACAGGCACGTAGGCGTTAGCTTAGAGGCTAAAAGCTAACAGATGTCAATCATGTCATTCTCTACAACCCGCCGCAGCTGAGATCCCGTCTGCACAGTCTATGCCTCTGGTGGTGAGAGAGGTCCAGGTGCTTTCTGAAACTTGCTATGTCGTTATACAGCATCTCCATAAAGCTTGTCAGCAGATGGAAGCATAAATTGCTCCAAAATCTCCTGGTAGACAGCTGCATTGACTTTGGACTTGATAAAACACAATGGACCAACACCAGCAGATGACATGGCACCCCAAATCATCACTGACTGTGGAAACGTCACACTGGACTTCAAGCAGCTTGGATTCTGTGCCTCTCCAGTCTTCCTCCAGACTCCAGACCTTGATTTCCAAATGAAATGCAAAATTTACTTTCATCTGAAAAGAGGACTTTGGACCACTGAGCAACAGTCCAGTTATTTTTCTCCACAGCCCAGGTAAGATGCTTCTGACGTTGTCTCTGGTTCAGAAGTGGCTTGGTAGCCCTTTTCCTGAAGACGTCTGAGCGTGGTGACTCTTGATGCACTGACTCCAGCTTCAGTTTTCTCCTTGTGAAGCTCTCCCAAGTGTTTGAATCGGCTTTATCTACAGGATTCTCAAACTTGCGGTCATCCCTGTTGCTTGTGCACCTTTTCCTACCCAATTTCTTCTTTCCAGTCAACTTTGCATTTAATATGCTTTGATACAGCACTCTGTGAACAGCCACACCTTTCAGTAATGACCCTCTGTGACTTACCCTCTTTGTGAAAGGTGTCAATGATCGTCTTCTGGACCATTGCCAAGTCCGCAGTCTTCCCCATTATTGTGGTTTCAAAGAACAAGAGATACCCGGAATTTATACTGTAGGGATGGTCATTTAATGAAACTCAAATGTAAATATTCTAATATTTTGAGATATTGAATTTTTTATTTTCATAAGCTGTAAGCTCTAATCATCAAAATGAAAACAAAAACAAAAACTTTTGAAATATTTTACTTTACATGTAATGAATCTAGAATATATGAAAGTTTCACTTTGAAATAAGTTACAAAAAAACCTTTTCACGATATTCCAATTTTTTTGTAGATGCATCTGTACATGAAGTACATTTTTAAAAGCCGTTTTAATGCTGTTCCTTGGTAAACTTTCCTATTGTTTTTGCCTTGTGTTTTAATACGTTGACTAGATGAAGAGTTCTGTCAGTCTATAGAGCTCCTGAGGTCAGAGGTGTAAAAAGTACTCAAAAATCTTACTCAAGTGAAAGTACAGATACTCAGTGAAAATTTTATTCAATTGAAAGTACAAGTATCTGACCAAAAACATACTTGAGTTAAAGTAAAAAGATTGTACTCAAGATTGTACTTTAAATTGTACTCAAGTATTAAAAAAGTAGAAGTACTTTCTTTTCTGACAGACATTCAGAAGTTTGGTTAAAGGGAGAAAACAAAACAAATGGCACAGGTCAAACACATGTATACAGGAAAATAAAAATACAGGGAAAGGTATTAAAAGGAAACTCCATCCTTTCCACCCTCATGCCATCTCATATAACTTTCATTTATCAGATGGACACAAACTAAAAAAATCATGTGTATGGGACATCCAAAAATGACACTTCAAAAACTACACAAAGTGAATATGACAGTAACGCATGCAACCCGTTAATGAATCAGTGACTTCTTAAGTGAAACGATAGGCTTATGTAAGAAGGATACAAATACTAATATTTTAAACTTGACCGTCGTGTTCACTTTGTGTGGGTTCTGAAGTGGTTCTGTCCCCTTGCATTATCTGGACTAAAAATCTTTGCTTGTGTTCATCTTAAGAAAGAAAGTCATAAACATCTGGGACGACATGAGGGTGAGTAAATGATGAGAGAATTTTCATTTATGGGTGAACTATCCCTTTGAAGAGCAAGATGTGATGCAGAGGCTAGAAACATATTCCAGACAGAATACAAGAATGTGCTGAATTAATGAGGAGAGTCATAGAATTAAAACATACAACATTAATGTTTTGAAAGGCCAGTTTTTTGTGTGTTGTCTATTCAACGTCACTGTCTGACAGGATGATTAATCTTTTAATTATTTATTTGGGGCTTTTAGAGTTTTTTTCTCAGCAAATATTGATAAATAATTATTGTTGACTAATGAGCAAATTATGTAATTATTAAGATTAAAAAAAAACAAAAAAACATTGACAGTCCTGATTCCTACTCAGTGTGTGTATAATGACATTTTATAAATACAACTTATCCACTACCTGGTGAGAACATCACTAAACATGAATTACAATTAATTTAACAAACAATGTTTATTTAAACACTTTTGGAGATTTTTCCACAAAAATATTTTAATTTAATTTAAATTATCATCAGTGGTTTTATTTGCACTCAATCTTGTGCATTCAGCTAATATATTACACAGCTAATGGCTCTGTCAAAACAGAACAAATAATGAATAAACATTTTTTGGGAAAATGCAACTTTGCTACCTCAACATGCTTCCTCAGATTTGATGGTGAACTTTTGAAGCCAGACATTTACCTGATGAAAGTCATAAGTGAAGTAGAAATGCTTGATGCATGAAAACAATGATCATTGGTTCTCACATCAGGCATGCATGTTTGAGCTTCCATTTACCATATTTAATGTGCATAAGATAAAATAAAAATGTAATGTACTTTTCAAAATGAAATAAAATTGTAAGGAGTAAAAAGTACAGTTTTTTTCTTCAGAAATGAAATCAAGTAAAAGTACAAGTAGTCAGTTTAAATTGTTCTTTAACCCTTTAAAACCGTCCGGAGCGCCCACGCTCCCATTTGCGTGTCTCTGTTTAAAAGCCAATAGAAAGTGAAACTAAATGCGTAGCACAATAATTATTTTTGCATACAAAATCAGAGATGCTACACGTTCAGATCAAGCCTACAACATGCTCCTTTTGCGTTGTTTTCACCCTCTAAGAGTCTCCACAAATTGCATAAAATATGTTTGCAACAAAAAGCACTAAAATGCATTGTGCATCTTTGCACATGTGCTCTATAGATTTGCGGTCGGTAGCTGATACTTAGTTACATTTTCATATGAATAATTGACGTAATCCCGTTGAATGCACTATGACCCCAAGCTGTGACACGTGTGATGACGTCGCAAGGCACGCGACATTTGACTTTGTTTTGTTGTATATGCGTTCTACTTATTATTGTCTCTATCGTTGCAATCGGTTGCTTCATCATTTATTCTTTCACACACACACACACACACATTTACAAATGCAAGAACAATCACACAATCGTTCCGGGCACAAAGTTGCACATGCACAACATAGAAAAGAGAAGTACACATACGCGGAGGTTTTGGAACTACTGCTCGCGTCCGACGAGAAGAGGAACACTCTGACTGCTCATCTGCTCCTGACTCTGCTTCTAGTGGGGACGAAGCTGACTTTTTTGAAGGAATAGATCCGTTCCAGGACACGTAAGTACATATTCATGCAATATGCTTTGCTTTTGAGTTAGAGAATAAACAAAACGAACACAGAATGAACGTGAGTGCATGACGCGGCGTTTACTCTTGTCATTTCTGTATTGCTTTTTTGCCAAAATGTCTAACTTATATATTCATGAAATATGCTTAGCTGTTGAGTTAGAGAATAAAAAACAAACAAACAAAACACAGAATGAACATTAGTGCATGACGTTGGATTTACTCTTGATCTTTTTTATATTGATTTTGTGCCAAAAACAACTAACTAACTTACCATTTTACTTACCTTCTTTGTTGTAGTGTTGAAGATGTTAGAGAAGCATCCTGCTCCTCAGAGCCATCTGGGAGAGGTTATGGTCGGAGGGCTAACATCAGAGCCTACAGAAGTCGAGCAAAAGGTCCCGTGGCAAAGGCTGTACATTAGAGACAGTGCCTAATCATTCTGGTGGGTGGAAAACAGAAAAGGAACCTGATCATTTGCCTCAATCCCCCCATCCTTTCCTGCCCAAAAGAAAGCCAGGTGTGCAGCCACCTCTGTCAACTTCTGTGGACAACCCAACACCCATTGAGCTTTTCAAAATGTATTTTGACAAGTCCGCCATCAAAACACTGTGTGCCAACACTAATAAAAAAGCAGCAAGGAATATTGCTGCAGGGAAAAAGTTCAAGTGGACTGAAGTCACAAAAGAAGAAATGAGCAAATACATTGGTCTCACACTATGCATGGGCATTCTAAAGCTTCCAAAGCTCAGAGATTACTGGCGTGTCAAATCCATCTTCCATGTTCCCTACCCTCAAAATGTCATGTCCAGAGACCGGTTCCTCAGCATCACATGGAACATGCACTTGAGTGACCCTGCAGAAGATGCTGCCAATGACAGGAAAAAAGGCACAGATGAGTATGACTGTCTGCATAGAATACAGCCTCTATATGACCGTTTACGTGTAGCCTGCAATGCTGTTTACCACCCTGACAAAAACCTTTCTGTGGATGAGCGTATGGTAGCCACCAAAGCCAGAATCAGCTTGAAGCAGTACATAAAAAACAAGCCAACAAAGTGGGGAATAAAACTGTTTGTATTGTGTGACAGTAATGGCTACACAGTGGATTTCAACATTTACACAGGGAAGTCCAATGTTGTAAGTGAGAAGGGACTTTCATTCGATGCGAGGAGGAGTTCTTGGGATCTGGATACTGTGATCATTTTTATACCAGTCCACTTCTTTTCCAGCACCTTTATAACCTGAGGTTTGGAGCCTGTGGAACCATCAGGGACACGAGAATTGGTGTCTTCAAAAACCAAATTGAATGCTCTGACAAGGAAATCTCCACGGGGATCAATAAGTGTGTGCACTACTCTGGACACTGTGAAAAGAGTGTGCAAATCCAGCAGTGGGTACAAGAACGTGGATGTTTCAGTTCCTACGGCTGTCAAAGATTACAATTGCTTCATGGGGGGAGTTGACCTTTCAGATCAGCTGATTGGCTACTATTCCTCATGGAAAAAAAAGCAGTAAGTGGTACATGACCGTGCTTCACCATTTCATTGACACTGCTGTCACAAACAGCTACTTACTGCACAAGCAACTGTGTAACAGCAAAGAGGAGCAGCCCATGACACACCAGGCCTTCCAAGAACAGTTGACAGAGGAGCTGTGTAGGGTGTCCTTGCAACCTGCACGGGAGAGCTACCAGCACTTACCTGTTGCCATTTCTGGTACAGTTGGCTCAAAAAAAGCCGCGCAGGAAATGCAGGCTGTGTGGGAAATGCACTCCATTCATGTGTGAGGCATGCCAAGTACCCCTCTGTGTTATTCTGGACAGGAACTGTCTCAAGTCCTATCACAGCTAGAGTTGCATGTGTATATGGTGGGGGTGCCGTATGCATATATGTGTATATGTAGTGGTTCAGCATGTTTAGATCTGATAATGTACAGTTTTTTAAATTAATTAATTTATTTATTTATAAATTACTATTTATTTTTACACAAGAATGTCTGACATGGTCTCATTCAGTTCAATCAACACTGTTCTCAAAAGCAAAATGTTACTGTTTGACTTCACAGCGCACTTTATAAAAATCAGCGTATCTCAAAAACTAATTTATGTAAACAGTTCAAATCAATTTTGTGTAGTTTTGAAGTGTTTTATGCAAGTTATTTACATTGACAAATTTGAGGTTGACATTAGTCATTTCTGTATTTAATAAAATATTTTTTAATAAAAATTTTGTGTGTGTTTATTGCACTTTTGAGCTATTTATCTAGTTACTATGGATTTACATAGCCTTCAAATTGGGGATGTAAGGATTGTATTGATATATGGCATATGAAAATACTCAAAAGAATGACAGCATAGCATGTAAAAATACTAAGATATGCTCTGGTGGAACTGTTCTATGGCAGGTCTTAAAGGGTTAATAAAGTACAAATCCCCCAAAATAATACTTAAGTAATCAAGTAAAATTACTGAAGTATTTTACACCCCTGCCGGAGGTTGACGTCACGCAATGTAAACTCCGCCACTTTTGCAGGCCATCAGGAGATGATGCTAGAGCGGCTGTAGCATTGGTATCGACAGTGGTCGAAATATAAATTAAAACCAGACTATTTAGACCTTACAAACCTTACACCATTTTAACATGGTAGACAGCTGCTGTGCGCTGGGATGCCATAACAGGGAAAGCTAGGGTTTTCCATCCGGGACGTCCCATATATTGTGCTTAAATGGTAACTAAACCCCTGGTCAGAGCCTAACTCCACCCACTGCCAATATTTGAAAAATGCTGGAAAAGTGGGCGGAGACAGAGGTGACGAACCGAGGGCGGGGCTGAGCGGGGGGCGTGCACCTGAGACCGTGGTGAGCTCGTGCAGGGGCGTGGTTAGTAAGTGCCATCATACGTCACAGGGGTGTGAAACGTCCGATAGGAAAATTCAACTGCAGTAGCCACCGTTCAACCTGAAGAGGGCAGCACTCAGACGTTTTTACACCATATATTGTAGAATTAAAACACTTTATAACCAAATGTCAAAACATTTACTTGAATCAATGCACAGCACTAATAAAGACACAGTCTTACAGATCATTAACTCAAAAAAGTCGTTTTAGGGTTTAGTTACCCTTTAATTTATGTGTCCTGCACGTGACCTCCTTTGTCCCGTTTCTTGCCCTCTCACGCAGTATTCGTTAAGTAAATCAGAAAATCCTGAACATTCGAGGAAGGCTGTGGAATCTGGTCGCTCCCGCTTCACAGCAAGCGGCGCTCGTGCTAACACCATTCCGTCCATGTTTTGACTTCAGTAAATCAGTTTTGGCAAATACAAACAACGTGATTATTTTTCATGAGTCCAACATCTAGCCGTGAAAGAAAACATGCAATCTACCCGAGATGTGATCAATAAGGGAAGAAACATTTTACATTTAAGTAATAGCTTCTTTACCTTGTAGCCTAATCTCAGTGTGACTAAAGGTTTACAAAACTGAGCACATTCATTCTGAAGGACATCAGTTCAGTTGTGATCAGTGTAATGTTTTTTTTCTTTTGCCATCATACTTAACACATGCATATGAAAAGACATAAAAATGAGACCATGTTTGTGTTCCTTGTGAAATAGTAAAGCAACAGGAAATTAAGGGTCTGTTCACACTACAGCTGAATGTAGGCTACATCTTTTATTTGCATCCTTTACTTCTTTATACTTCAGCTAATTTAATTACAAACAAAAGGACATAAACTTATAATGAACCCTGCGTTACATTTGATTTCAGTGATTATGTAAACATGTTGTCAGTCTGGACTTGAATATGGCAGATGAAAAAAACAAACATATTTCAGCAGTGTAATTCACACAGTTCACCAGAGGAGGGCATTCAAACATCAATTTTAAATGCATATTGAAATATAAGAATACATTTCAACTTGACAGACTGTTGATAGACGGCAATCTTTAACTTTCATAAGTTATTCTGCACACAGTAAATGATAACATTGAAACATATGCTACTTAATGATTGTTGCATGTTTGTTGCCCTACTAAAGGTTTCATTTGTTTGACAAAACATTTTATATTTAGTGATAAACTAATCATTTTCTATAAATGGTTTCTGCACTTTTGCCTTTCAGACAGAATCTCACACAAGCTCCCATCTTTCACTGGTAGTTATTTTCAGAACATCACTGGACAAACTTTACCACATATTAAAGCTTTTTTATGCACTATGTAGGACTTTTATTTTGTTCTAGTGTTATGACGTCATAAAGCCGCGCCGCGCTGTGAGTCGACTGAAGAAAGGTTTGTGTTTTTAGCCATTTAAAGTGTTTAAATCGATACCCGTTGGAGCAATTTCATAGTTTTTAATAAGCTATGTAAAATCAATTATTGTTTAATGTATTACGGCAGCGCTTCATCTTACATTAATGAGCGCTAATTTATGTGATTAAAGCGCATCCACACATCTGTAACAGAAAAGTGCGCCTCAGTTTGCTTCCTTTATCGTGAATCGGTTTAATAAACACGAACTGACGAGCAAGAACTAGCCTGCGTCCTGATGTGCTTACGATCCATCCTAAATTCTGTGATATTAGTCATTTTCAATATTATTTAGGGCAGATAGGGTGGATAGTATTCATATTGGGACGCAGGGCTAGTGATGGAGAAACGGAGCTTTTAGAAACTCGAGTCAATTGAATCAATTGCTTCGAAAAACGATTCAGTGATTCGAATCGCTTGAATCACCGCGAAACAAACGTGTAACTCTTACAAACCTGTATTTAACAAGTGCACTAACAGAAATCTGATATAATACATGTTATCTACAAATACCAACAATATAAATCATTAATACCTAATAATGAACTTTCTAGATTATTTGAAGTAGTTTATTGATTTCTTGTGCTAGTTTCCCACATGAAAAAAACTATAGTGTTTTTGAACCATACTATAGTAAAGTACTTGAATTAATTTGTTGTGGTAATTCTATAGTTGCTGTGGTGATATAACAACTATAGTAAACAAATTACTCGTACTGTATGAAGTTTTCTACAATTATAAGGTATACTATTCTACAATACACTACAATTTACTGTAGTAAATTCAATTATACTGCAATATTACAGTTTATCAGTTCTCTATAGTTAATACTACATTATGCTGTAGCATTCATTAACAAAGTGTTGTAAATACTATAATATATACATGGTAAAATACACTCTACTATAGTATGGTTCAAAAACACTATAGTATTTACAATGAATTACTATGTCGCTTCCTAACATTTTTTCATGTGTTTTTTTTTTAATAAAAATCAGGCTAATCAGGCCATTTAAGGCCAGTAACTCCCACTTTGACTGACTCCCTTATCAGTGCGCTGACTACTGAACTGAGCTGATTGTTTGTCATCTTAAATGTCACAGAGTGTCCAAACACACAGAGAAACTGGTGAAGTAACCGAGATCCACGTGACACACAATTACAAAGATGGCGTTTATTAAGGAGGAGATTGAAGACGTGAAGATTGAAGACGTGAAGATTGAAGAAGTATTCAGTCTGAAACAAGAAGATACTGAGGAACAAACAGGTTGGTTTTCATTCTCAAAGATGAACTCACTCATTTGATCCTTAATAAAGGGGTCATCGGATGCAAAATAAGGGTTTTTAAGTGTTTTTATGAATCTTTGCAAATCGCCTTTCCTAATAATGCGCTAGTTTGCCAGTTTCACAGCTGGAGTTTAAAGTCTGCTCATCACTCCCTGGAAGAGAGGGGCGGGGTCAGCAGAGCTCATTAGCATTTAAAGCAACATGCACTATAATGGCTTAATGAAAACAGAGCTGATTTTGACAGGCAAAAAAGGTGTTTTTTACACTACCATTGAGAAATTTTAACCAAAGTATGTTATAGACCTTTAATTAAGACCCTAAAAAATCATATCAACTTTATTAGAAAATATATTTCATATCAACAAATTAGAAAACATAATACAGAAGTAGCCAAAACAAAACAATTATTTTTTCAACATTATTCCATGGTCTGTCTACTGGATTCTGATTGGCTGGCAGGTATGCAGTAAAACCGTTTAATGCACAGGTAGTTCCAAGTCAGTTTAAGCACCGTTCCATATTAATGCGGTGCTTTAATTGATGCACACAAACCCACACTCATCACTCACACACAAACAGATAAACAGAGAGAGAGAAATTAACTGTTTGTAGAGAGATGCGCAGCACAGAAGTAATGCGCACACACAACTGTCATCTTTCTCTCTCTCTCGATTGACAATTAATTGAAATAAATGCTATTATTCATTCAAATAAATGTGATCTTACCGCACTATTTCATTTGTGTCTGATTTGAAGCAGACAGCGCTAACAAGCCGTAACTGATGACAATAACTGTCATTTTTACCCATTCGGTTAAATATTGCGCTGCAAAGAGCAATACTAGTTTTAACTTGTCTATAACTTGGTAAATGATCATGGAATAAGCGGGACGCGTCGGGTGGTTCTTGGCCTCCACGTCGTGCATTTAAAATCCTTTAATGCACGGCAAACCATTGATTATACTTTACTTAACATTTTACTTCTGAATTGGAAACAATGGAAAACACCTTTATTCCTTGAGATACAAACTTTTAAAGGGTATAAAATAGAAAAACATGTTTTCTTTTTGAGAGACAAATTAAATGAGAGCTGTTTTTAATCACCTTTTGACTAACAATATTCAGTATTCAAAATTCTTCATAAAAACAGATATTCTGCAAAATTTAATGTAGTTGAGTAGACATGGTTTTTCAGTATTTTAGACAAATTACAAATTTACCAGCTCTCTTGAGCTAAACTTTTAAACTTGAAAGGATAGTTCACCCAAAAATGAAAATTACACCATGATTTACTCACCCTCAAGTTACCCAAGGTCAGCGTTTCCAAATCCCAGTCCTCACGCCAAGGCAGGTGAGCGCTGTGGAAAGTGTGTGCCTACGTGCCCGTGGTTTCTGTCCCTTGAGAACGCACACAATCTATGCGTCATGTTTCTTGGTCAGGAGTTTCTTGGTCAGGTTGTGTGTTCAGTTCTCGAGGGTGCTGAACGTGCTCATTGTGAGTGTTATCCAATGAGAAGCTCTATCTGCATTTGTCTCGAGTGATGAGTGACAAGTGTTTTCGTCTCGTGGTTCGGGTCCCGCTGTTGCTGAGGCACGGTGAAGACTCAGATCGTGGGATTCGCGGGGTTGAGATGCTTTTTTTGGGCTATCGGATCCCGCGGATAGCTCTCAAGTTGAGCAGCGCTTTAGGGGATGTGTGCCTCCGTGTTTGGATTCTAACACTCGAGGGCATGTTCTGCTTTCGCGTTTGTCTCGGCGAAGAGCACGTGCGTTTCTCACCTCGCGGTCATCGCTTTGATCTGTGGAATCCGCACACCCTCTTTAAACGTGTTGTCAGGAGTGTAGCTGTCTGCAGATGGTTATGCTCCAGCCCAAGCTTACTTTGTTCTGGAATATGACGGTCTGAGGGCAGCCATGTTCTAGCCTGGCTCCTTAATTAGGTTGGATTCCCCTTGGCACAACTTCTCTCGATTAAGCGCTGAAGTGTTTGTCTAGGAATCTGCTATTCGAGGATAGCTGTGTTCCAGCTCAGAGACTGCTTCCCTTTTTAGGGTTTTTACATAGTGGTCTCCGTAAGTCCCTTACATGGACTGTGTTGTCTCCCCTTCGGGGTTTTAAGTAGATGGCCCACTTCCATGGTCTGGGCTGTCTTCAGCCTTATCTGAGTGAACTGCTATTCGAGGATAGCTGTGTCCAGCCCTCTAGTGTTTTGGCCTCAGCTTACATCAGGCTTGGATCTCTGACTGTGATACTTATGTGTTCGCTCTTTAGCGAATCATTTACTGAGGGTCCGGATCTCCCTCTTGTGAGCTCCTGGTCAATAACACGGTGCTTTGCTATCCTACTGTAGGACTGACATGGATTGGGGACCTCCTTAGTATAACCATCTGAGGGTGGTTATAGTCCAGCCACTGTTACGGCAGGACGGGCTAACTTGAATACAGCTATCTACTGCAGTTGCGGTGGGCCCTCTCCTCGATTGGTTCCCCTTTCCTAGAGCCTAGCTATCTGAGAATAGCTATGTGCTAGCTTAGTGATCGCTCCCCTGCTTTGGGTTTTAAGTAGCGGTCTCTTGAGCCCTTACTCAGACAGTGCTGTCTCCCCTCTTTGGGTCGTTAATAGACAGCCCACTCTTTGTGGTCTGGGTAGTTTCAGTCGGTCCCCCTTCCGGTAGCCCCTCCTAGGTACATAGTTATTGGAGGATATCTATGTGCTAGCTCAGTGACCGCTCCCCTTCTTAGGGTCTTTAAGTAGCAGTCTCTTTGAGCCCTTGCCTAGACAGTGCTATGTCCCCTGCTAGGGTAGTAAGTAGATGGACCACTCTCTGTGGTCTGGGCAGCTCTGTAGGAAGGCTATCTTGTTATTCTGGTCCACAAGTCTTCATAAGACCTTAGGGACATAGCTATTTGAGGATAGCTGTGTTCTAACTCAGCAGCTACTCGCTTTACCTGGGATTTAAGTAGCGATCTCTTGAGCTCCTCTAGAGGCTTTCTAGTTAGCCTCTTCAGTGGTCTTGTGTATTCAGGCTAGTTCTGCTCACATAGCATAGCTATCTGAAGATAGCTGTGCTCTTAACTTGGGTGGGATGTTCCCCTTGATCTATTCAAGTTCCCCCGTTTCTGCCAAGCTGTGTGAGTGGCCCGTGGCATCAGTGGCATGGCCCCTTTCTACAGTAGGCTTAGGTGTATGTATGTCGCTTCCTTAGTGCTCTCCCACCAGGTGGACAGGCATGCGCCTCGGCACGGCATGGTTGGATTTCGTTCCCCATAATGCCCCCTAGGGGCATAGTTCCCTAGAAGGGGAACGTCTCTGGTTATGCATGTAACAAGACGCTGCGCCCCCTTGCCATGCATTCGGCCTGCCTGTCTACATCTCCTTCAGACAGCTAAATGGATGAAGTATTCAGCAGGTGCCTTTTTATACTTCCGGGCACCCAAGTTCGAATCCTGGTTCGTGGTCCTTTGCCACGCCCACGCTCCCCTTTCTCTTCACCCAATGCTTTCCCGTCTACTCTAAACTGTCCTGTCCAAATAAAGGCATAAAAAAGCCCATAAATAATTCTTTAAAAAAATTAAAATAAAATGAAGGCCTTCTGAAGTTAGGTCCTTGTACGGGAAATGCACCCCAGAATAACAGAAATAAAACATTTCTCTCGATTAACTCAACTCAACTCAACTCAATTTTTATTTATAGAGCACTTTCAAAGCCATTAAAATGGACCAAAGTGCTGTCCATAATACTGGAAATACTAAAATTCATACAAACATGGAGTGACAAGACATAACAAATAGCCAACCATTCACAATTCTTCAACCCAATTAAACGCCAAAAGCTTGATAGAATAAATAGGTCTTCAGGTCCTTTTTAAAAATGTCCATACTCGACGATGATTTTAAGGATAACGGTAATACATTCCAGAGTGTAGGAGCCGCCACAGAAAAAGCACGGTCTCCACTGCGCCTCAACCGAGAGCACGGAACGGTTAAAAGCATATTTTGAGAGGAACGTAGATGACGTTGGGACTGGTAAGGAATTAACATGTCTTTTATATATTCAGCTTTATGCAAAGCTTTATAGACAAACATTAGCACCTTGTATTGTATTCTATATTTTACAGGCAGCCAATGAAGGGATATCAATACAGGTGTTATGTGGTCTCGTTTTTTAGTATTTGTCAAAATCCTTGCTGCAGCATTCTGGACATACTGAAGACGGGTAATCAAAGATTCACTTACGCCCAGATAGAGAGCATTACAATAATCCAACCTTGTAGAAACAAAAGCATGCAAAACAGTCTCCAAGTCATTTTTTGAAAGGATGGATTTCAGTTTAGACAATTTTCTTAACTGAAAAAAAGATGTTTTCACCACGCTATTAACTTGCCGATCAAAGCGGATTTCAGAATCAAAAAGTACTCCAAGATTCTTCACGTAACTATTATTGGATAGTAGTCCATAACTTTCAATCAGGCCATTTCCAGACATTTTGTTCCCAAACACAATAAACTCAGACTTACTCTCATTTAGTTGTAAAAAATTATTTGCTAGCCATCCCTTTACCTCAGTCAGACACTTATAAAAATTAGCAAAAGATGTACAGCCATCACACTCCAACGGAAAATACAATTGAAGATCATCAGCATACAAATGATCATTAATGTTGTATTGCCTAAAAATCGATGCCAAGGGTAACATATATAATGAGAATAGAGTCGGACCAAGAATTGATCCCTGCGGAACCCCCCAAGTGACAGTCGCAGATGACGAGAAATGATTTCCAATTTTAACTAAGCATGTCCTGTCCTGCAGGTAGGAAGAGAACCACTTAAGGGCTACCCCATTTATCCCACCATACTCTCTAAGACGTTCTATTAAAATCGCATGATCCAAAGTATCGAAAGCTGCAGTTAAATCCAACATCATTAAGGCAACACTTTTCCCGGAGTCAATACTTAACAAAATATCATTTGTAACCTTTAATAATGCTGACTCAGTGCTATGTTTGGTCCGAAAACCAGACTGAAAAGTATCCATTATATTGTTTCCACTCAAAAAATCAACAAGTTGATTGTGGACAGCTTTCTCTAAGATCTTATTCATAAAAGGTAATTTGGAAATAGGCCTAAAATTTTTTAATTCCTGTGAATCCAAATTCATTTTCTTTAAGACTGGTTCAATTACAGCTTGCTTAAACTCTAACGGTACAATACCATGAAATAAGCTACTGTTTATAATCGATAATATATTAGGACCATAACATCGTTGTGATTGTGTCAACCTAAAATAAAGCTCTACAAATACATTTTTAACTACAAATAAACTTTTTAAAATATATTTGTCACAACTTACAAGGTCCAATTCTTTCCATTTTTTTTCCCAGTAACAACTGAGAAATGTGTCCAAATGTCAGACCCGCCTTGTTTTGCTTTTAAATAGAGATGCACCGATTGCAAAAAATTCAAATTTTCAGATTTTTTTTGTTAGTGTGACCTTCCAAAAACGATTTTGCCGATTCAGATTTTCTTTCTAAAAACTATAATTGACAGCATATACAAACAAAAATATATACTTTTTTTTTAATGCAATTTTTTTTTAAACATTACAATTCCCCCAATGTGGACAAACTTACAGATGTACTCTCACTTAAACAACTCTCAAAATAAGATGCTCTGTCCAGGCTGATCATGCGAAAAACTGACTGAGTCCGGTCCCTGGATGGTCGATTGGTGTATCTCTACTTTTATATAATAAAAACCTGCTTTAATCTTGTTCTCAACTTCATTCATTTGTTTACTCCATTGTTCTTGTTTACCCCTGTAAAGGTAAATCCGCCTGCTCCCATGAGATTTCTGTCGAGACCTGCAGGATCCCAGTCCCAAAGCAGTCCCCTATTGGGTTTTTATGTTTTGTTTTGTTTTATAAGGGGCTTTGATGACTGCCAGATTGAAAGAATTTGAGACGTGTTCAAAAGAAAAGGGTTAACAATTTATAATATAAGGTTCTGAGATTACAGGTTACAGTAACTAGGATCTAGCATACACGTGGTTGTGTTTGATGCTTTACATGTGTAAATGTTTTTATGTTTGTTGCTATGCGTCAAACCGGGGTTAAACTACATATGTTTCTTTCCGCTTTAGACCTGATGCCACTGAAAGAGGAGAGTCAAGATCTCAATGAAGTGGAAGAAAATAATCAATATGAGAAACCTCATCAGTTCATGACTGGAGAAAAAGATTTTAGTGACTTAAAGATTGAAAAGACATCCTCACAAAACAAACGAACTAGAAACATTAAAGGCCACATGAAAGTTCAAACTGGAAAAAGCCCTTTCACTTGCCAACAGTGTGAAAGAAGTTTCAGTCACAAAAAAACCCTTAACAGGCACATGAAAATTCACACCGGAGCAAAGCCATTCGCCTGCCAACAGTGTGGAAAGAGATTCTCTGATAGAACAAACCTTAACACACACACGAGTGTTCACACTGGAGAGAAACCTTTCACCTGCTCTCAGTGTGGAAAGAGTTTTACACAGAAAAAACATCTTAATGCCCACATGAGTCTTCACACTGGACAGTGCCTCTACACCTGCAAACTGTGTGGAAAAAGTTTCTCACAAAAAGGAAATCTTAAGACTCACATGAGAACTCACACTGGAGAAAAGCCATTCACATGTGATCAGTGTGAAAAGAGTTTCACACACAAAAAAAACCTTAATGTCCACATGCAATATCATATGATCAGATTAAAAGAAAAACTTAACCATTCCATTCACACAAGAGAGAGGGGTTTCATATGTCATCAGTGTAGAAGGAGCTTCGAAGACAGGATATGCCTTAAGAATCATGTAATAACTCATGCTGGAGAGAAGCCTTTCATGTGCGATCACTGTGGAAAGAATTGCGCAAATCAAGCAAACCTTGAGATTCACATAAGAGTTCACAATGGAGAGAAGCCATTCATCTGCACTCAGTGTGGAAAGAGTTTTCCGTACAAAGGAAACCTTAAGATTCACATAAGAGTTCACACTGGAGAGAGGCCTTACAAGTGTCTTCAGTGTGAGAAGAGTTTCATGTATCACTCAGGCTTGAAACATCACTTACAGACTTACGCACACCGCAAGCGTGAGCTTCACGTCAGCGTCACTGCAGCTGCAGACTCCTGAGAGTATTCACACTGGAAGCGTTTGAACAGCGTCACAGCAGCGGCTCCAAAGCTGCATATGTCTTTACAAAGACAGCTATAAATTTGTTTTTAGAAGTTGATTTACAAATCTAAGCCATATGCATTCATTCTGAAGGACATCAGTTCAGTTGAGATCAGTGCAATATTTTTTCTTTTTCCATCATACTTGAAAAGACATACATGTGAGACCCTGTTTGTGTTCCTTGTGAAAGAGGAAAGTTCTAAACACACTGCACAATTTTCAGCTGTTCTAGACGAAAGATTGGCATCGTGAAACAATTGTGGCCAATGAGAAATCGCCAGTGTGTTTCAGGCTTAAAGCAACACAAAATGTATACGTGTGTGTGAAATTAAGCTTATTTTCGTTACAAAGGACATAAACTTATAATGAACTCTACACTGTGTTATTTGATTTCAATGATTAGGTAAACGTTGTCAGTCTGGACTTAAATATGGCAGATGAACCATGGAATATAGTTGAATAAATAATTGAAGGAAAATTTAAGGATTTGTGAGATTTCATTAACTTGTAGAGCCTCTTACTGCATTGTCAACACAAGGAAGACACAGTTGTAATAAAAGTGGTTTTACTAACAAAAAGATAGATGAGTAAATAAAAGCTACTTAAATGAATGGCTAAAGTGATTGATGAGTGCAAATTAGTTGTATGTTCATATGGCAGTTGCATGTTCTCTTATGGAAAGATAAACCTTAAAGACTCTGTACTCACCAGAGTGAATTTGAACCGGATTCACAAATGTTTCGTAAACATCAGATTTGATACAACCTGAATTCCGGAAACGTTGGGACGTATTTTAAATTTGAATAAAATGAAAACTAATAGAATTTCAAATCACATGAGCCAATATTTTATTCACAATAGAACATGGATAACATAATAAATGTGTAAACTGAGAAATTTTACAATTTTATGCACAAAATGAGCTCATTTCAAATTTGATGCCTGCTACAGGTCTCAGAAAAGTTGGGGGGGCATGTTTACCATGGTGTAGCATCTCTTCTTTTCAAAACAGTTTGAAGACGTCTGGGCATCGAGGTTATGAGTTTCTGGAGTTTCAGTGTTGGAATTTGGTCCCATTCTTGCCTGATATAGGATTCCAGCTGCTGAAGAGTTCGTGATCATCTTTGACGTATTTTTCGTTTAATGATGCACCAAATGTTCTCTACAGGTGAAAGATCTAGACTGCAGACAGGCCAATTCAGCACCCGGACTCTTCTACTACGAAGCCATGCTGTTGTAATAATTGCAGTATGTGGTTTTGCATTGTCCTGCTGAAATACACAAGGCCTTTCCTGAAATAGACGTCGTCTGGAGGGGAGCATATGTTGCTTTAAAACCTTTATACCTTTCAGCATTCATAGTGCCTTCCAAAACATGCAAGTTGCCCATACCATATGCACTTATGCACCCCTATACCATCAGAGATGCTGGCTTTTGAACTGAATGCTGATAACACGCTGGAAGTTCCCCCTCCTCTTTAGCCCGGAGGACACAGCGTCCGTGATTTCCAACAAGAATGTCAAATTTGGACTCGTCTGACCATAGAACACTTTTCCACGTTGAAACAGTCCATTTTAAATGAGCCTTGGCCCACAGGACACGACAGCGCTTCTGGACCATGTTCACATATGGCTTCCTTTTTGCATGATAGAGCTTGGCATCTGCAGATGGCACGGTGGATTGTGTTTACCGACAGTGGTTTCTGGAAGTATTCTTGGGCCCATTTAGTAATGTCAATGACAGAATCATGCCGATGAGTCAGTGTCATCTGAGGGCCCGAAGACCATGGGCATCCAACAAAGGTCTTTGGCCTTGTCTCTTAAGCACAGAGATTTCTCCAGTTTCTCTGAATCTTTTGATTATGTTATACACTCTAGATGATGAGATTTGTAAAGCCTTTGCAATTTGACATCGAGGAACATTGTTTTTAAAGTATTCCACAATTTACGCACTCTTTCACAGATTGGAGAGCCTCTGCCCATCTTTACTTCTGAGAGACTCTGCCTCTCTAAGACATCAAGTACGAATATGTGTACCAAACGAATACAGTATTTATTTTTTCAGGAAATATAAATAATAAATGCCGTTTTGACAGTCTTTGATGTGGCATGACAGATCGCTGTATAAACGCCTTGGAGAGCGGCTTCTGGGACGGTTCAGAAATGTGTTGGTTTAAACCCAACACAAGCATTGACTCGAGCGGCCGTGATCAACTCCACCGTAACGCGCCGCAGACTTGTGCAGAGCGGAGCGCGAGTGAACGTGATCATTCCTTTCTCTTTACTACTAGTTTTAAAGTGAGTAAACATGACTGAACATCTCATGCCTCATATGTAATTGCTCAATCAGTAGGTGCGTTTACATGGAGCATTGTAATCGGTTTAAAAGTCCAATCCGAATGAAAATGCTCCATATAAACACCTCAATCGGAATAAAAATGTCTAAACCGACTGAAAATGTAATCAGTTTGAGAGGGGTGGGATAAAACTTTCTATAAACCGAACAAAATTAAAATCCTGCCATGTAAACGCTTTAAACAGATTACTATGCGTCTACGTCATCACGTCAAGAGGTTGGGTTGTCAGAACGTGAACGTGATGTTGGCAACGCAGTACATTCTGTGATTTGGGGACACCGACACTACAGTAGAGACTGGGTAATAGTGGAGGTATAAAGTTAAAATTTCAATTATACAGTTAAAAACACATTAGAATGGAGAACGCTTGCTGTGTTATGAACTATCTGCTCTCATGGCCGGAATGAAAAACGGATCTGAATTTTTTGCTTTTCAGCTTAGAAACAACACAGTGATGATATTGAAAGTATAGCTCAATGAAAATAAACAACTTGACCAAAATTTGCCTTTGTCATTTGTATTTATTAGAGAGTCATAATTTCCAATCTGCTTGAATTTATAAGTGCTCACGCAATAGTGTACGAAAACACGCTTGGACATGTTATGTGATATGTGATCATTCTCCGTGTTCATAAAGCAACGCTCCTTTGATTAATTGTTCAGCAACTCTTGGTAAGGAATCGTTTATTTGTTCCATTTAAGTACAGTAAAACTTTATAATATCAGAGTACAATTCATTTCAGAGCTGCATTACAGAGGTTCGTAGCCTACTGTTATTTTATCCCTTAATGCTTTAAAATGAACAAATTAGGACTAGCGCTCGAATGAACGCAAGGGATTCAAATATTAGCCGTTTATTCTAAGCAAGTGCAAGCAGCTATTAAAAATATTAATGCAAATACAGGCATTTTTTCCTCTGATGATTTGTATTTATTGTCATGTAGGCTACTTAGCGTGTCCCAAAATTTAAAGCACCGGCACATAAACACCATATAGGATTAAATAACGTATCATGTAAACAGTCCACCGAATCTTTCAATCGGAATTATTTTAATCGGAATGACAAAAAAGTGTACATGTAAACGTGGCTAGTGTTTCAACTGCATAAGCGTTTTATGCATAAGCTGAGGTAGATTTTTATCACTAAGAAAATGTAAACTATGACTGAATGTATTTAAAGAGAGAGCAACTTGTTCAGTAAACCACTGTTTATTTGCTGTTCCAAAATCATACCGAACCGTAATGTTAAAACCGAGGTACGTACCGAACAGTCATATTTATACCCTACCGCCTATGAATTACAACTACGTAAATTACGTGTCCAAGAATCAACTGATTACTTAAAACAGCTGATTCATACAGGAACGAAGCATTTGACTGTGTTAAAGGATAAGTCCACTTCCAGAATAAAAATTTCCTGATAATTTACTCACCCCCATGTCATCCAAGATGTTCATGTCTTTCTTTCTTTAGTTGCAAAGAAATGAGTTTTTTTGAGGAAAACATTCCAGGAATTTTCTCCATATAGTGGACCTCAATGATGGCCAACGATTTCAAGGTAAAAAATGCAGCTTCAAAGGGCTCTACACGATCTCAGCTGAGGAATAAGGGTCTTATCTAGCAAAACAATTGGTCATTTTCTGAAAAAAAACAAAAATTGTTATCCACTTTTTAACCACAAATGCTTGGCAATGTGCGTCTTCACACATTACGTAATCCTGTTGGAAAGGTCACGGCCGGTTAGTTCTTTGTCTTTGTACTTCGGTTAAAAACTCCATCTCATTTTCTCCTCTAACTATAAAATCCTCCAGCATTGTTGTTTTACCTTTTGACTTTTTTCACATGTTTGCTTTGTAAACACTGGGTCGGTACTTCTGTCTGACCTTTCTAATATCACCTAATAAAGATGAGCATGTGCATTGCAGAGCTAATGCTAGCCGAGCATTTGTGGTTTAATATAACTTTTTAAAGAAAATGACAGATTGTTTTGCTATATAAGACCCTTTTACCTTGGCTGAGATCATGTAGAGCCCTTTGAAGCTGCATTGAAACTGCATTTTTACATTGAAATCGTTGGCCACCATTGAAGTGCAATATATAGAGAAAATTCCTGAAATGTTTTCCTCAAAAAACTTAATTACATTTTTTAATTAATTTTTATTCTAGAAGCAAACTTATCCTTTAAGGAATGGGTTCTCAAACTTGTTCTTGTTCTTGTTCAAACTTGTTCTTGCCCTGCACAATTTGTATGTCTCCCTTATCAGACAATCAATTCATGTCTTGCAGTCTCTACTAACGAGCTGGTGAGTTGAATCAGGTGTGTTAGATAAGGGAGACATATGCTGCATTTACGCCATGTCGTAATTACCGTAATTCCGAGATGACAACACGTGACGTTCTCGGTGCTGTTCATGTCCTCGTTTCTATAGTGACAGTCAACAAAATAAACCCGCGTGAAAGAATGTTACTGGCAACTGTAAAACACATAACATTACATTTATAACACGGAAAGCATGTGTGGTAAAAATAATTACTGTTTGTTTGTTGTTGTTATTAATGACGCCGATAAATGTGTTATTGCTAACCTAAACAACAGTATGAACATTTACATAATGTTTTTATATTATAGTATCTATATATGTATCTATTTTCCCCTTTTTAGAGCAGTAATAGCTTTCTTTGAAAGTGCCGCCATTTTTCTCTGGTTTCGCATGAGGTGCAGCTGTCACGTGGTACAAGCCGTAGCTCTCAGAAAACTCCCAGTTTGCAAGTTGTAATTACGAGTTCTACGAGCGCTTTTTACAAGTTGGTATCTTCTAATTATGGTAATTACAATATGGCGTGAGAGCACCTAGAGATAAGGGAGAAATACAAAATGAGCAGGGCTATGGGTTCTCCAGGGCAGGTCTGAGAACCACTGCTTTAAGGTGTGAGCCACTGAATCATTCATTCAACTGATTTGTTCAAAAAGCTGATTCACTCAATAAGGAAACTCTGTCCTGTGTGTTGTTCAAAGACGCAAAACGGTACTTTCGTTGGCAAAATTTAGCAAAAACAGGCAATAATGTGTCTAAAAGTCACTTAATGCTAACTTTATTAAAACTTGTATAAAATGAATATTACATTTATTATGCTGATATTTGGAGAAAGTAATTGCAGTCTTCATGTGAATAACATGCTTGCAGCGGCACCACCTCAATCTCAGTCCAGCGTGGGTAAAATAATAATAAAGCCAATTACACGGTGATGTACAATTCATAGATCTTTATTAAATAACTCTTGATCAATTGGCATCAACAGTAGCAGCTATAACACCAGTACAGTTTTCAAGATTTGGGAGACTGTAAAAGGGAAAATTAGCCTCTCCAAAAAAAAAAAAAAAAACACCATAAAATAAGCAGCTATGGCACCACTGCACCAGAAAAACAAATGCAAAAGATACTAAAATTACCAACATTCAAAACATAAAAAGCGAGAAATATAATTAATTAGAAAATAAAAAGAAACTCATTACATATTTAGATATTATAATAAATTGGTGAATAAAATACAATAAAATGACAATGCATGATAATTACCAACCACGTTTGCTACATATTAATAATTTAACTCGTTGCTAATATTTTATCATATTTAAATTAGTTGTTAGTATGATTTAGTGTTGCTAGCATGTTACTAGCATAATTTATCACATTGTTAGCATGTTGCTAGACAAACTTTGATGTAGGCCTGACAAAGCTTTGTCTGAAAGTTCAAAATACTTTTAAAAGTTTTAATTAGGAGCAGTTTGAAAAGCTTTAAGTTTGAACATTTCAAGGCCATGCAGACCTGGTTTTGGATGGTTTCTATCCATTGCCATGTTAATAGTATGCTGGAAAGTGATTCTAGCTAGGTGTTAGAGATTACTAGTGTCATACCACAGAGTAAAGACCATGAGAGGAACTCACAGGTAAGATAATGCAGGTTTATTGACAGGCTCGAGCAGAGTTCAACACAAGCAGGCAACAGGCAAGTAGGTAAATAGATGTGCAGGTTTCTCAAGACTTAGCTGAGTGTAATAGTTCCTTTTCTTTAAATTTTTTCCACAGGGGATTCGATAAAGCAGATGTAGAAGCGGTGCGCAGAAGATGGCAGGTTGGGTAAGGAGTCGGGTGAGTCTTGTAGGGACTTCTGGTAAGTGCTACAATGTTCTTTATAAAACAGGTGATTAACATGTGAGCAGCAATGAAGGTGAGTATCTTGAGCGGATTTGGAACTTAGCTGTAGACTGAGTGATAGAAACGTCACATTCCTCTCTTGGAAGAATCCACCTAACGGATGGGAAAAAGGCTGTGTAGTCCGCAAACTTGCATAGAGTCCAGGTAAGTGATCTAAGGTGAGAATAAGGGGCAAGTCTAACTTGTCTTGAGCATAGACGAGACCAGACGATGTGTGAGTGCTTGGTGCTGGCTTATAAAGGCCCACTGATGAAGCTAATTGGCAGACAGGTGCAGTGATTGTGGACTGTGAGCAGGTGTGAACCAGGGAGGATTCTGGGAAATTTAGTGTTCTGAGGTGAGTGGTCTTGTGACAGGCATGATGACAGAAGCTGATGAATTTGTGACAGTACTTCCCCCTCCTGGAAGGTGCGACCTCGCGCCAAAAGGAGTCCAACAGGGGAGGGAGGGTGGGTGTTCTGGAGCTGTAGCAGGAAACAGACAAGTGAATAGGGCGGTGCTTGCAGGTTAGGACACCTCCAGGGTGGTGCTGGCAACTCGGGGAGCCAGAGAGGCACTGGTCATTCAGGAGGCCATGGAGGCGAGGAGCGAGCTCTGGAGGAGCGGACACTGGAACTGGTGAAGAGGGCTGGGTGAATCTTTCAGGGACTCAAGATACGCAGGAGAGCTGGGCGGGACCAGTGTAGACGAAGGAGACGATGGACAGCTGAACGGGACCAGCGGAGATGAAGGAGATGATGGAGAGCTGGACGGGACCAGCAGAGACGAAGGAGAGCTAAGCGCCGGATTGAGCAGGCTCCTGGTTGAGCTCTGTGAAGTGAGAGCATTCTTGAGCGGGCTCTGGACTAGGAGCAAACTCTGGAACAGATTCATGAGCTAAAGCAGGATCCTGGCTGAGCTCTGAGGAAAGAGTGGGCACTAGACCGAGCTTGGAGGCTGGAACTTGCACTGGACGTTGCACTGGAAATTCTCTGGGCTAGACTTGGGTTTCATAAACATCAAAATATTTACAGATAGTTTAATTATATTACAGAGAGATGAACTGGTTTACCTCTCAGATAGGTCATTCAGGGTGTCTTGGAGGGGTGAGGTTTCAAAGTCACAAATTCTTGCTACTGGGGTTCCTCAAGGCTCAGTGCTTGGACCACTTCTCTTCTCCATCTACATGTCGTCATTAGGATCGGCCATTCAGAAGCATGGCTTTTCTTATCACTGCTATGCTGATGACACTCAACTCTACTTCTCATTCCAACCAGATGATCCGACGGTTGCTGCTCGCATTGCAGCCTGTTTGAGTTACATTTCTAAATGGATGAAAGACCATCACCTTCAGCTCAACCTTGCCAAGACAGAACTGCTCGTGGTCTCAGCAAATCCATCACTTCACCACAACTTCTCTATACAGCTGGGTTCGTCAACCATAGGAACCTTGGAGTTGTTTTAGATGATCAGTTAAGCTTCACAGACCATATTGCTACAATGGCCCGTTCCTGCAGATTCGCCTTATACAACATTAGGAAGATTAGACCCTTCCTGTCCGAGCATGCCGCACAACTCTTCGTCCAAACTCTTGTTCTCTCCAGACTGGACTATTGTAATGCTCTCTTGGCGGGCCTTCCCACATGTACTATCAAGCCTCTGCAACTGATCCAGAATGCAGCAGCCAGAGTGATCTTTAATGAACCAAAGAAAGCTCACGTTACCCCTCTCTTCATCAGGTTACAACAACTAGCACTGCACCAATATATCTAAATATATCTAAACTCACTAGTTCAAACTTATGCACCCTCCAGAAGCTTGCGTTCTGCAAGTGAACGATGCCTTGTGGTGCCATCACAAAGAGGAACCAAATCTCTCTCACGGACCTTTTCCTGGACTGTGCCCAGCTGGTGGAATGATCTCCCAATCACAATTCGAACAGCTGAATCTTTATCCATTTTCAAAAAACATGTAAAGACTCATCTTTTTCGCCAACACCTGACCAACTAATACTAACACATACCTATTCTATCTATTTAAAAAAAAAAAAAAAAACCTAGCTACGTGTACTGTGCTGGGCTAACTGAAACTCGTCATGGCACTTGTATACTGCTGCACTCTCGATGGTCTCATTGCTTCTATTGTTCTCATATTGTACGTCGCTTTGGATAAAAGTGTCTGCTAAATGATTAAGTGTAAATGGTTTATATGGAGATCTGAAACAACCAGGGCTGCGTTTCCCAAAAGCATTGTAAGCTTAAGTTGATCGTAAAAACGATCGCACAAATCATCTTAGATTTGTGGACCGTTTCCCAAAAACCATTGTAACTTAAGTAGTACTTGAAAATCTTCGTAGATCTACAAGTTCTCTGGAGTAATCATAAATCCCTAAGTGCATCATAAGGAGATAGAGTTATGAGGTCACCTGCTGGCCAACCAGCAAATTGCACCTAAATTTTACTTCTCTTCAATGTGACTTTCATTTTGTTTTTACGTATATTTAGTTTATTTCATTTATTATTATTCATTACACATAATTCAATATAGAAATAATAATGAATAAAGAAATACAATAAAAATGACATAACTGAACACAAATAAATTATAGAATGAAAAAGTATATTAAAGTAAATTATAGAATGCTGTATATGGACATTTCAAGGACAGTACAAATGTTGTATTTAACAGGGAAATGCTTAGTGTGCTTTAAAGATGAGAAAAATAAAGGAGGAACTCAAAAAAATGTGTCAATGACTTGCTGGCGTGCATGAAACCCAGCCATGTATTGAACATGTCTTGGTTGGTCATCATGAGGTCTCATGTCATCTTCATTCTCTTCCTCCACCTCTTCATCTTCCTCCCTGATGTCCAAGGGCACTCTTGCTCGCATTGCAATGATGCTCGAAATTGGATGTGTTCAGCAGCAAGTGGAAGCAATGCATAGGTGACTGCTTGTACAGCTCTTGAGACAGATGCTTTACTTAGTCCAAGTCCATCACCAAGTACCTGAAGGAAACTGCCTGTTGCATAATATCTCAGAGCAGCTAAGAGTTGCACATCAGGGGACAAGGCGGAATTCCTCCTTGTAGCACGCATCAGCTGAGGCCCAATGACATTGAGCAGTTGGACTATTTCCCCTCGTGGCAGACGGTATCTGTCAATGACAGCCATATCATCAAGCATATCCAGAGGATTTTGATGCTGCCGGATGAAGGCATTTATAGTAAATAGTGTACTCCGTGGTCGTCTCTGTCTTTGTCAGACAGAAGTGTGAACTTTATATACTTACAGGAACCATATGATTAAAGAGCAGGCTGTGATAATATTCACATATCACACACTGCCTGTCATCTATTCCACTAATTGCAGAAGGCCCCACTTGAAGAAACTGAATCCCTGATTTTAGAAATTGCATTAATTACCTCTTCCCTGAATTTATTCTCTTGTAAGGTTCATAATGGCCAAAGGTTGTGCTTTAATAAATGTATATGTACAGTGCATTTATATATACAACAGTGCTAATAAAGAATGTGCACAATAAACATTTTTCTGCACCTATAGAAATGGATAGGCTACATAATAGATAGGCCCTAATAATATATAAAGTTAATTGTAAATAGCCACATACACCCTCGAGACTCAAGCTGTGGTAAAACATATACCCCTCTTTTCACAGACAAGGCTTAAACCTATCCCAGACTAAAATGTAATTCTGAGCTGTTTCAACTGAAGGAGACTTGCACTGACTGATCTTAAAATATATCAGTGCCTTTGTTTTGTCTCAAGATGGACACCAGTAATGTTTTTTCTAAGGCACATTTATAAAAATTACTTAAATGCCCTAATTGAACTATGGCCTAATCCTGGCCCTGTCTGTGAAACCAGCCCTTAGGGCTTGCATGCTTATTTTTGAAAAGTACTACAAGTAGCCATTTAAATTTGAACAAACATCAAAACATTGCATTTAAACTGTTTTTATTGATTCAAGTTTGTGGTTTGTTCCCCAGGATCTGCAAAAGACATTGCACAATGTGATGAGTCCTAACTACATATGGAAAAGAATAGTTAGTGTTGCACAACATATTATATTAAAACATATAATTAGTCATGATTAAACAACATTAAACAATTTTATTTTTACCTGACTCATCTGGCAAGATAATTGGCACTGAAATGGAGGGCCTCATCTCCTCCAGTGCCAGTCTCCTCTCTTCCAAAGCCAGCTTGGCTTTCTTGAGTTCAATGATTTGCTTCTGAAAGTTGTTGTCCATCCAATTGGCCTCTTTAAGAGATTGTCTAATGTCTTTTAGAACATCTAGTTTCTCTTGCTCCAGCTGCACTAAGTCCTGACTACAACCACAGACATTCTCAAATCGCTGAGGTGTTGTGGCTGTAGCCTGAACATTTGAAGATGGAGGTTGGGGAATGGATGGACTGTTGGGAGAACTGGGAGATAGGTGTCTGCCAATAGGAGGTGAACCTGATTGCTCTTGCGAGCATGATGGACCTGGCTCAGGTTCAGGTTGACGCAACCCTACTCCTCCATGGAGGTCAATACCACCACAAATCCCATCTGAGGCAGTCAGGATCAAGAGTGTCTTTTCTTTTTCTGCTGTAAGAAGGGGGGCGTCATTAGGCCCACCACCTGTTTTATTAGTTGTTGTCCTCTGCAGTGCCCTTTTTCTTTAAGCAAGGCTTGAATAGTCCTGCCACTTCTTCCTGATCTCCTTCCCTGATCTTTTATTGCCCCTTGTTGCAGTAAGTTTTGTAGCAATATCGTCCCAGATTGTTTGTTTTTCTTTATTTGTATGACTGCCCTTAAACCTGCTGAAAATTATATGTTTTTGTAGCTCCACCTCCTCTACAATAATATTAATTTCCTCTTTTTGAAAAATGTCTTTTCTTTGGTTTTTGGTTTCAGCCATTTTGCTAGTGTCTCCACCCCTAGGTATGTGCTTATATACTGTAGATTTGTCTTCTAGTAGCAAATGATATAAAAGATAATTAGGCTAAACTTTTCAAAAAATAAATGTAAGAGCCATAACTTATTTGTTTATTTATATAGATGTGAAATAAGCAATTGTGTGGATAAAGTAATTAATAAATAATTCTGCTTAAATAATTAAGGTTTCATATAAATATCGGACCGTTAGGATTTGTGTTATGCAAGATTGGAGCTATACAGTGTTTTGACAGTGCAACATTTCCAGTTCATTTTTGTTTTTAAACTTGTTCAAGAAGAAATTACAGGACTTTTTATGTTATTCGAGTTGAATACACGTTCACACAAGTAGAAGAAGAAACGGAAATCAGAAATTGGATGGATTGTTATCACAACAAGCATGTGCAACAATGACGAGCCATTCTATAACGTGACATTTCAGCACTTGACGAATGGATAGCGACTCCTAAGTAGCACTTAAAGCAGGGCTACGTGTGATTGTGTTAAATGCATTTTTGGGAAACGCACGTGAAACAATAACGAGCATTCATAAAATGACTCGTAGAAAACGCTCTTAAGCGCTAAGATCGATCGTTATCGGGAAACCCGGCCCTGATCTACAACATACCTAAGAGCTTCCTCCTTTACAACTCCATAAAGTTTTTATTTCTGAATGTTTCATATTTACATATTTACCATGGTACTCTTGTAAGTGCTTTGGATTACTGTTGTTGACATGATAGATGAATATGGTTTTCATTCAGTACTGTGGTATGTATTATAGTACAGTGGTATTACCATCACTACACCACAGTTTGAGTTTCAGAGTTATGTGGCCAAACCAGTCTGGAGACGTGTTCATCTGGGTACTTCATAAAATATGTGCTGGATTGAACAGTATCTCCTGTCACGTTTGGCGCAATCACAGGCTTATAAGAGTGAGACAATTAACAGGAGACTTTAAACACGACCTTCACCGTCTTCACACATCAGCACTGACTAGAAATGGAAGCTTTCAGCGACACTGATGAAGAAAATGAAGCAGCAACAGACAATTATGAAGAAAGAACTGATGATCTGGAAAATGAAGTAGAAGAGCTGGAAGAAAAAAAAGGAGAGCTGGAAAAAGAAACAGAAGAGCTGGAAGAAAAAAAAAGAAAAGTTGGAAGAAACAGAAGAGAGAGAAAATATAGATAGATGTATATATTTTGTATTCATGCTATGCTTGTGTACATATAAGAGTTATATTTCATCATCTAATAAGAGCTGTTCTATGAGTATTTTTATGAATGTTTGCTCTTTTTTGAGATCATGAATATAACAGCAGTTTATGTTTGTCTCTTGCACACAGAGACCATATTTACAGCTGATGAGAACCACTGAAGATCTCAAGACCTGCATCTTTTGATCAGATTAAAAGCAAACCAAATATGAATTTCTTGTATTTCTTATATTTCTCTTCACTGTCACATTCAAACCAGACAGCTGTGGGAAAATCTGTCACACTTTATACGGGAGTCAATATTTCTCAGGGTGCTTTTCGCTGAAATTCAATTTCTGTGTAAATTCAAAACTTATTAAAGTCCTGACTACAAAAACATCTAATGGACATTTTCACTGTTACTGCACTGTTAACACACATTAACACACATTAACCAGATGCCCCAGTGGCAGGACATGTCACACCGTACAATGGAAACCGACACTATTATACTCAAGGTTTCCTTTAGTTTTTTTTTCCTAGCTGAGAAAGTATTGTCTCTATTGGGAGGGCATTTTGGCCACCTGAGTGAAAACATTCCTTAAAATAAAATGGTAACACTTTACATTAACGTTCCCTTTATAAAGGGTTTATAAAGATGTTCATAAATGACTAATAACTTATTTACAAATGCATTATAAATCATTCATAAGCAGTTATAAATGCATGAATAAAAAGTGACTTTAATGCAATACCTGCCAAATAGTGAGCCACTTTTAACTCACGTGTTATAAATACTTAATATATTTATTCATACTTTTTTTTCACTCAAAAGCAGATTCCTGATTTATTTCATGATGCAGCAAAAATAGACTATTATAGCAAGACTGAAGCGTGTTGTATTTATGGTTTTCTCATTTATATCTCATGACTCACACGTGTAGCTTTTCTTATGATATTTCTTACCAGAATCTACTCTGTATCTTACGACGGCGTTTTAGTGCCTCGTTAAAAAAAAAAGAATTCTAAGATTACGAGATTAAAGTCGTAATATTTCGAGAATAAAGTCGAAATATTACGAGAATGAAGTCGAAACACTACGAGAATAAAGTCGAAATATTACGAGAATAAAGTCGAAATATTACGAGAATAAAGTCGAAATGTTTCGAGAATAAAGTCAAAATATTACGAGAATAAAGTCGAAATACTTCGAGAATAAAGTTGTAGTAATACGAGAATAAAGTCGTAGCAATACGAGATAGTAATATTTTGAGAAAAATCACAGAATTGTGAGAAACAATGGATGTGGAGGATTTGGTTAAGGCCTACTTTAGCTTAGGATTTAGCAATAAGGAAATTCTTTGTCTTTTGGCGCATCAGCACGGAGTTATAATTAGTAAAAGGACACTGCAGCGGTTATGCAGGAAACTTAATTTATTCAGAAGAAAAAATCAGACAGACATTATGGAAATTGCCTCTTTTGTGCAGTCTGAAATGGCGAGCAGTGGTCAACTCCAAGGATATCGATGTTTACATCTGCGTGCTATTCGAAGAGGATATGTTGTTTCTCAAGAAACTATGAGGCTGATGATCAAAGAAATTGACCCTGAAGGAGTTGAACACCGGCGCGCACGACGTCTCCGACGCCAGCCGGGGTCCCAACGCGTTGTGGCATATGGATTCATATGATAAGCTGAAGCCGTACGGCATTGCAATTAATGGTTGCATTGACGGCTTCAGTAGGTTTGTGTTGTGGATGGAAGCGTACAATACAAACAGTGACCCCAAAGTAATTGCAGACTACTACATTTCCACTGTAACCAGCATTGGTGGTTGTCCCGAGCGACTGCGCACCGACCCAGGAACGGAAAACGGACACGTCAAAGGCATGCAGGTTTTTCTGCGCAGAAACCACACGGACAGTTACGCAGGAGAGAAAAGTTTTATGTATGGATGCAGAACGGCAAATCAACGCATAGAGGCATGGTGGGGCATCCTGCGTAAACAAAGTGGACAACGTTGGATGGACATCTTTCAGACCCTCAAAGACGATGGGCATTTCTCTGGTGATTTCTTGGACAAAAATCTTATACAGTTCTGCTTCTTGAACCTTGTCCAGGTATGTAACAATTTATTTGGTATTTATTACGATTACGTCTAAAGGCTAATCATAGGCTACAGTAATATTCACTTTGAACTGAAGTTCAAATAAATAGAAAAACAACTGGATTTAACTATTATGTGAAGTTCAAAGTGTTGTTTATGCTAGAATGTGCATATAAGTTTTGCAGTAGATAGTTATATAGATAAATGGTGAATGTTAACAATGACATTTTTAGTGTCAAAATTCATGAACAATAACATCTTTTTATTTTATTTTTTGGATTTTATATGTATGATGGTAGTTCTGCAGCTCAGTCTACACCCAGTTTTAATAATGAATGTCTTTATTTGTCATGCAGAATGAGCTAGATGAAGTTGTGAGAACATGGAACACCCACCAAATAAGACCACGACCAGGCCAGGGATTGCCCGCAGTTTGCCCAGTTCTGATGTTCTCTTTGCCAGAAATACATGGTGCAACAGAAGACAAACTCAAATCTGTTCTTCCTGAAGAAGTGGCTGCTTGCAAAGAGGAGTGCTCCCCAAAGGGGCAGTACCCCTGTGACAAAACTGTATTTGAGCTCTGTGTACTTCTTATGGAACAAAAAGGATTAACTGCTCCCGTGGACCCATACCATGCAGCTGAACTGTACACTCTGTTAAGAAATGAGATACTAGAGAATATCTAGAAAGAAAAACTATACATGTCTGTATTTTAATGAAAGCATAATTACATTTAAACTCAGATCTATATTAGATTAGATACCCCTGTATTACAATGTGTTATGCTAATATATTTTATTATTTTGAGTTGTGTAAGAGTAATAAACATTTTTAATAAACTGTTGTGGTGTATGCTTATACAAACAAGAAATTACAGTACACCAATAACTAACCATAATCAACGTAATACATGCAAAATATTTTATACATTTTTTAAAACATCAAGAATACATCTATGAGCAACAAGCAATATGCAACCCTCACAGTGACTGCATGAAGCATTTCAAAAACTTGCTAAGAACACTCTGATGTGCCTTTTGAAGTGTTATTTACCTCAACTGTACTTGAACATTTTTATAACATTTAATGAGCATATGAATCAATATGTAAACAAAACATGGAAACTAAACAATGTATTTACACAGAGAATATGTAAAACCTCCAACAGTTGTTTTTGCATTACATGCTGTGACATTCCTTAGCTTGATCTCAAATAACTTTTCAAGTATACCATTTCAAGTATAAACCTGGTTTTCTTCAGAATTCTACATTCCGTGAGTATAGAAATATAAATCAGTATTTAAACATAACGTAAACACAACATAAAAATGTATTTAAACAGAATATATGCAAAACCTCCAGCAGTTCTTGATATAAAATAATTTTTCAAGTATACCTTTTCAAGATATATTTTCAAGTATAAACCTGGTTTTCTTACATTCAGTGAGTATAGAAATATAAATCAGTATTTAAACAAAATGAAAACACAACATAAAATGTATTCACACAGAGAATGTGCAAAACCTCAGGAGCTGTAATGTTCCTATGCGTGACCTTAAATTTGATACCATTTTTTTTTTCTCACAAATTCAATGGGTATATAATTTTTAATCAATATGTAAATCTAAGATGTAAACACAACAGATACAGTGTATTTCCAGTTATCATATGCAAAGCTTCAGTGTAATATGTTTAACGTTGTTATGTTTTTAAGTATGAACTTGCTATTTCTTCAGAATTCTACATATACAGACATTGAAGGTGTGTGTGTGTATGTGTGTGTGTGTGTCTGTGTGATGTGTGTGTTTAGAAAAATGTCCAGCTACACAATGTCCATGACCCAGATGTTGCTTTCAAGAACACAGTTAAATTCAGCACGGAACTGTGGGAAATTATCATAGGAGTCAGAGAGTTCAAGGACCATTCCACAGGTATGTCCAATTGGCCTTCTAGTGAAATCTGTCTGGATGGTGAACTCTACCTGAATAGCCTCTGTAACCACCAAATCGGAACCAGTACAGAATCTCAAAAATCTGCTGAGTTTGTCTTCGTCAATTTCCCTGATGTACCTTTTCAAGTGATTGGCAACCTCTGTTTGATTTTCTAACATTTCTGGTGAGAACTTTAACAGCCCAGTCACCTTTTTTGGTGTAGGCTTCAAGTCTTTGTATAGCTGTTGAATTTCTTCACAGCTTAGAGAGATCAGGCCTTTTGTGACCTCCCTCCAGCAGTCAATAACAAACATTGGTTTCTGAATGAGTTCCTTGTGAGCAATTTCGTCAATTATTCCTGGTAGAGAGGAAGCAGTGACCCTCCTCCTGCACTCTTAAGTGTTCATGATGTCCAGAAGCTCATCCATGTCGACAGAGGAAAAGTCGTTGAGTGCTTGATTGAGAACATCTCGCTCCTGGCAGCTGACAAACTTCATGAATGTTTCCTTTAGGTCTGTATATACAGCCCCAAACAGCATCTCCTCAAGCAATGGTGGAGCAAGCTTGATGGGTATGTATTTGCAGTCTTTAAACCCTTTAAGAAGGACTCGCCCCACAGCTTTCCACTTGTCACTGCTGAAGTCATGCCTGAGGAAGGGCACTTTTACAGATGTTCCGACAGTGCAATGTTCATAGAAATCAGACCAGAAGTTACTGTACACATCACGAAGGACGCCTGGCCCACTACCTGCTTCCTCTGAGTTGTTGGGAAGTATACGTCTTACTGTCAAGGACTGGGTGACAATCTCGTGGTCAGAAAATGCCTCAATCATGTCGTTGAAGCTATGTGAGTAGTGTATGGTCAAATTCCTGTTCGGTAAATCATTAGGAACATTTTGTGGTGAGTCACAAGGGTCATGGATCACTGTGTCACTGAGAGAATCTTCCTCAGTAGGCTGTTGCGGACCAAATGTGATCTCTGGGTCACTGCTGACATTGAGCACCATGCCTGCAAGATGGTCTTGTGAGGAATGTAGGCTAACATCTTCATTGGAAATAAAAAAAACATCAGGAAGGGTGTACTGAGGCTCATATCTCTCTAGTTGTTCATTTTCATTCTGAGAACAGTCATCAACTTTTGTTGAATCTGAATTGGAGGTGTCACTAGCCATGGTCAGATTCATCACTAGACTCCTCAGTCAAGCTCATTTTTGGACGAGTTGCTATATAGAAACGCAAAATGGGGAGTTTGACAGTGTTGTAAATCATTCCAACTGAGACATCCTCGGGGAGTGGATTTTGCTTGAAATCCCAAACTTCAAATTCAAAATCAGACTCTTGGCCTTTGGTGGAGTTTCCATTCTGAAAGAATAATGCCTTTCCTTCTTTTAGTATAATCATCATATCTTGTCTCAGCGTTTATCTGTAGTTTTCTGGTCCCCCCACCTTGCCTTGCTCGAACCTGTTTTATTACACCATTTTCATTGTGAAGCCACCCAATTTCAATATTTCGTTTGCATGATTTTTCTTTGTAGCTTGCTTTTTTGTTTGATGTTTGTGGCTCCTCTTCATCCTCATTTGCCGCCTTTCTAAGCTTCATTTTCTCTCTCAGTTTCTCAAAAAGACCCATCTTTCGCTTTGTAGATGGGGTTTGATGCCTGCAAAAATGTATCAGGGCAATCCTGTCTCCATATGAGGGAAGGTACTTGGCCAGGTCTGCATCTTCCATAAGCAGGATGACTTCTCTGTCAATCTGTGAAAGAAGAGGGACATGCATGTTAAATTTTGGAACAAGAATATCAATCATACTGTTTCATAACAGCTAAAAGGACATTTAAAAAGAAGAACCAAGTGTAAAATCTGATCATTTAGACTGTCAGGACAAATCCAGTCCTGGAGGGCCACTGTTGTGCAGTGTTTAGCTCCATCCCTAATCAAACACATCTGAAGAATCATCAGGATTGCTTGAAAATGTTAAGTGTGCTAGACTTGCAAAATTTATAAAAAATTTAAAAAAAAGTGTTCCCTATTCTAAAGTGTTACTGAAAATTGAATAAAAATTGTATTCTTATTGTTTTTGTTATGTGTTCATATTTTATTTTAGTTGAACCATATTTTATTAGTTAGTTGAACCATATTCAATGTGCCTAATGACTTATCAAATTAACCAAAACACCATACCTTTTGCTGCTTCAGTACTGTAATTTGTTCCTCAGGGAAGCCTCGATTTCTCAGGAAATTGAAAATATCACTATTTTCCTCCATCATGGGGCTGCAAAGTAGTGCACAGAAGTGTTACATTTAAATTGGATAACTTTAATATAATTTATAAGACTAGTGGGAAGAAACTGTGGTAATACTTTATTTTAGGGTCTCTTAACTAGTTGCTAATTAGTATGCATATTAATAGAATATTAGCCATTTATTAGTAGTAATTAAGCACATATTAATGCCTTATTCTACATGACCTCATTCAACATCCCTAATCCTACCCAATATCTAAACGTAACAACTATCTTACTAACTATTAATAAGCAGCAAATTAGGAGTTTATTGAGGGAAAAGTAGTAGTTAATAGTTAATAAGTGTTTCCTATTCTAAAGTGTTTCCTATTCTTTTATTTTTTAAACCTTCAACAAATCCTGAAGATTATATGCAGTACAGTACTGTGTTTGGAACGTTAGACTTTTCTAAAGGATAAAAAACAATCCTTAAAAAAAATCTTTAGCTTTATCATGTGTTTAATATTTCCAAACATTCATTAGGTGTAATATTCCAGGGACATTTTGTATGAAACAGCTGTCCGATAACAGGTCCACACAGAGATCTGATCTAAACTTCATCGAGCAAGTCTGGGATTACATTAAGAGACAGAGGACACTAAATCAAACAACTGTTGCAACATATGACACTCACATATGCTAACAGTTCTGCGCTGTGATGCATTATCAGAGGATAGAAAAAAAATCCATGTTTCGTGAACATAGAGCTCGCAAAAACGTTCACAAATTCAGCCCGCTAACTTACTAAATTTCACTGCCAGTGTTATCTCCTGGTTAATGATTACTGTATTCAGTTAAGATAGTTTAAAAAGCGCGATTGCTAGCATTAAAAATGCAATAGTCTCGGTTTTAACTGCAACGCCTTATAGCCTATCTATCCAATTCCATCAAACTACATTTACAAATGTGTACTAAAGAGTTTTTAATTAAGCTTACCCTTTAAATGACTGCTGGTCTTTGCAATGCCTTCCGTAGAACTAAGAACAACTCACTGGCTCAGATGACGTGCTTAAACATAATTGAAACTACAACATTCACGTAAAAAAAAAAAAATTACGACTTTATTTTCGTTATTTTGACTTTAATTCTCGTAACATTTCGACTTTATTCTCGTAGTGTTTCGACTTTATTTTCGTAACATTTCGACTTTATTCTCGTAGTTTCGACTTTATTCTCGTAACATTTCGACTTTATTCTTGTAGTTTCGACTTTATTCTCGTAACATTTCGACTTTAATCTCATAATCTTGGATTTTTTTTTTTTTTTTAACGAGGCACTAAAACGCCGTCGTAGTATCTTACCCATGATACGCTGCAAAAGTTTATGATGCCTATCCACAGTAATGATTAGAAACAGTTTTTGTTTATTTTGTTTATCAAGGTGAAATCATCAACTTTATTTTGGGGGTAAAAAATCCTAAATGCACAACTATGACTCGATGAGATATTAATAATGAAAAATTAAATTCCAATATCAGTTACCTGTGAACCTTAATGTAAAGAATCATTTATTAATGAGTTATGAAATGTTAATAACCTGTGAAATTGAAGCTTAATGTAAAGTGAATTAATAAGCAATCAGTAATTATTTTTGATATCATGATAAAGCTCACTGTAACCCACAAGTTACAAGCTCACGAGTATTTGACCATCCACACTTGCAGTACCTGTGTGCGAGCGAAACGTCCGCAGCAGCGCTGGCAAGGTTATTTATTTGTATGGTAACTAATTCATTGAACTAACAAAACGCTTACACATAAACACTTGAAAAACAAGCTTTGCAATGTCACTCAGTAAGTTAGTTTAAAGTTGTGTTTACTGATATAGTGCTTCAACAATAAAGTACATTTTACCAGAAAAAGGCCAACTTTTACTGTGTGTGCAATAATAAAAGAGACACTTCCTGTTGCCAGTTGGTGGCTTTATAACTTTTATTTATAGTAGTCACATCTATGCAAATGGCATCATACAACAAACAAACTTCTGAAGTTTGATCAAAATCAGACGATGTATGCAAAAGTTATTAGACGCTTCCTGTTTCTCATTTCTCGCCATAATTTCAATGCCTCGCTGTGGCCAAACCGTTCCGAGATATCAAAAATCCCTTCGTAATTTTGCATCCCCAATGTCTTTAGATCATGTTGATTGAGTTTGGTGGCAATCGGGTAAAGAACCTCAGAGGACTATATCAAATTCCAGAGCATGTGTTTTTCACAAAACCCTGAATAGCTGACTTCCTGTTGGGTGGAGCTAATGACATGCAGTGCGGAAGTTGTTTGGCTCTATGAGTTCTATATGTGTATCGAGTTTCATGTGTGTACGTGCATGTATGATATATGGCCCTGTGCATTCCAGGGGCGCTGTAGAGCCCCTCTGCCGTGCACATGTACTAGTCTCTGCCCGCCCCTAATGGCCGCAGATTCCAAGGTAAGTGCCAATTTTCAAGAGGTTTTGAGTATGTGCCTTAGGGGCTTGGGCCCTAATAATCCTTAGGGGATCAATAGGACCCCACGCCTAAAGGCGGGGACACACCAAGCCGACTTCAAACAACTAGTGGTGACGAAAGCCGACAGTGTTGTCACCTTGTGTCGGCAGCGTCTGGACCAAAAAGCTTCACTTGAACACACCACACAGACTACAGCCGACTGCAAACTAACATGTGCGGTCTGCGTAAGAGGAATTAGCTATCTATATCATCAGCAGCAATCAATAGTAAATATTCGTCATTCAAAGCGAAACAAGGATATACACAGATATACAAAATGTAAACAAAGCAGCGCTTGCTTACTATTTTGAATATCAGTAACGTTGATAAATTTCATAATTTTAAGCGGCTCATGTTGTTATGAAAACATTTGCACATTATAAAGCTTGGGAAAGGTCATGAAACATTAAAACAGCCTTCTGTCTGTGCCTTCATTTACTTACTAGTTTTCATAGCTTTCGTATTAATTCTCCTGCACGGACTCGTTCGCTAAACTGAACATCCAATCACAGTTCTCACTCGCACTGACGGCCCCAATGTGCTGAATCGGGCAAACTACCGCCGACGTGAATCGACAAGTAGAACACACTAACAAATAAACAAACTAGCCTGACAGACGTTTGCTGATGGCCAAACTTGGTGTGTCCCGGGCTTTAGTGGCTTGGGCACTAAAAATCCTGACAGTATGACAGCAGAAATTAAGCGCCATGTTAGAGTTTAAAAGAAATCACCTTTTGGTTTTTATCCTAAAGTGTTCATATTTGATTTGAGGTAAAGAAGCAAAATGTATGATATCTTAATTGTGAGATTTTAGTGCTGATTTGAAAGGGCGCATAACACACAATTTCACCCAATCTCAATCAATTTCACCCAATCAATGTTAGTCTTGAGAACCTATAAAGCAGTTGGCGGGCCGTGCATTTCACACCTAGGCCTTCAGTGGCATCCAACATGAAGTAATCCACCCCTTAATACCATCATCATGATGCCACGGCTATAGAAACCATAAATATTACACAGAAATGCAGTGTAACAGGGCATTCATCACAGACAGGTATCTCATGTAATGAGAATGAATGCTATTACTAAAGCTAGAAACCCAATTAACACAGTTTAACAAGTTTCCACACCTGCGCAACGCATCTCATCTCTAGCTGAAGCATTAACTTAAACATGACACAAGTATAGTCCACCCAATGTTCTTACAGACATTTATTAATGCAAACATATTTACACCTTACAGATAACATTGGTATAAAACAAATAAGGTGATTAGATGTGTTTTAAGTTGACCTAACAATTTAACGAACTCTTATGGCTTTTCGTCTTCACGAGTCTCTCTGCCACTCTGCCCGCGCGCTGGGGGAGGAAAATACTGGTTGGCACAGCTTTACTGGGAAAGTAAGCAAGTAACATTAAAATAATTAATACAAGACAATGAAGAAAAGTGTATACATGTGTTTAACTTACCGCTATAACTCGAATCTCCCGCCGGTCTGTCTGCCAGCCGGAGGAAAAGACCAGTTAATACAGCTCGACTCGGAAACTGAGATATTCTTACGGAAACTTAAACGTGGCTTTATATCTTGCAAATAACATCAGAATACAACGCATAAAACCATAAAAGAGTGAAAAATGAATTAAAAATGAAATTTAACCTACCATACTCTAGTGGTTTTTCATCTTCACAAGTCTTTCACAGAGCCGGTGCTGAGAAGGTGTGTGGTCGTTTTTTGCTGTCATTTAGTATTTTAGTATTTAGATTTACAGAAGGCGAATATTTTTCAGAATGCACTAAAAATCTACAATAACACACTGTACACAGCATATACGGTAGGGATGTGCCCGAAGCCGAATACCTTATTCGGAAATGCACGGATAATGGCTTCAAAACAAATAACGGATTTATCCGAATAACAGAAAAAATATTCGGCAGACACAATCACATGTTTGTTGGAACAGCACTGCATTAGTGAGGTCTGCGGTTGTTAAGATTTGTGCAATAATAATTGCTTTGATAGCGTTTGACACAGTTTCGTACAGATAATATCATGGTGATCATTGCGTTTGTCTAACGAATGTGGTCTCCTTAGCAATAAACTATCTGCGCGCTCCTTTTTTGATTGCTGCCTGTCAGTGCCGGCGAAGCAGTGTTGCCAGATATTGCTACAAAAAACAAACACAACCATCTCCTGAAAAATGCACCAAAATAAGTTTAAATCTAAGATACAGAATATCTAACCTCAACCTTCATCTTCCCACTTTATTAATGCCCTAATTACTTTATTAACTCTGTTACATTAAGTATTAAAACAAGTCCAGCGACGCTTATAATAAGTAGATCTGGCAACATGGCGGAGCGGAGGCTGCACTTGCGCCAAGCTCCTTCGTTTGCTGCGAGTCAGCCACATGAATTTATTCAGCGACATGAATTAAAAAAAAAAAAAGTTTTCAAATTTTATTTTTGAACATGAAACATTTACGGAGGTCTGGACCTCAGCTGGCTATGGGCCTGGATGTGTAAAGTGAATTAGTGTAAACTATAGCCTATATGAATGAAATGAGCGCAAATCGCGTTGGGCATGCGGGTCTCTCAGAAATCAGAGCTTTGTTTGGAGTTATATTAACTCGACAAAAATATCCTAAAAATGGTCCTAACTTCAAACCTTTTCGAAATCCAACTGTAAAAAACTTAATACATTAGCACTTTTCGTGAATTACATTACATTTAATTATACAAGATGAAGAAAAGTGATATTCGATCAAGGCTTTTGAAGGGTCCAAATTATTTGTTGCGCTATGTTGATAAAAAAAAAGAAAAAAAACTTGTTAATGATCATATACTCACGCAACACATGATCTAAGTAACTTAAAGTTAATTGAGCTTTATTGTCATTCTGCTATGAGTAGGCTACTGAACACTTTCTTTCCATTTCTATTTTTTTTCTTATTTCAGCTCCTTTTTTTCTACTAGTGCTCTTATTTAAGTTTGTGGATGCTTGTCTCTTGTCAAATTTGTACACAAAGTTTCACTGGAAAATAAGAAGAATAAAGCTGTTTTTATTTTTTGATAAAGTTTTAAATAGAAGATATTTACAAAGTTATAATTTTAATAAAAATAAAAATTAGGCATATTTGTTAAATGAAAACTACGAATCGAACAGATTCGCATTTAAAATAGTATTTTCATGTAATTTGACGCACTTCCGGTTTAAGCCACGCCCACTTCCGGATCTATCCGAATACAGATACAAATAATTTTGAGATTGTCACAGATACAGATACAAATAATGGCTCCGCTGCACACCCCTAATATACGGTAAGAAACCTGAGAAACAGTAATAATACTGTGAAAACAAAAATTATTTACAGTGATGCTGTTTGCTAGCTTTGAGTAGTACGCTCTCTGAGTATCCAATCAAAGGGCGAGAAAATTCTGACGTTATCATAAGCCTGCTAGATGGCCCTGGTTGGTTAAAGCAGCGGTTTCATCGCCATTGATTTTAAGCTACAGACGCCTGCACTGTTGATTCTGAAGGCCTTAGGCAGATTTCTTTGACCCTGGTGTAGGATCTCATTTGAACGGACACACATAATAACTGCAGAACAGCACATTCCTTAGCAGAAGTTAAGGAGTCTCCTCTCCACCATCTGCAAGTCGTAAAACTAGCTAATGATCAACATAAAGCGGATGGTCTGGACCAGTTTTCTGTCAAGGCCTGGTCCCTTAGCCCTTAAACCTAATTCAACCAACACAAAACAAAGAAACGTTTGTCTGGAAATGTTCCAGAAACAGATGGCTTGTGATACCCGCGACCCCTTTTATGACATAAACTAATAATCTGATAAGCACAAACGATTGACTTATACTGCCGTGCAAAGGCAAAACACCGTAACTTCAATTTTTGTCGAAAATGAGTTATTGATATTTTTGAGACATTGAAGACATCCTTTATCATGTACATAAGTATCTTGAGTCAATTTTGTTGTTTTTCCGAGAAAATAATGGGTCGTCTCAACTGTAACTTCGAAAAGCCCCAGAGAAACCAAGGTTGAACACCGTATAACACCAGTAACGGCTCTTTCACTTTGTTTGGAACGTTCAAAATGAGTTACGTGTTCTGCCTTTGTTTAGCCGCGCGTCAAAATGAAGTTACGATGCAGGCTTGGAGTTATACGGTGTTCTGCCTTTTTTTACTGTCCATTAAAGTCTGCTGCATTTAAATTACGGTGTAGACAAACTAATTAGATCTACCAAACAAAGTATACTCCATATAACAAAGCACTGTAAAGACTAGACACCTTGGCAGCAATACAGATACAGATACAAATCAGGAAGGGGGCCAACACTTTTCACACCACTGTACTTTCTCACTCAAAACCAGATTCCTGATTTATTACATGATGCAGGAAAAAATTCTATTATAGCAAGACTGAAGCGTGTTGTATTTATGATTTTCTCATTTATATCTCGTGACTGGTGTCATTTTTCTTACAATTTTTCTTACCAGAATCTGCTCTGTATCTTACCCATGATTCTCTGCAAAAGTGCATGATGCCTATCCACAGCAATAATTAACAACTGATAGGGGATATAAAAGAACCACCATTCCAATATTAGTTAGAACCTTAATGTAAAGTTAACACCTGTGAACCATTTATTAATGAGATATAAACCTTAATAACCTGTTAAAGTGCACCTTAATGTAGTGAACACCTTTGAACCATTTATTAATGAGTTATAACCGTTAGTAACATGTCAAACTGAACCTTGATGTAAAGTGGACACACTAATCAATTATTTATTGATTATTATTGCACACACAGAAAAAGTTGGCCTTTTTCTGGTGAAATGTATTTTATTGTTGAAGCACTATATCAGTAAACACAACTTTAAACTAACTAACTGTGAGTGACATTGCAAAGTTTGTTTTTCAAGTGTTTATGTGTAAGCGTTTTGTTAGTTCAATGAATTAGTTACTATACAAATAAATAAGCTCGCCAGCGCTGCTGCAGATGGTTCGCTTGCACACAGGTACTGCAAGTGTGGATGGTCAAATACTCAAGTTACAGTGAGCTTTATCATGATATCAAAAATAATTACTGATTGCTTATTAATTCACTTTACATTAAATTTCACTTTCACAGGTTATTAACGTTTATAACTCATTAATAAATGGTTCACAAGTGTTCACTTTACATTAAGGTGCACTTTCATAGGTTATTAGAATTTATAACTCATTAATAAATGGTTCTTTACATTAAGGTTCACAGGTAACTGATATTAGAATTAAAATTTTCATTATTAATATCTCATCAAGTCATATGGCGATTTTTCCACTGCGTGGTTCGGCTCGGTTTGCATTTCCACTGCAGTTTAGTACCGCTTTAGAGTGGGTGGGATTATTCACGTGTTGTTATAGTTGCGCCGCCTCTACTGCCGTGACTCCTGAAAAACATTTTAATTCCGCGTTGCTCCATCAAGCTCTCGCTGGATCCGCTTCCTCAACAGACAACGAAACAGCCATGTTTTGGTTGTTAAAAGAAAGGTGCGCTCAATCAAAACAGTTGCGTTCGATCCTTCACTGGCTGCTGATTTAAATCTAGGGGGTCTGTTGTGTCTCGTGCAGTTCAAGTTCAAGTTCAGTAACGATTCTCTCTGGCCAATCAGTGATCAGCAGAGTTTACACGTCATGTTTTAGTAACGGTACGGTTCGCTTGGAACCTTGGCTGAGGTGGTACTAAAAAAAGTACCAGGTACCAGGTACTGTACCCAGTGGAAAACCCCCCAAAAGTGAGCCGTACTGAACCGTACCACGCCGTACCATGCAGTGGAAAAGCGCCAATAGTTGTGCATTTTTTACCCCCAAAATAAAGTTGATGATTTCACCTTGATAAACAAAAACAGTTTCTAATCATTACTGTGGATAGGCATCATAAACTTTTGCAGCATATCATGGGTAAGATCCAGAGTAGATTCTGGTAAGAAATATCGTAAGAAAAGCTACACGTGTGAGTTATGACATATAAATGATAAAACCATAAATATAACACGCTTCAGTCTTGCTATAATAGTCTATTTTTGCAGCATCATGAAATAAATTGGAAATCTGCTTTTGAGTGAAAAAAAAAGTATGAATAAATATATTTATTAAGTATTTATAACACGTGAGTTCACTATTTGGCAGGTATTGCATTAAAGTCACTCTTTTTATTTGTGCATTTATAACTGCTTATCAATGAGTTATAATGCATTTGTAAATGAGTTATTAGTCATTTATGAACATCTTTATAAACCCTTTATAAAGGGTTAATGTAAAGTTACCATTTTATTTTAAGGAATGTTTTCACTCAGGTGTCCAAAATGCCCTCCCAATAGAGAAAATACTTTCTCAGCAAGGAAAAAAAAAACTAAAGGAAACCTCGAGTATAATAGTGTCGGTTTCCATTGTACAGTGTGACATGTCCTGCCACTGGGGCATCTGGTTAATGTGTGTTAATGTGTGTTAACAGTGCAGTAACAGTGAAAATGTCCATTAGATGTTTTTGTAGTCAGGACTTTAATAAGTTTTGAATTTACACAGAAATTGAATTTCAGCAAAAGCACCCTGAGAAATATTGACTCCCGTATAAAGTGTGACAGATTTTCCCACAGCTGTCTGGTTTGAATGTGACAGTGAAGAGAAATATAAGAAATACAAGAAATTCATATTTGGTCTGCTTTTAATCTGATCAAAAGATGCAGGTCTTGAGATCTTCAGTGGTTCTCATCAGCTGTAAATATGGTCTCTGTGTGCAAGAGACAAACATAAACTGCTGTTATATTCATGATCTCAAAAAACAGCAAACATTCATAAAAAAAAATTTTATTAGATGATGAAATATAACTCTTATATGTACACAAACATAGCATGAATACAAAATGTATACATTTTGTTAATGTTAAGGTTAGTTAGCACAGTTACAATTCAACTACATTTTTAAAATTATGATACATTTAGGACATTTTGACCCAGTTCTACAATATTTGCTACTTTGAAAAAAATATTGTATTGAATGTTATACCTCATGTTTTAGGCAGCCCTTCTTTAGTCACTGCTGTTCTTTTGTTAGTTCCAGAGCTGCAATTTCTTCTTCCAGCTCTTCTTTTTTTCTTTCCAGCTCTTCTGTTTCTTCTTCCAGCTCTCCTTTTTTTCCCTTCCAGCTCTTCTGTTTCTTCTTCCATCTCTTCTGTTTCTTCTTCCAGCTCTTCTTTTGTTAGTTCCAGAGCTGCAATTTCTTCTTCCAGCTCTTCTTTTTTTCTTTCCAGCTCCTCTGTTTCTTCTTCCAGCTCTCCTTTTTTCCTTCCAGCTCTTCTGTTTCTTCTTCCAGCTCTTCTTTTGTTAGTTCCAGAGCTGCAATTTCTTCTTCAGCTCTTCTTTTCTTCTTCCAGCTCTTCTGTTTCTTCTTCCGGCTCTTCTTTTGTTAGTTCCAGAGCTGCAATTTCTTCTTCCAGCTCTTCTTTTTTTCTTTCCAGCTCTCCTTTTTTTCCTTCCAGCTCTTCTGTTTCTTCTTCCAGCTCTTCTTTTGTTAGTTCCAGAGCTGCAATTTCTTCTTCCAGCTCTTCTTTTTTTCTTTCCAGCTCTTCTGTTTCTTCTTCCAGCTCTTCTGTTTCTTCTTCCGGCTCTTCTACTTCATTTTCCAGATCATCAGTTCTTTCTTCATAATTGTCTGTTGCTGCTTCATTTTCTTCATCAGTGTCGCTGAAAGTTTCCATTTCTAGTCAGTGCTGATGTGTGAAGACGGTGAAGGTCGTGTTTAAAGTCTCCTGTTAATTGTCTCACTCTTATAAGCCTGTGATTGCGCCAAACGTGACAGGAGATACTGTTCAATCCAGCACATATTTTATGAAGTACCCAGATGAACACGTCTCCAGACTGGTTTGGCCACATAACTCTGAAACTCAAACTGTGGTGTAGTGATGGTAATACCACTGTACTATAATACATACCACAGTACTGAATGAAAACCATATTCATCTATCATGTCAACAACAGTAATCCAAAGCACTTACAAGAGTACCATGGTAATATGGTAAATATGAATCATTCAGAAATAAAAAAAAATCATATGGAGTTTAACATCTGACATATCCAGACCTACAACACACCTAAGAGTGTCCACCCTTACATGAAAATGAATCTTCATTAGAAGCATTTCCGAGAAGAGCTGAAGTTTCATGAGAAGAGCAGAATCACATCTGAACTGCTGGAAACAAGCTAACATTTTACCATTTACATTTTACATTTAACAATTTTAATGTTTTTAAAAGAAGTCTCTTCTGCTCAACCAGGCTTCATTTATTTGATCAAAAATACAGCAAAAACAGTAATATTGTGAAATATTTTTATAGTTTAAAATAACTGTTTTCTATTTAAATACATTTTAAAATGCAATTTATTTCTGTGTTGGCAAATCTGAATTTTCAGCATCTTTACTAGTCTTCAGTGTCACATGATCCTTCAGAAATCATTCTAAGGGTGTTTTCACACCTGTAGATCGATCCAAAACAGGGATTAAAATTATTACAATGTTGCTTTTTATTCTTGGTGCGGTTTGCTGTCACATGGTAAAGTCTCTAAACAGACCAAAATTGTTAATACAAGTCACGAGCGAGTAAACTGTCCTCTCATTGGTCAAAGTTCCATGGAGCTGGAATGACAATTAATGATTCATTTGGAAAGAGAGGCAAAGAAACTCACACACACACATCAGGATGGAACGACAACAGCTTTGAGGGCTTATTGTTTTTTTTTGTTTGTTTGTTTTTTTGTTTTTTGTAGCTGTCAAAATTTATCATTTTGAGCAGGAATCCAGGATTCGTCGGCAAAACATTGTTAAAATGCACCTATATGAAGAGCATTAAGACAGCATTATAAAATGAAAAGGCGCACTTTGATTTTGAATGGCGAAGACGTGCACACCCACTGCTTTTCACGGAACTTATGTAATTACAATTATTCAGTGTGATATAGCCTGGTTCATGGTCCGTTGGACCGGATTACTTTCTGGCTACAACCGAACCACTCCAGAGTTCGCTTTCAATCGAGCCGAGACCACCTCGTTCAGGCGTTCTCGGACCGATTGTTTTGGCGTGGATCCGAGCGCGATTGCCGTGTTCACATATGCCCAAACGAACCGAGCTAAGGGGGGAAACCTGCCAGGTTCCGAAACAACGGGCCAGGTGTTAAAGTACCCTAATATGCTGATTTGTTGATATCAATGTTAAAAACAGTTGTGTACAATTTTTTTTTTTTTTTCAGGATTATTTGATGAATAGAAAGAAATAGAAAGCTTTTGGGTAACACTTTATAATAACTGCACGCTATGAATCATTTGTTAAGCATCAGTAAATAGTTAATTCATCATTTATAAAGCATTGGCCCCACATTAATAGACATTAGTAAGCAGTTTATAAATACAGCTATAAATGCTTTATTCTTGATTTATAAGCATATATATAATATGCTTAATAATCATATTTTAATACTTTATTAAGGATAAATTCATCATTTCTAAATTAAGGATTACATTACTTACAAACCAGTTAGTTAGGAGTTGTCAGTGGCTCATGAGATCGTTTAGAAAGTGTTAGTAAATGATTAATAAACTCTTTGAATGCACATTTATACATCTTATTATTCAGACATATAGTAACAGTTACTCAGTGTTTTAATAAATGATTTATTAACACACATTCCTGCTGTAATTCATGATTAATTCAGGTAGTTATAAAACATTTACTAGTTGTCAGTTAACTATTTTTTGTGAGCTCATCTAAAGTGAGGACTATTTATGCCTTGTAAAGCATTTACAAATGAGAGTTAAAGGCTCAGTTATCTTCTAAACAGAAAAAGGAAAAACAACACAGAGGGATACAGGACAGAAATATTTATTTCAAGATGCCAAAGAAATGAAACTGTACAACTGTACATATTGAATACAAAAAAAATAAATAAAATAAACCTCTGCAAAAATAAAATTGTACAACTGAAGACATAAATTAACATAAAATGAATTGATATAAAACGAAAAATAAACCTATGCAATGTCATAGAAAAATAAAAATTCCTGCACACCTGTGCAGTAAAATGCAAGTAGGACTCTGCAATCAGATATAAAAATACATTTCTGTAAAGTGCAAACATTGCTGAATGTAAATTTACCAGTGCCAACACTGGATTATAAAATACAACAAAAAACATTTTTTATAAAACAATAATATTATAAAATATTTCAAAACTACCTCAGTACTAACTTTCAAACATTACAGAACAGCAGTGCAGATTGCGGATGGATTTCAGTTCACTGTACAACTTTAATTTGATTTTGGTCAGTTCACTTTCGTTTTAGGGGCAGCAGCTTACCGGAAGCCTTAAAGGCTTTGATAGTATCTTGTACAGCTGGATCCTCCTGAATTACAGCAGCACACTGTGTGGCAAATGCACTAAGTTTAACCTGACTGCTGTGGTTTTTAAGGAGTTCCTTATACTTGTCAGGTGCAGCTATGTAAAGCTCTGCGATTGGAGCATTGACCACTACCGTGTTCCGGTCCACGCCAACATGTTTGAAAGCAGCTGACATGGTCCCTCCTCTACTGAAGTGCCGGAGAATATTTTTGTATCGGGCCACCACTTGCTGTGGTGTTTGGGCTATAATTCAGAAAAAACAGAATTAGTGTTAATATTTGTTTTTATTATTTTCACACACCCTTTGACACACACAACACACACCTGATTCATAAATTGTTTCAATCTGCAGTATGACACAGAGTTGTTTAGTTGTGTGCTAATTTTTTATTTTTTTTTTATTTGGTATGATATTTTGCTATGTGGATCTGATTTATTGGTTTGTTTGTTTTTTTACACAGTGCTTTAGCTAACCAAATAATACTTCTCTTAAGGGTAGTTTCTGTAGTTTACTGTATGTTCTTCCATAGTAAAGTAACTGGTACTTATGAAGTTATGATTTAATGTAGTAAAAGCTGCTCAAGTCACCCTCTTATTTAGTTAAGTCTACCAGGTTATTCCTCTAAATCCCCAATGCAATTTTTATGGCTCGCACACAATGTGACATCATACAGGAAGAACCAGCCAAGAGAGAAACAACTAGGTCTATACAGCAGACATACTCTACCGTTCAAAAGTTTGGGATCAGTAAGATTTTTAATGTTTTTTTTTAAAAAGTCTCTTATGCTCATATAGACTGCATTTATTTGATCAAAAATAAAGAAAAACAGTAATATTGTGAAATATTATTACGATTTAAAATAATGGTTTTAAATTTTAATATATTTTTTTTTAAATATTATTTGTTCCTTTAACGCAAAGCTGAATTTTCAGCATCATTAGTCTTCAGTGTCACATGATCCTTCAGAATCAGAATCCTTCAGGATTCTTTGATGAATAATAAGTTAAAAAGAATGGCGTTTATTCAAAAAAAGCAATCTTTTCTAACAATATAAGTCTTTACTATCACTTCTTATCAATTTAACACATCCTTGCCAAAAAAAAAAAAAAGTATTATTTTTTTAAGAAAATGTATTGATTCTAAACTTTTGAATGGTCATAGAGCTGTGCAAAGAATCAAAATGTTCATGAATATTATTACAAAGGATTTCTATTTTGAATAAATTATGTTCTTTTAAACTTTTTATTCAAAGAATTCAGGAAAAAAAAAACAAAAAAAACAAACACAGGTTACAAAAGAAAAAGCAGCAAAAACTGATAATTAATCAATGTATTAAGACTGATGAAGGGTCATGTGACACTGAAGACTAGAGTAATGACTGATGAAAATTTTGCTTTGATGAGAGGAATAAATTATATTGTAAAGAATATTAAAATAGAACACCATTATTTTAAATTGTAATAATATTTCACAATATTACTGTTTTTGTCTTTATTTTCAATTGAATGAATGCAGCCTTGAAGAGCAGAAACTTCTTTAAAAAAAAACATTAAAAATCGAACTGATCCCAAACTTCTGAACGCAGTGTAAGCAGTGGCAAACCATAACCCAGTGAGTGGTTCGAGTGTAAAAAGCATTCTAACCTCTCTGACGTGTCTTCTTTTCCATTTTCTTTGACTTCTTCCCATACTTTTTCCTTTCCCTTTTTTCGTCCTCTTTTTCTTCCTGTCCTCCTCTGAGGACGTAGAGGAGTCAGACACAGTATCAGAGGAAGATTCATCTGAGCTGTCATGAGAGGAATCTGAAGACAAGGGAATCGCCTGGCTGGAACCTGTGTCCTCTCTTTTAAGAGCTGTTAAAATGGATACATACATAAGGCTCATCACATGGTAGTACACAGGAACACAAAGCTGAACTCACATAATAAGACTCAACTGTACTGTAATTTGAACACGTGTGTTGTGAAACTTACCTGACACCAGTTGCTCTTTTAAATAGTCCCTCTCCTTGGTCAGTTCATCAATCTTCTCTTTTTGCCACTCTACTCTCAGCTTACACATCTCCAACTCATGGGATTTTCTTTTGTCTGCCAGATGTGCAGTGGGGGCCACAGAGACACCTAATGGAAAATAAATGTACATTATTGAATTAACTGAGAACGTTCCATTTACTTTCTTTTTATCTAACAAACTCTCATCCCGCGCTGCCCCTGTACATTACACAACGTGAGTCAAAATGTCATTACAAAAGTGAACTGTTGACAGCCAACCTGCCTGAGAGTGCATGCAATGCGGCACATCCCACTCGCAGCGCTCGCGCTCGCGCCCGCGCCCCCGCCCCCCAGTGTGTTTAGCGATTAGCTTGCTAGCCATCATCAATAATGTGTGCCATTAAACAGAGTAACATACTCACCACTAGTGCCACTGACGCACGTCTTCTCCAATGCATCCATTTCCACGCTGTCATTCCTTTTGGCCCGGGTCCGCAGGCCTTTTCGACTTTTGACGGAGTTCTCCATGTTAAGCTAACACACTGCCGCACAATTCCTTTGTCTCCCGTTGATGACGTTTGAAAGCGCGCGTTTTCCTTTGTCCCATACTGATTACGTATGAAAGCGGGAGCTTAATTTCTCACGCCCATCACAAACTAGCTGTCACTCTACAACATAGACTGTATAAAAACAGCTCTACAATCACCGCTATCTAAAGTAATTGTTTAATAAAAAAAAATTAAAAAATGAAATTTACCCAGCTAAAGAAGATCATTAATGAGCCAAGCTCTATAAAGAAAACCCTGAAGCTTATTAAGTGGCTTCAGAGAAGGAAACTGCTAAAAACAAAAATTAAATGCAGAATATGCCATCGGAAGATGAAAATGAAGAAAAGGACGAACAGTGGAGATCAATATGCTTGGTAAGAAATAAACACACACACACACACACACACACGTGTATGTATGTGTGTATATATATATATATATATATATTTGTAAAATAAATCGATGTTTTTTTGTTTGTTTGTTTGTTTTTTTTACAATAGGATTTGTCGACAAATTGCACATGGGGGAAGGGCAAGACAAATTTCTCTCAGGCACAAATCAATCTTCAGTGGATCAAAGGTCTCCTTCAGCAAGTGGATGCAGTTCATGTACAGGTAGGCAAGTAATAACAGTTGTAATATAAATAATATAAACACTAGTATTTTCAGCAGCTAAAAAATGGTTTGAAGTCAGTTATTTCTATCTTGTGCTGTAGTATGTCAGTAGGAAATATCAGTTTACATTTCCAAACATTCATTTAGCCATTAACTGTAATAATCCAGTGAGATTTTAGTGCTCCACACAGAGATGTGATCTGATCATCATCAGTCTGTCTGGAGTGACATGAAAAAACTGAGACAGATGAAATCCAGAAGAACTGTGTCTCAAGACGCTTCAAGAGACCTACCTGCAAAGCTACAGTACTGTTACAAGTTTTAGGCACTTGTGTAAAAATTCTGTAAAATGAGGATGCTGTCAAAAATAATGTCATAAATAGATTTTCTTTATCAATTAACTTCTGTTAACTAAATTAAATCAACATTTGGTGTGAGCATCCTTTGTGTTTAAAGCAGCTTTTGTCCTCGCTGCACTTGAGCAGAGTTTCTCAGGAGCTTCGCAGGAGGTTTCTTGAAGACGTTGTTCTCCACAGTTCTTCTGGATTTTGTCTCATTTTGTTCTTTTTCTTCATGTCATTATTACAGTTAATGGCAAAATGAATGTTTGGAAATGTAAACTGATATTTCCTACTGACACACTCCAGCAAAAGATAGAAATAACTGACTTCAAACCATTTTTTAGCTGCTGAAAATACTAGTGTTCTAATCATTTTGCACACCACTGTATATCATAAACTCACTTTGTTGCTGTTCTCTATGTAATTTGCATAAAATGTGCAATATTTAAAATAATTCATACAATGTCAGTAATTTCCCATAAACAGAATTACATGTTCTATTTGCCCTTAAAGGTTTTCTCAGGGTCTACGCTTACGCCAGATAGACATGATGGATGAATATGGTTTTCATTCAGTACTGTGGTACAGTATTGTTCAAAATAATAGCAGTACAATGTGACTAACCAGAATAATCAAGGTTTTAGTATATTTTTATTGCTACGTGGCAAACAAGTTACCAGTAGGTGCAGTAGATTCTCAGAAAACAAACAAGACCCAGCATTCATGATATGCACGCTCTTAAGGCTGTGCAATTGGGCAATTAGTTGAAAGGGTGTGTTCAAAAAATAGCAGTGTCTGCCTTTGACTGTACAAACTCAAAACTATTTTGTACAAACGTTTTTGTTTCTAGGATTTAGCAATCCTGTGAATCACTAAACTAATATTTAGTTGTATGACCACAGTTTTTAAAACTGCTTCACATCTGTGTGGCATGGAGTCAACCAACTTGTGGCACCTCTCAGCTGTTATTCCACTCCATGATTCTTTAACAACATTCCACAATTCATTCACATTTCTTGGTTTTGCTTCAGAAACAGCATTTTGATATCACCCACAAGTTCTCGATTGGATTAAGGTCCGGAGATTGGGCTGGCCACTCCATAACATTAATTTTGTTGGTTTGGAACCAAGACTTTGCTCGTTTACTAGTGTGTTTGGGGTCATTGTCTTGTTGAAACAACCATTTCAAGGGCATGTCCTCTTCAGCATAGGGCAACATGACCTCTTCAAGTATTTTAACATATGCAAACTGATCCATGATCCCTGGTATGCGATAAATAGGCCCAACACCATAGTAGGAGAAACATGCCCATATCATGATGCTTGCACCACCATGCTTCACTGTCTTCACTGTGTACTGTGGCTTGAATTCAGAGTTTGGGGTCGTCTCACAAACTGCCTGTGGCCCTTGGACCCAAAAGAACAATTTTACTCTCATCAGTCCACAAAATGTTCCTCCATTTCTCTTTAGGCCAGTTGATGTGTTCTTTGGCAAATTGTAACCTCTTCTGCACATGCCTTTTTAACAGAGGGACTTTGCGGGATTCTTGAAAATAGATTAGCACACACAGACGTCTTCTAACTGTCACAGTACTTACAGGTAACTCCAGACTGTCTTTGATCATCCTGGAGGTGATCATTGGCTGAGCCTTTGCCATTCTGGTTATTCTTGATCCATTTTGATGGTTGTCTTCCGTTTTCTTCCACGTTTCTCTGGTTTTGCTCTCCATTTTAAGGCATTGGAGATCATTTTAGCTGAACAGCCTATAAGTTTTGCACCTCTTTATAGGTTTTCCCTCTCCAATCAACTTTTTGTGTGGAATTTTTGGCACTTAGAGAAAATCAAATTTAAAATTTCATGGCTCAGTTTCATGGCTGTGTTAAAATTATGTGCCAAAAAGTATATATATATTAGTGCTGGGCATAAATTAATCTAGATTAATCTCATCCAAAATAAAAGTTTTTGTGTACATAATATATGTGTGTGTATTGTGTATATTTATTATGTATATATGAATACACACCCATGTATGTATATATTTAAGAAAAATGTGTTATGTTTATATATTAAATATATTTATATATCATATAAATTATATTAATATAAATATATACATGTAAATACATGTAAATATTTTCAAAATATATACTGTATGTGTGTGTCTTTATATACACATAATAAATATTCACAGTACACACAGATATATTATATAAACGAAAACTTTTATTTTGGATGAGATTAATCTAGATTAATCTATGCTCAGCACTAATATATATATATATATATATATTTTTTTTTTGCACAAAATTTTTACACAGCCATGAAACTGAGCCATGAAATTAAAAATTGTATTGCATTTTATATTAAGTATATTTTTGTAATTCATTTTTGCAGAGGTTTATTTTTCATTTTATATTAAATCGTTTTATATTCATTAATATGTACAGTTGTACAGTTTCATTTCTTTTGCATCTTGAAATAAATATTTCTGTCCTGTATCCCTCTGTGTTGTTTTTCCTTTTTCTGTTTAGAAGATAACTGAGCCTTTAACTCTCATTTGTAAATGCTTTACAAGGCATAAATAGTCCTCACTTTAGATGAGCTCACAAAAAATAGTTAACTGACAACTAGTAAATGTTTTATAACTACCTGAATTAATCATGAATTACAGCAGGAATGTGTGTTAATAAATCATTTATTAAAACACTGAGTAACTGTTACTATATGTCTGAATAATAAGATGTATAAATGTGCATTCAAAGAGTTTATTAATCATTTACTAACACTTTCTAAACGATCTCATGAGCCACTGACAACTCCTAACTAACTGGTTTGTAAGTAATGTAATCCTTAATTTAGAAATGATGAATTTATCCTTAATAAAGTATTAAAATATGATTATTAAGCATATTATATATATGCTTATAAATCAAGAATAAAGCATTTATAGCTGTATTTATAAACTGCTTACTAATGTCTATTAATGTGGGGCCAATGCTTTATAAATGATGAATTAACTATTTACTGATGCTTAACAAATGATTCATAGCGTGCAGTTATTATAAAGTGTTACCAGCTTTTGCAACATTATAAATGTCTATACTGTCACTTTTGATCATTTTAATGCATCCTTGCTGAATAAAATTATTAATTTCTTTCCAAAATAAAAAGAAAGAAAGAAAGAAATTCTTACTGACCCCAAAACTTTTGAACGGTAGTGATAATGTTACAAAAGCTTTCTATTTCAGATAAATGCTGGTCTTTTGAACTTTATATTCATCAAATAATCCCGAAAAACAATTAGATAATAATAATAATAATAATAATAAATGTTTCTTGACCAGTAAATCAGCATATTAGAATGATTTCTGAAGGATCATGTGACACTGAAGACTGGAGTAAAGATGCTGAAAATTCAGATTTGCCAACAGAAATAAATTGATTTAGAAGAGATTTCTTTTAAAAACATAAAAAATCACAATGGCATCAATAAATTCTTCTGGCCGGGCCCAAGAAAAGACATCAGCTGGTATGCTGACAATCAGATAGTGTGCCTGCTCAAAGAACCGCAGGCCCTCAATAAAAGGTCTTTACAGGTAGACCAGGCAACATGGAGATACAAAGAAGAACAAATGTAACAAATATGTTCCTTCTTGTGATGGTTTTTGTGTTTTTGTTTGTTAATCTAGTTAATCGAAATGAATTACAGCATCTTTATTTTTATCAATTATACATTTAAAAAAAAAATCATTTCTTATGTCTGTCCTCTCTAATTTGTTTTTACTTCTCTAGCCACCTAAACAGAGATTTGTTTTGCCACTTGGTATCATGATTGATTGTGATAAGGAACCACATAGCTATTTTTTGTGTCCCTCCCCCATAGGAAATCTGGATTTCATTTTTTTTATTGTTTTGAAACAATATTATGTAGGTGCAGTTCCACACATTACAGATGACAAACCATGCAGGACAATGACGGAAAGCTCATTTGCTGTTAGAACCTGTAACACTGGTGTTCCACCCTGTTATGCTCCATTCCATACTGTTAGACAAGTCATTTTAAATAAAAATTTGAAAGCAACATTAAATGTTTGACATACCTTTGTCTTGTTTTGTGAGGTGAGGAGCATTACCAGCATATATATGTTTTTGAGCAAAATTTTTATATTATTTACCATCCTGTTGGCAAAAATGGGCACAAAAAAGTACCTGTTCTTAATAATCAAGACATATTCTATTCATTAATATTTGTTTTGTTTTGTTTAAAGAATAAAAATACCATTATGTCATAAGGGACATATACTATCTTATTATTTCTCATTATTGTTTAACATTTACATTATTAAAATTTTGTGATAACTATGTATATGTCCCTAACAGGGTGGAATACATTCACAGTGAGTGTCTGAACAATATACCCATAATTATTAAGTCACTGAGCTTGACCAGTATGTGTTCCATATAGTTAAACGTCACTATTTTGGTAGAATGTTAAAAACATGAAAAACATGTAACTTTTTTTCCAAACATTATGAAGCCAAAATGTTACCGGATACCAGGAATGACCCAAATAACATATTACATGCACGCACAGTTTTATGGCAGCTTTAATCACGTTTTTGGTAACGTCATGCCTTAACTGACAACGACATTGCATGCACATAGTTTCTTTCACGCTTTGATATGAATTGATACAGACTACAGCGCGTGCCGGTTACCACGCTGTTTGACTCACGCCTGCTGCTGAAGTGAAGTGGAGCGCGCGACTGAACCGTCTCCGGATTGATGTGAGAGTAAAGACGTTCTGCGACTGAATAAATGCACTTCTTGTCAAGAAAAAAACAGACAGAAATAGCATTTATGAGTGGGGTGGCCAACCCTAAGCTCCGCCCCTGCGTTAATTTTAACGCATTAAACTGAAAAAAATTAATCGATTGTGTTAACGTGCTAATTTTGACACCACTAAATTTAACCCTCTGGTGCTCCTCATATCGGAGTCACACTTGTGCTCTTCATGGTCAAAAGTGACCGGACACCTGTAACGTAACCTCTTATTTTTTCAGTAAAATCATTCTTATTCATTTTTGTTTAATAATATTTTTTAATTTTTTTTATTTCGCATTTTGAGAGGGTTTTGTGGTATTAATTAATATCCTTTTTTTGCCATTGAAAAAAAAATATATATATTTTTTTTCAATTGTCTTTTAATTAATGCAGTATTTCAGGTTAAAATAGAGACACAGCCATTCAAAACCAATTTTGGAAGGCAGATTAGCACCATCTGGTTGTAAAAAAGAAAAGGAAAAAGAAAAACATCTGTAATGGCAGGTGTAACTTGATGCCTGTATAGCTTTCTATAGAGCAGCTTGTGAATTGCCTAGTTGTTTTCAGACAATTGATTCAACATTTTTATTAGGTGGAAGAGTTGAACATATATTTAAACAAATTTAGACTATTTCTTATCATGTTTTGGATATTTTTTTGTTATAAATATGATTTGAAGTGTTAGTTTTTGTATTATGATTACAGTCAAACCTAAACATTGTGTTAGAAAGAAAACACAAGGAAGTATTTTGTTAACCATTTTTTAATTCAGAATTTGTAGGAAAAAAACAATTAATTCAATTCTAACACTTTATGTAAACAATTTTTAATGAACATGTCTATTTTGTGTAAAAGTCAAACAGTAAAGTAGGAAACAGAAATAATGAACAAGCTATAGTAAACTTTTATATATATATATATTTACTATATTTATAATTATATACTATATATAATAACTACTATAATAACTATATATGTTAACTACATACTCTACTAACTGAACCGTAGATAACTACTCTATGGATTGTAGCAGAGGTTACAGATTAGAATGCAGTGTCTTTTGCAAATGAAATTTTCACATTTCTTGCAAACAAAAGTGGTCTTAACATCCCTTGGGAGGCATCTTCAGCATATTTAACTCTTGGCTGAGGAACTAGCCAAGGAAGGACCAGCCGTGGAGGGACCTGCAGTGGAAGGGCGAAACAGGGGGTCCAGGGTGTCACATGAGAAGTGGCCCCTGATAAGAGAAAAAGTTGCCAAGAACACTTAAATCTCCCTCTTTGCCTCCCCAAGCACTGGCATATGTCCCAGTTCCTCTGTGCACCAAGTACTTATTTATCAGTTCTTAACAGAAATATAGGAGGTAGTTCTGCCATGCATATAAAACTGTGATTATATGTCACACAATATGAGAAAAATAAAGACAGAAAATATTAAAAACATATATGTTCCCATGTGTTAACAGTGTAACAGTCAAAGTGTCCATTAGATTTGTTAGAATTTAGAAAGGTTTGTACTTATACAGAAATAGTCTTTTCAGCAATAAACACTCCATGAGAAAAATTCACTGGAGTATAAAGTGTGACATCTGTGTGTCAGATTTAATCACAGTTGTCTGGCATGAATATAACAGAGAAGTACAGGAAATTCATATTTGGTCAGCTTTAATTCTGGTCAAAAGCTGCGGATCTTAAAGGGTTACTCCACCCCAACATGAAAATTTTGTCATTAAACACTTATAATCATGTCGTTTCAAACCCGTAAAAGCTTTGAACACAATTTAAGATATTTTTGATGCATTCTGACAGCTCTCTGACCCTCTCATAGACAGCAATGTAATAAACACGATCAACATCCAGAAACGTAGCAAGGAGATCGGTAAAATAATCCATGTAACATCAGGGGTTCAACCGTAATTTTATGAAGCTACGAGAATACTTTTTGTATGCAAAGAAAACAAAAATAATTAATTTATTCAACAGTTCGTCTCCTTTACCAATCTCCTTGCTACGTTTCTGGATGTGGATCATGTTAATTACATTGCTGTCTATTGGAGGGTCAAAGACCTGACAGAATGCATCAAAAATATCTTAAATTGTGTTCCGAAGACGAACAAAGCTTTTACAGGTTTGGAACAACATGAGGGTAAGTGATTAATGACAAAATTTTCATTTTGGGGTGGAGTAACCATGTGAAAACATGGTGATGATAAAAAAATAATGATACATTTTTTTTTTTTCAAATCCCCAAAAATACATAACCCCTTTCTCAGATCAAGCCATTCACAGATTCTGGCCTGATGTACGTCACACAGGCCAAAGCCCCTCCCAAGACTATTTACGAACACTGCCGTTTTACCTTAGACCACAAAATGAGCAAATTTCATAAACATCAAAATATTTACAGATAGACTAATTAAATTACAGATAGATGAACTGGGGGCTGTTACATAAACCTAGTTTACCAAACAAGCCAGGCTTATTTCACTTATTCTGACTTATTTTGAACCAAATCAACTGACAATAAGTCAGACTAACTGAAATAAACCTGGCTTGTTTGGTGGTTTATATGGATATCTGATACAACCAGATCTACAACATACCTAAGAGGTTCCTCCCTTACATTAAACTTCATTAGAAACATTTCAGAGAAGAGCTTAAGTTTCAGGAACAAACCAAAGAAACAAAACAACCAGGGGTGCACATAAGCGGTGCGCAGGTGCGCATGCACGACCAAAATAGAAAATACGTTCAGACCGATCATTTACATAGCGACATGACTACACAGCTGTTACTGCACAATCACTATTTTAGATCTACAAAATCTACAATTATATATTGTTTTTTTTTTTTTACAATAATTTGTTTTGTCCAACTTTTTGCACACCCAGTGTTGAGCCTTGTGCACACACTTACAAAAAATTACCATGCTAAATATACAATTATATTTACTGCAATGAAACTTTGTATACAACACCATAAACTGGTAGCACTACTGTCAATAAAATAAAATTTAAGTAAGCAACTGAATAAATACAATTATTTGTATAAAAAATAAAACAACATAAATAAAGTTAGCAGGGAGAAAATGATTATCAAGAGGATCGATGTGGACTGAGGGTTTACTGTAACTGCAATCATTTGGCTGTGATTTGGGTGGATTGAAACCTTTATGTCTTGTCTCACTGTACACATTTCATTATTTTGTTTCCGGCAGTTCAGATGTGATTCTGCTCTTCTCATGAAACTTCAGCTCTTCTCGGAAATGCTTCTAATGAAGATTCATTTTCATGTAAGGGTGGACACTCTTAGGTGTGTTGTAGGTCTGGATATGTCAGATGTTAAACACCATATGATTTTTATTTCTGAATGATTCATATTTACCATATTACCATGGTACTCTTTTAAGTGCTTTGGATTACTGTTGTTGACATGATAGATGAATATGGTTTTCATTCAGTACTGTCTTCTATTATAGATGAATATTATAGTACAGTGGTATTACCATCACTATACCACAGTTTGAGTTTCAGAGTTATGTGGCCAAACCAGTCTGGAGACGTGTTCATCTGGGTACTTCATAAAATATGTGCTGGATTGAACAATATCTCTTGTCACGTTTGGCTTGCACAATCACAGGCTTATAAGAGTGAGACAATCAACAGGAGACTTTAAACACGACCATCTTCACACATCAGCACTGACTAGAAATGAGAATTCTCAACGACACTGATGACGAAATTGTTGATCTGGAAAATGAAATAGATGAGCTGGAAGATGACAAAAAAGACCTGGAAGAAGAAACAGAGAAGCTGGAAAGAAAAAGAAAAGAGCTTGAGAAAGAAACAGAGGAGCTGGAAGAAAAAACACTAAATCTGGAAATTGAAATTGCAGATCTGGAACGAAAAAAAGAAGAGCTGGAAAAAGAAACAGAAGAGCTGAGAGAAGCAGCAACAGAAAATTATGAAGAAAGAAATGATGATCTGGAAAATGAAACAGAAGAGCTAGAAGAAGAAACAGAAGAGCTGGAAAGAAAAAAAGAAGAGCTGGAAGAAGAAACAGAGGAGCTGGAAAGAAAAAAAGAAGAGCTGGAAGAAGAAATTGCAGCTCTGGAACTAACAAAAGAAGAGCTGGAAGAAGAAACAGAAGAGCTAGAAGAAGAAACAGAAGAGATGGAAGAAGAAACAGAAGAGCTGGAAGGGAAAAAAAGGAGAGCTGGAAGAAGAAACAGAAGAGCTGGAAAGAAAAAAAGAAGAGCTGGAAGAAGAAACAGAGGCGCTGGAAAGAAAAAAAGAAGAGCTGGAAGAAGAAATTGCAGCTCTGGAACTAACAAAAGAAGAGCTGGAAGAAGAAACAGAAGAGCTAGAAGAAGAAACAGAAGAGCTGGAAGAAGAAACAGAAGAGCTAGAAGAAGAAACAGAAGAGATGGAAGAAGAAACAGAAGAGCCGGAAGAAGAAACAGAAGAGCTGGTAGAAGAAACAGAAGAGCTGGAAGAAGAAACAGAAGAGCTGGAAGAAGAAACAGAAGAGCTGGAAGAAGAAACAGAAGAGCCGGAAGAAGAAACAGAAGAGCTGGTAGAAGAAACAGAAGAGCTGGTAGAAGAAACAGAAGAGCTGGAAGAAGAAAAAGAAGAGCTGGAAGAAGAAACAGAAGAGCTGGAAAGAAAAAAGAAGAGCTGGAAGAAGAAATTGCAGCTCTGGAACTAACAAATGAAGAGCTGGAAGAAGAAACAGAAGAGCTAGAAGAAGAAACAGAAGAGCTGGAAGAAGAAACAGAAGAGCTGGTAGAAGAAACAGAAGAGCTGGAAGAAGAAACAGAAGAGCTGGAAGAAGAAACAGAAGAGCTAGAAGAAGAAACAGAAGAGCCGGAAGAAGAAACAGAAGAGCTAGAAGAAGAAACAGAAGAGCCGGAAGAAGAAACAGAAGAGCTGGAAGAAGAAACAGAAGAGCCGGAAGAAGAAACAGAAGAGCTGGTAGAAGAAACAGAAGAGCTGGAAGGAAAAAAAGGAGAGCTGGAAGAAGAAACAGAAGAGCTGGAAGGAAAAAAAGGAGAGCTGGAAGAAGAAACAGAAGAGCTGGAAGAAGAAACAGAGGAGCTGGAAAGAAAAAAAGAAGAGCTGGAAGAAGAAATTGCAGCTCTGGAACTAACAAAAGAAGAGCTGGAAGAAGAAACAGAAGAGCTGGAAGAAGAAACAGAAAATTACGAAGAAAGAAATGATGATCTGGAAAATGAAATAGAAGAGCAGGGAGAAGGGAAAGAAAAAAAGAAGAGCTGGAAAAAGAAACAGAAGAGCTGGAAAGAAACAAAGAAAATCTGGAAAATGAAATGGAAAAACTGAAGAAAAAAAAGAAAAGCTGGAAAAAGAAACAGAAGAGCTGAGATCAAATATAGAATATATGCTATTATGTTTAAGCTCGAACAGCAGTGACTAAAGAAGGGCTGCCTAAAACATGAGGTATAACATTCAATACAATCACATTTTTACAAATTGAAAATATTGTAGAACTGGGTCAAAATGACCTAAATGTATCATAATTTAAAAAATTAGAGTTTAATTTTAACTGCTAACTAACCTCAACATAACTTTACATAACTCATTAATTAACAAAATGTATACATTTTGTATTCATGCTATGCTTGTGTATATATAAGAGATATATTTCATCATCTAATAAGAGCTGTTCTATGAGTTTTTTTTTTTTTTTATGAATGTTTGCTGTTTTTTGAGATCATGAATATAACAGCAGTTTATGTTTGTCTCTTGCACACAGAGACCATATTTACAGCTGATGAGAACCACTGAAGATCTCAAGACCTGCATCTTTTGATCAGATTAAAAGCAGACCAAATATGAATTTCTTGTATTTCTTATATTTCTCTTCACTGTCACATTCAAACCAGACAGCTGTGGGAAAATCTGTCACACTTTATACGGGAGTCAATATTTCTCAGGGTGCTTATTGCTGAAATTCAATTTCTGTGTAAACTCAAAACTTATTAAAGTCCTGACTACAAAAACATCTAATGGACATTTTCACTGTTAACACACATGAACCTTTTGTGGCAGATGCCCCAGTGGCAGGACATGACACACTGTACAATGGAAACATTACATATTAGTATAGGTTTATTTCAAAACTTACTAATACATAAAATCAAAAGTTCAATCTGTTAAAATGATTTAATTCACAATGAACAAACATGAATGATCAAGTGTTTGTATTAAATAACATTCACAAACATTAATTAATGTTGTAAAAAATATATTGTTCCCTCACTGTAAGTTGATGTTAGATAATAACGTGAAGTCATATTAATGAATGGTATCTTATTGTAAAATCTATACAGGAAATAAAATTTGACTGTACTTTCATTTAATCCAAACTGTGTACATATTTAATTTTAAAGGGCTTTTAAAACCTGCTAGTTATCAGCCAAGAATAACAACTAACTAGCTAAAATAAATAAATAAAAATAGCCCAGAACTGCTTTTCTGACGGACTGATATGACATAAACACATATAAACATATATATCCATACACAAATAATCACACAATAATAATAATCAGAAAAGTCATGTTTTCATGAATATTATTTTTACGATGAAAATATGTTCAATAAACACTATTTACTGGTATTTACAATGTCTAGCTCTGTTCATAGCCATGTTCAATTCCCGTAGTCTCATAGGCTGCGTTTACACTGCAAGTCTTAATGCACAAATCCGTTCTTTTGACCATTTATGATTTTTTGGCCCGTCTGTTTACATTAACTTTAGACACGACTGTTATCCGATATCTGTGTTTACTTTAATTCCCGCCCAAAAGGATTGTCTGCAGTGATCGCTTTACTATGCACATGATAGACCCTCAGGTTTTAAATGACCTGCTATTAAAATTAAAATGATTTATATAATTCACATCGAATGGCCATTATTATTTCCCAGCATGGACAACGGATGGATGTTTTGCAGCACAAAATCTGACTAAACGGATAAAAACGGACAATAACGATAATTTTAATTTTATCTACAGCTGTGGTAGAATTCCTTAGTGAAATAAAGATGGTATTTATTGAAATGAATTCGAATGAATTAATGAGAGAGAGAACAAACAAACGAACGCATGCACCCACGTGCGAGGGAGCGAGTGATTGTGAAGCTTTGCGAACAAGCTTATCGGTTTAATTACAAGAACTGCTAAGTTATCACCTCATTGCTGAGAAATATAATGTAGCTTTTAGCAGCTCTGTATTTTCAAAATTCACGGGCAGGGGTTGAAAACCAGCTCCTGAATGTGCAATTTCTTACCAGTTTCCATCTCAATAAAATGTGAGCGCATACAGCACATAAAACGCCATTACAGGTCTTTATGGACAAACGTGTCGCCCTCGCAGTGGGAGTTCTGTGGAGAATCAGATATGTGTGTTTAGATATCGAATGTGTATCCGATTAAAATCCACATTTGGAAGTGGCCCAGATCAAATGCGAAAAAATCGGATTTTGTGTTTACACGTGCAACAAATTTTGATCTGTGTCAGATATGAGCAAAAAATCTTTTTTTTTGTGCCAGTGTAAACACAGCCATAATGATTTTATAAATGCTCCTTTCTTTTGAAAACTGTACTCATTGGTGTTAGATGTCAGAGCCTTGATCATATCTTCTGACACAAACCTTCAGAAGTTCTCCAGTGGTGTCTGCTGGGAGACTGCATCATTAGCGATATCCTCATCAGAGAAATTAATGTTGAGTTATAAAATCCTTTTTCAGACAGCTATACCTGTTACGGTGCATGGTCTGTGTTCTTGAATGGCCTGGTTTTTTTGGCATGATGTTCACATAACAACAAAAATAACCAACAAAAATGGGTGGTCATTTTTCTTTTCCACTTCACAGGCATCTTTATATAACTTTTTGTCATTTGTATCAGAGTCCATCTCAAAGTCTCTATTCCCATTTTGGATGGCATCAATGACATCATATTCATTATAAAATTATGACCTTACCTGTCTAGTAGCTTTCTGAAATTAAAAAAGAAAAACAATTATTTTCAAGGCTAAATAATCTCAATTCAAGTCAAACCCAGTCATACTTAAACATTTTAAAGAATTCACCAATTTTGCAGAAATCACACATTCCACAGATTTCAAACAATACAGTCTGATAGTGTCACGCCCCTGGACTGTTTTGTTGTGTTTTTGCTCCCCATGTGTTCCATGACCCAGTTTCTCCCCGGTCTGATTAGTTTGATTATTAGTTGATTCCCCGCACCTGTCTATCCCTCGTTAGGTTTAGTATTTAATGTGTAGTCTGCCTCATGTTTCCTTGTCAGGTCTTATATGTCAAATCCTTGTCCTACGTATGCTCCTGCCTGTCCGTCCAGTGCTCCAGTGGTAATTAAATTAGTAATTAAAGACTGTTTATTGTGAGTATCCCTTGTCTCCTCGTTCCTCGCTCCTCCACAGTAGGCAGTCGTGACAGAAGACCCGACCTACACAGTTGATTTACGTGTCTACCCTCCGTTTTGTTTTCCATTTTTCACCCAGTGTTTTTTGTTTCCGTTGTGTGTTCCATTGGTTCCCTTGCCATCAAGTTCACCGCCCTAGCCCACAAGGACCTCTCCCTGTTGGAATATGCGGTGGAGTTCAGCCAGCTCGCCATGGTAACGGCATTCGACGACGCTACACTGAACTCCCTGTTCTGGATAGGGGTAAATTACTACCGCCCCGTCGATCTCCCAGACACCACCGGACTATGCTGGAGGGAAGCAATTATCCGGTGTCTGGAGAGCGTTTATCCCCGATCCGGAACACAGCCAGACACAGTGCCCAGGCCACCATCTCCCCGCTGCGCGGAGTGCAAGCCCGAGCCCACCGCTGACAGAGAGCCTGACCACATCGCGACTGACGAGCCATTGCCCAGGAGTGCGACAGAGCTGAGGATCGCCACGGAGCCAGAGCTTCACGGATCATCAGACCAGGTGTGAGAGCTCCACACAATGCCCGCCACAAGGGAGAAAGCTGTGGACGTGTGAGCGCGGCGAGGAGCTCTGCCCCCTGCACCACGGCTGAGGGTGAGCAGAGAGTATGGCCCTGCGACTGTGCCACACCGAAGAAGAGAGGGCTCTCGTTCCCGTTCCAGAGTTAAGCCCAGAAAGGGCTCCCGTTCCTGAGTTCAGGCCTGAAAGCCTGGAGGCTCACAAATGCCTGCCCTCCCACCCGCTCCTTCCTCCTCCTCCGCCGTCGTCTGGCAGCCCCTCTGCTTGCCCTCAGCCCACCATCTATTCGGTGCGAGCTCCGCCATCCTCCAGCATCGCCGTGGTCGGAGTATCCCTTGACTCCACCTCCAGCCTCTGGACTCCGCCTCCTGTCGGCTCCACCATGGCTCCTAGCTCCCTCCTCTCCACTGTGGCCCATCTGTCCACTGGCTCCGCCGGGCTCCCTCGTCCCTCCGGCTCCGCCTTGGTCTGTCATTGACCATCCTGCACCTTGGGACTCCACTCCTCCGGCTGCGCTGGCAGAAGATCAGCCACCTTACTTCTGTATGGTACGGCATGTCTCCATGCTTTGAGCCCACCTCGAAAAACACCTGGAACTGGCGGTGCTTTAGTGTGTGGCAGTTACTTTTTTTTTCATTTTGTCCTTCATTAGTCCAACCAAGCCTGTTTTTTTTTCTCCACATATTGAAGGTGCACCATCGGTATAAATTGCCTTCCTTCTGCATCAGTTTTTCTCTTCTTGGACATTTTGTTGTTGTTATTTGTAGATGTTTAATTCTCAATACTGCTTTGTTAAACACTAATGTGGAAACACTGCATTCTAGTGGCGGAATGCCACCTTTACTTGGAAGGTCGCAAAATTGACATGCACTGTGGGAGATGTAGTTTATGGTCAATTTACAATATAAAGCAGCATAGACGTTTATTGATTGCTCTCACAGGCCACATAAAATGATGTGGTGGGCCAGTTTGACACACGTGTTGTAGATAGTTTACCCCCAAAAAGCGTTGTTGTTAGATTATTAGACATGTTATTAGAGAAACATTCAAGGGCCGTGTTCAGAGGGACTTTTCATCAGAGTAACAGCGGAAACATTCAATTCAGGGACACAACATGTTTTAAAGACTTTAAGCATTAAAAATTTATAAATAAAAATATTTTGAGGAATATTATAAATAAGAATATACAACAATATTGTACACTTTGGAATTTGTTTGATTTTTATTACTTATATTTGTGGCTGAAGTTATGAAAGCTTAGTTGGGGACATGGCAGTTTAGCCTTCTTGCACTAAAATAGGAGCAATTATTTTTTTATTAATTAATTTTGGGTACATATTTGTGTTCTATGGTAGTGGAGCAGTAACTTTGTAAACTGAGCATTTAGAAACAAGTATTAGCCCATTTTTACAGAAAATACACCACATTATATCATGGGGACTCAAATGGCACCGAATGCTAGGAACGACCCACATCCTAATGGAATATGTCCCAAAACACACTACAGACAAACATTTTTTAATGGTTAAAGTTGATGGTTTGTAATGGTATTTGTAGTGGAAACCATAAGAATTCTATTGTTTTTTTGTTTGTTTTTTTCAGCAGGGAGAGCATTTGTCTTTTTCAGTTTAGATATCTGTTTTTTTCTTTTTTTTCAGTAGAACAGATGTTTCATTAATCTGTTCATTAAACAATGCTGAATTAGTGCAAAATAATCGAATGTAAGATTTAAACATATTTCAGCAGTGTAACTCACAGTTCACCACAGGAGGGCATTCAAGTATCATTTTAAATGCATATTGAAATATAAGAATACATTTCAACTTGACAGAATGTTGATAGACAGCAATCTTTAAGTTTTAAGTTATTCTGTACACAGTAAATGATAACATTGATACTTAATGATTGTTGCATGTTTGTTTTTGTCTGTCTGTTGCTGTAAAAAAAGGTTTCATTTGGTTGACAAACATTTTATATTTAGTAATAAACTAATAATTTTCTATGGTTCATTCTAAAAATGCATCAAACTACTATATTTTTCTTTATTTCTGACCCCTGGTATAAATAGTTTCTGCACTAATGGCTGTTTTGCCTTTCAGACAGAATCTCACACAGGATAATTTCATTGTAGCTATTTTCAGAACATCACTGGACAACATATTTGAATATATACTTTTACCACATATAATTTTTTTAGGACTTTTATTTTGTTCTAGTGGTATGACGTCATAAAACCGCGCCGCGCTGTGGTTCGACTGAAGAAAGGTTTGTGTTTTTAGCCATTTTAAAGCAAAGTGTTTAAATCGATACAACCCGTTGGAGCAATTTTATATTTTTTAATAAGCCATGTAAAATTAATTACTGTTTAATGTAATATTACAGTGCTTCATCTAACATTTACGAGCGCTGCTTTGTGCGAGTAAAGCACATCCACACATCTGTAACAGAAAAGATGAGTCTCGGTTTGCTTTCTTCATCGTGAATCAGTTTACCAATTGATTAGCAAGCGATGGAGAAACGAAACGGAGCTTTTAGAAACTCGGAGTCAATTGAATCGAATGCTTCGCAAAACGATTCAGTGATTCGAATCGCTTGAATCACAGTGTAAAAACAAAGAGAACATAAACATGACAACTCTTACAAACCTGTATTTAACAAGTGCATTAATAAAAAAAAAAAAGTAGTATAATAAATGTGACTTACAAAACAACCAATATAAATACCTAAATATGAACTTTCTAGATCATTTGTGATGGTTTAATTGCTTGTTCTGTTTTTTTTTTAAATAATAAATAAATCAGGCTAATCAGGTCATTTAAGGTCATTAACTATCACTCTGACTGACTCCCTTACCAGTGTGCTGACTACTGAACTAGGGAGCTGATTTTTTAGCCATTTAGTTATTTTTCTTTTTGTTAATTATTCTCATATTGTCCAAACACAGAAAAAAAGAAAAACTCCTGGTGAAGCAACTGAGATCCAGGTGAGACACTATTGTAAAGATGGAGTTTATTAAAGAGGAGAGTGAAGACATGATGACTGAAGAAACATTCAGAGTCAAACAAGAAGATACGGAGGAACAAACAAAGATAGCGTTCATTAAAGAGGAAAGCGAAGACTTCAGGATTGAAGAAACATTCAGAGTCAAACTAGAAGATACTGAGGAACAAGCAAAGATGGCGTTTATTAAGGAGGAGATTGAAGACGTCAAGATTGAAGAAGTATTCAGTCTGAAACAAGAAGATACTGAGGAACAAACAGGTTGGTTTTCATTCTCAAAGATGAACTCACTCATTTGATTCTTAATAAAATGTCCAGCTCATTATAATACAGAAATAGCCTAAACAAAACAAAAGCCTAAAATTTAGTTTAACATAGAACAAAATTTTACTTCTGAAATGAAAACAATGAGAAACGCCTTTATTTATTGAAATAAAGCAATCTTTTAAAGAATACTAGATTGAAAAACGTTTTCCTTTTGAGAAAGAAATGCATGAATGAAACAGCTTCACAGTCTTTTCAACCACACACACAGTATAATTATTTCTGTGTTACTAATATTCATATCACAGAAGTACTGGGATAAAAGTTTATAGTTTGAATATAAACTAAATGTGTATGGTAGTGATTAAAATAAGAGTAAATCACCTTTTGAAAGTAATTTGATACTTCAAATGAAGATTTATCGATTACATTGTTATGCCAGTAGATAGCGAAAAGGGGCTGTTAAAATGTATTTGTCTTTGAATCATACAAGAGATTTTTTTTTTCAAGAACGTTGATTCATCCAGTAATGAAACAAGTACATCTTGAGTGAGTCATCGAGTCATTCATTAATGACATGTGATTTCGTTTAGTTGTCTAATGTTTTTTCTTCAGAATCGTGAGAGAACCACATCTTCCATTGAAAAAAAACAAGCCAAAACAAAACAAAAAAACCCCCCTCAATTTATCCAGAATCATGCAGCTCTATTTTGCATACAAACAGCTCTTAAAGAATCCAGTTTTTATGTAGCCTGTTGATTTTTGTTCATGGTATTCAGCAGAAATTAAATGGTTTGAAAAAAAGAGATGCAAGATAAATGTTTGATATCATTTTTGAAATCACATTGGAATCGAAACTGGCAATCGAAAAGAATCGCAAATCAATCAGAATTGATCAAATTCAAACGATACCCAACCCTAGCAACGAATGCTGTTTTTATCACCTTTGATCATACGATGCACATGGAAGCTAACAATATTCCACATTCAAGGTTCTTCATGAAAACAGTTATTCTGCAAAACTGAATTAGTTGAGAAGACACTATTTTTCTAATATTTTAGATATGAATAACAGATTTGTTTGTAATTTAACCAGCTCTCTTGAGCTAAACATTAAACTTAAAAGGATAGTTAAATGAAAACTACCCCATGATTCACTTACCCTCAAGCCATCCTAGTTGTATATGACTTTCTTATTTTAGACGAAAGTTAAATTTAAAAAAAGTTCTGGCTCTTCCAAGCTTTATAAGGACATTGAATGGGTGATATTCAATAGTCTAAAAGAAGTCAAGTAAAGTGCATCCATCCATAATAAAAAAAGTGCCTCCCACGGCTGCAGGGGGTGAATAAAGGACTCCTGTAGCGAATCAGTATGTTGTTGTAAGAAAAGTATCCGTATTTAAAACGTTAAACACTTTTCTCTCACTTCCAACTGTCGTACACACAATCACAATTGAACGCAGTTCCGGCGGATGACGTAGGACGTAAGCACAAAGGAGAATGGAAAAAAAAACCACCAGTCATGAACTAGAAGTACAAAACAAGGATTTGTAAAGAAAAATGTCAGAGGATTTCGATATAAGCCAAGAAGAGACTGGTTTACCATTGCTGTAAACAAAACTTGGTTCTCGCAAGCCTAGCATATTCTCACAGGAGCTTGTGCTACACCTACAACCTACGTCATCCGCTGGAACGCCACTCTACCGTGAACACTTGGATGACAGTTAGCGGAAGCTAGAGATTACGGTTTGTAAAGTTTTATATATGGATAGTTTTATTACAAAACCACGTCAATTCGCCTCATCGCTTTATTAACCCCCCGGATCCGTGTGAGGCACTTATTATGATAGATGGATGCGCTTTATTGGACTTCTATTGGACTATTGAATCTGACCAGCCATTCACTGCCATTATAAAGCTTGGAAGAGCCAGGACATTTTTAATATAACTCCAATTGTATTTATCAGAAAGAAGGAAGTCATAGGATGCCTTGAGGGAGAGTAAATCATGGGCTGTATATATATATATATATATATAATGTATGTGTGTATGTATATACAGTACTGCTTGAAAGTTTGTGAACCCTTTAGAATTTTCTATATTTCTGCATAAATATGACCCAAAACATCATCAGATTTTCACACAAGTCCTGAAAGTAGACATAGAGAACTCAGTCAAACAAATGAGACAAAAATATATACTTTATAATTTATTTATTGAGAGAAATTAACCAGTGTTACACATCTGTGAATTGCAAAAGTATGTCTTGGCTTTCAGTATCTGGTGTGACCCCCTTTTGCAGCAATAACTGCAGGTAAACATTTCTTGTATCTGCTGATCAGTCCTGCACAACAGCTTGTAGGAATTTTAGCCCATTCCTCAATACAGAACCGCTTCAACTCTGTGGTGTTGGTGGGTTTCCTCCTATGAACCGCTTGCTTCAAGTCCTTCCACAACATTTCAACTGGATTAAGGTCCGGCCTTTGACTTGGCCAAAACGTTAACTTTGTTCTTCTTTAACTATTCTTTGGTAGAATTACTTGTGTGCTTGGGGTCGTTGTCTTGCTGCATGACCCACTTTTCTTGAGACTCAGTCATAGACAGATGTCCTGACACTTTCCTTTAGAAATTGCTGGTATAATTCAGAATTCATTGTTCCATCAATGATGGCAAGCTGCCCTGGCCCAGATGCAGCAAAACAGGCCCAAACCATGATACTACCACCACCATGTTTCATAGATGGGATAAGGTTCTCATGCTGGAATGCAGTGTGTTCTTTTCTCCAAACATAACGCTTCTCATTTAAACTAAGAAGTTCTATTTTGGTCTCTTAAACGTCCACAGAACATTTCTTCAGTAGCCCTCTGGCTTGTCCACATGATCTTTAGCGCAGTGGCTTTCTCCTTGCAACTGTGCCATGCACACCATGGCTGTTCAGTGTTCTCCTGATGATGGACTATTAATATTAGCCAATGTGAGAAAGGCCTTTAGTTACTTAGAAGTTACCCTGGGGTCCTTTGCAACCTCGTGGACTATTACAAGTCTTGCTTTTAGAGTGATCTTTGTTGGTCGACCATTCCTGGGGAGGGTAACAGTGGTCTTGAATTTCCTCCATTTGTCCACAATCTGTCTGACTGTGGATTTGTGGAGTCCAAACTCTTTAGAGATGGTTTTGCAACCTTGTCCATCCTGATGAGCAACAGCAACTCTTTTTCTGAGGTACTCCGTGATCTCCTTTGTTCGTGCCATGGTACACTTCCACAAACATGATCAGACTTTGATAGATCCCTGTTCTTTGAATAAAACAGGGTACACACTGACACCTGATAGTCATCTCAGTGATTGAAAACACCTCTGAACAAATGGACTTTAATTTCACCTTCAAATTAACTGTTAATCCTAGAGATTCACATACTTTTGCCACTCACAGATATGTAATATTGGGTCATTTTCCTGAATAAATAAATGACAAAGAAAATATTTTTGTCTCATTTGTTTGATTGGGTTCTCTTTGTCTACTTTTAAGACCTGTGTGAAAATCTGATTATGTTTTGGGTCAAACTTATGCACAAATATAGAAAATTCTAAAGGGTTCACAAACTTTCAAGCAGCACTGTATATATGCGCTACTCATGTCTCGCCCCGAGGGGCCTCCTGAGATTTGAGTCTTTCCTTTAACCTTCATGCACGTTCTCTGAGCTGGAGCTCCTCCCGTTGAGCTCGCTGGTCCTGGGCAGACTGTGTGGGTCCTCCTCTCTACTTAGCTAGGTACACTGCCACTGGGCTATTGATCGCTTCAGTCAAGCTGGGTTCCTCTGTCTCCTCGCTAGGGGTTGAACCCTCCACTATTTGAGCTCCATGGCAGTGATACCAGGTAGTTGGGCTGCTTGCTGCCTCCCTGATAAGCTGCCACTATTTGGGTCAAGCCTGGCAGTGCTCCCCTCACCTCGGAGGCTTGTCTTTGAGCTTGCCGCTCCCAATTGAGCGTCTTAGGCCTCCTCTCATCAAGTCATCCACTCTTTTGAGCTCCACTGAGCAGCAGCCTCAGGTTGTTAGGCCTCTCTCTGCCTCCCTGTTAAACTGCTCAACTTGTTGGTTGAGTCTAGCATTGCTCCCCTCATCCTAGGGGTTTCTTTTGAGCATGCCACTCCCAGATTGAGCGTCTTGAGTCCCCATTCTATTGTTGAAGTTGGGCCTTCGCTCTTTTGAGCTCTGGATAGCTGTCATGCCAGGTTGCTGGGCCATCTTCTGCCTCCCTGGCGGGTTGCTTGCTGAGTGAATTAGCTGTGCTCCCCTCACCATGAAGGGTTTCTTGCGAGCACTCTGCTCCCTTCTGGGCATCTGTGAGCAGATGCTCCGGAGTCTGTTCTGTGACTGCTATGGTTGACTTGGCGATACTTCCCTCACATGGAGGGTTTTTCTGTGAGATATGCGTTTTCAGTCCACATGCGCTCTGAGCACACGGTCTCCTGCTGAATTACTTGTCGCTCCCTCAGCGTGCCTCAGTCACGTAGGGTTCCTAGGCTTGTCTAATGACAGCTTCGGTTACCCCTTAAGTAACGGTGTTTTTAAAAACCATGAGCTTCTGTGCACTTTCTAAAAATCCACATTGTGGTAAGTGTGCATGCTAAGCATTCTGCGCACTTTCTAAAATCCTGTATGGTAAGGGTTACGCACTGTCAACTTTGTTCCCTTTCTCTGAGCTGGTTCAGGCCCCGGTTTTCACCTTGGGCTCCACTCAAATTATGTATCCCTGCTGAGAAATGTATCAGCAGGGTGTTGCTACCAAAGATCTGTCGAGCCAGTTCTTTGGGCAAGCTCATTCAGATCTGGTGGTAGCCCCCTGGGTGATAGGCCAGGGTCTGCTTCAGACGAAGAAGTGGATGTGGACGTGTTCTACCAGCGCCTTTTTATACTGTGGTCGCTCCAGGTAATGATGTCGTAGGCTGTCGCCAGCCAATGTTATTGTCAAGTTTAGATGTATGCTTCAGACACTGGTCAAGCTGAAGACGTTCCCCAAAGCGACCTCTAGAGGACACAGTGTCTCGTTCCCTTCTCAGGGAACCATGGTTACATACGTAACCTGAAACGCAGGATCCCAGTCCCAAAGCAGTTACTATGTTTTGTTTTATGAGGGGCTTGATGACTGCCAGCTTGAAAGAATTTGGGACGTGTCCTAAAGAAAACAAAGAGTTAACAATATTGACATGAGGTTCTGAGATTACAGGTTTCAGTAACTTTGTGGGTATAGGATCTAGCATACACGTGGTTGTTTGATGCTTTAAATGTGTAAATGTTTTTTTTTGTTGTTGCTATGTGACATTAATCCGGTTTCTTTCCACTTTAGATATGATTCCACTGAAAGAGGAGAGTCAAGAACTCAATGATATGGAAGAAAAGGATCAATATGAGAAACCTCATCAGTTCATGACTGGAGAAAAAGATTTTAACGACTCAAAGATTGAAAAGACGTCCTCACAAAACAAAGGAACTAGAAACATTAAAGGCCACATGAACGTTCAAACTGGAAAAAGCCCTTTCACTTGCCAACAGTGTGGAAGAGGTTTCAGTCACAAAAAAACCCTTAACAGGCACATGAAAATTCATGCCGGAGTGACGCCTTTCGCCTGCCAACCGTGTGGAAGAAGTTTCAATGACAAACAAACCTTTAACAGGCACATGAATATTCACACCGAAGTGAAGCCTTTCACCTGCCAACAGTGTGGAAGAAGTTTCAGTAAAAAAAAAACCCTGAACAGGCACATGAAAATTCACACCGGAGTGAAGCCTTTCGCCTGCCAAGAGTGTGGAAAGAGTTTCTCTGACAGAAGAAACCTTGATGCCCACACGAGTGCTCACACTGGAGAGAGACCTTTCACCTGCTCTCAGTGTGGAAAGAGTTTTACACAGAAAAAACACCTTAATGCCCACATGAGTATCCACACTGGACAGTGCCTGTAACCTACACCTGCAAACTGTAGAAGGATTTTCTCACAAAAAGGTCATCTTAAGACTCACACTGGAGAAAAGCTGTTCACATGCGATCAGTGTGGAAAGAGTTTTACACAAAAAACTTTACTGTCCACATGCCATATCATACTATCAGATTTAAAAACCTTAAATATTACATTAGGGTTCACACCAGAGTGAACGGTTTCAAAGACAGCAAATGCCTTAAGAATCATGTAAACCTGTTTGTGTTCCTTGTGAAATAGTAAAGCAACAGAAAATGTATACGTGTGTTTGAAATGAAGGGTCTGTTCACACTACAGCTGAATGTAGGCTACATCTAATTGTCCACTTTCACGACCATTTCTTTTATTTGCATCCTTCACTTCTTTATACCTCAGCTAATTTTTGTTACAAATAAAAGGACATAAACTTATAATGAACTCTGCACTGTGTTGTTTGATATCAATGATTAGGTAAATATATGGTGTCATTCTGGACTTGAATATGGCAGATGAACCATGGAATATTGTTGAATAAATAATTATATAAATTGAAGGAAGTTTGTTATTAACCAATATGAAGGATTTGTGAGATTTCATTAACTTTTAGAGCCGCTTACTGTATTGTCAACACAAGGAAGACACAGTTGTAATAAAAGTGGTTTTACTAACAAAAAGATAGATGAGTAAATAAAAGCTACTAAATGAATGGCTAAAGTGATTGATGAGTGCAAATTAGTTGGATGTTCATATGGCAGTTACATGTTCTCTTATGGAAAGATAAACCTTAAAGACTCTGGATTAACAAACATAAGGATAAATCCAGAATAAAAATTTCCTGATAATTTACTCACCCCCATGTCATCCAAGATGTTCATGACTTTCTTTCATTCTTTCGTCGCAAAGAAATTAGGTTTTTTGAGGAAAACATTCCAGGAAGTTTTTCCATATCCTCCTGAGACCCGAGGGAGAAAAAAGTGTCATCAATTTATTTTTGTTTTGTGTGATTTCCTACTTCTTTTGGGTTAAAAAAAACATTCTACAATTTAGAGTTTTTAAAAAATATTATTTTAAATTTTACAGCATGTCCACTGTAGTGGACCACTGGACCATTTTAGTTCGAAAAGACAGCCAAACTCAGAAAACAAAAATGAACGGAATATGGCTGTAGAATGATGTTAATCCAACATTAATATAACATAAAAACAAAACAAAAGAACATTTTTCATTCTGTATTGCTTGCTTAGCAGTGAAAGTCCTGGAACAGTTTAGGTTGAAAAGCGAGCCGAACTCAGAAAACAAAAAAATGAACGGAATACGGCTGTAGAGTGACATTAATCCAAAAACAAATTAAAACTAATTGTCATTCTGGATTGTTTCACTTGCTTAGTGGTGATACTCCTGGAAGCATTTTCTCTTTTTGGTAATGCAGAGAAACATCTTGCATTTGGTACACCTCAGGTACGTCTTGCTTTTGCAGCCCTTATTTCTGCACCTTTCTGCATGGCTGATATCTACCATCTCTGGCAAGTGGGTGGCTCCTAGTCTGCGCACAGAAGGTTCGGATTGCGGGATCCTCATTTTAGTTGGTGGCTCATACTCTTCTTCACTTTTTTCGCTGCTGTCATCAAGTTCTGGACAATACACCAACTCTTCAGCGAGATGCAATTTGAAGTCCAGGTACTGTTTGGTGTTCTTTGCTGGTTTGTTGAGTGCTTTGCTGTCAGACTTGTATTGGATCCATGAGTTTGTGATGGCAACATCAAAGAAGCGAGTAATTAGACGCAATGTCCATTTCTTGGACCTATTTAACATGCGATAAATGCTCCACGCCACCCATGTTGTCATTATACTCCTTGATCACTGCTGGTACATGGACTTTTTATTTTTTGGACCATCTGTTGCAGACATCTTCAGGATCTTTCCCATGAACTGTGGAAGCCATTAGCACTGATTTGTTGTCATACCATTTCGTGACTGCCAGCTCAGGACTCTTTCTGACCAGAAACACTGATGCTCCTCTCCCCTCTTTTTGTATCACATTGTTGCTTGGCAGTTTGCTCTGCTTTGGGACTCGGTTCTTCGTTATGGTTCCTGTTACTGGAAGGCCTTTTGCCAGCAATGCATCCATGAGATTGATTGTTGTGAAGTATTGGTCGAAGAATAGATGACTTCCGGTGGGCACAGACTCAACCATGCATAGGACTGCTGCTGGTCCGACTCCCAGTCTTTGGTCAGTGAATGTATTCTTCCCTTGATACACTTCAAAATCCAGCATCAGACCATTTGGAGAAGCAAGGACAAAGACCTTTAGGCCAGTAGGGTTTGGCTTGCCTGGAACATATTGCCTGACTGGACAGCTGCCTGTGAAAGGGATTATTTGCTCATCAATGCAGACCTTCTGTGTCTTTGGGAGGTTGAGGCAGCCTTGCCTCACACAGTCAAGTAATGGCCTGACTTTCCAAAGAATGTCTGCCTTCTTAGTTTCCTCTGTTATAGCCAGGCCATCCACAATCTCGAGTGAGTTTCTCAGCTTGAAAAACCTATCCCTTGTCATTTTGCTGCTTATAACTGGCACTTTTGTTTTTTTGGCCCAAAACTTTTTAATTCTGGGGTATCCTAGGCAGGCCATATGGATCGAAATGCCAAAGAAAATCCTCATTTCTTGTGGAGTAGTATTTAGAGGTACTCCTCTAGTTTGTAGCTCTCTTTGATTTGTAAATTCAGCCAAATTCTTGAAAATGTTGTTGTCAATATACTGGGAAAAGTACTGAGTTGGACTCCAGTTTGCACGGGTAGTAGGGTCATCTTTACAGTCAGGAAGCTCAGGTAGCACAGGTGTGAATCTATTATGATGGGGGAAAACACCAAGAAATGGAAGTTAATAGGAATAATAATTAAACCTCAAACAAATCTATTTAAATCTCTGTGTTATGGATGTGATAATGTCTCCTACTGAATACTTGTCAGTACAAATTTTGCATTTTTTGCATATTTCATGATCCCACATGGATAATCTTCGAGCCTCACTGATAAATTTTATTTATCACCAATGATTTATTACTGGTTGTAGTGAATAGTGTGTGTGTGTGTGTGTGTGTGTGTGTGTGCGTTTTTGTAACAAATGAGGACATACATTTGTATAATGTCAACGGTATGACAGGTATTACAAGGAGAAGGCGACTTTTCAGGACATTACTCCATGTCCCCACTTTTCAAAATGCTTATAAATCACACAGAATGGAGTGTATTGAAAATTTGAAATAGCACAAAGTTTCCTGTAAGAGGTAGGGTTAGGTGTATGGCAATAGAACATACAGTTTGTACAGTATAAAAACCATTACGCATATGGGATGTCCCCACTTTTCACAGAAACAAACGTGTGTGTGCGCGTGTGCATGGACACTTCAGTTATAACAGTGGCTAACTGCTAGAACTGAATAACTTATCTAAATAAGTTATTACTAAATACATTTAAAAATGTATTATTACTAAATAAATCAGAATTAATTCATACGTGTTACTCCTGGTCCGTCTTTCCTGCTCATCCCTTTCTGTCTCTGTGTCTGTATCAGTCTGCTCATCTGAATCTCCTGCATTTTCTTCCTCTTTTTCACCATCTTCTTGTAGATGCACCTAGGGGTTGTAAAAATAGACTCTAAACAGGGCATAATAAAACTGGGTTGTGGTGATGGAATCCCAGATATCCAAATCACTCCGGTCGATAATCAAACAAGTACACAGTATTAGTCAGAGAAGGTGATTAGGTTTATTAAAAAAACAACAACAGCAAGTGAAAATAGAGAGCATCTCTTCGGGGGGTCCAAAGGCCAAAATAACAAACAAAACCAATCTAGAAAGAAAAGGAGGGAAACATTAAATAACCTAATTGAACAACGAAATAAAAATACATTTTACTTCCCTAACTACCTAACGAAAAACAAAACCCAAACGAGCCAGCCAAAATAAATGGGCAGGACACCCCTACGCTCCACGTTCTTAAAACATAATGTTTAGAGCAAATTAATGTGATCAACAGGTTTTACACTTCACTTGAGTTTAACAAATTTGATCATCGGCCGGAGGAGGGATCCAGGAGCTCTCGACCCAAACGCGACCGAACCAACTATGAGCTCCCTGTTGAATGCCGGCGACATTCATATAAAGATCATGCCTCGCCTGAACTGCCAATGGTGATCATACACTCCATCATTGGACAACCTATCAGAGACCAGAAAGAAAGAGGAGGAGGAGAAAGAACACACAACACAGCAAATACCAAAGACACATCTCCTCTAACTTTAAAATCCTCCGGCATTGTTATTTTACCTTTTTTGTAAAGGGCATTTGACTTGTTTCGCATGTTCGCTTTGTAAACACTGGGTCGGTACTTCTACCTGACCTTTATAATATCACCTAATAAAGACAAGCATGTGCATTGCAGAGCTAATGCTAGCTGAGCATTTGTGGTTTAAAAGTTAATTAGTAAATTTTTTAAAGAAAATGACAGATTGTTTCGTTAGATATAGTAAGTCCCTTATTCCTCGGCTGAGATCGTGTAGAGCCCTTTGAAGCTGCATTGAAACTGCATTTTTGACACTGAAATCGTTGGCCACCATTGAAGTTTTCATTCTAATTTAATTTCTTAATTATCAGGAAATTTTTATTCTGGAAGTGAACTTAACCTTTAAGGTCTGAGTCACTGAATCATTCAACTGATTTGTTCAAAAAGCTGATTCATTCAATAAGGAAATGCTGTCCTGTGTGTTGTTCAAAGACGCAAAACGGTACTGTGATCTTTGGAACTATTTTCGTTGGCAAAATTGAGCAAAAACAGGCAATATCGCGCCAGCAGATGACATTGCACCCCAAATCATCACAGACTGTGGAAACTTCACACTGGACTTCAAGCAACTTGGGCTATGAGCTTCTCCACCCTTCCTCCAGACTCTAGGACCTTGGTTTCCAAATGAAACACAAAACTTGCTCTCATCTGAGAAGAGGACTTTGGACCACTGGGCAACAGTCCAGTTCTTCTTCTCCTTAGCCCAGGTAAGACGCCTCTGACGTTGTCTGTGGTTCAGGAGTGGCTTAACAAGAGGAATACGACAACTGTAGCCAAATTCCTCGACACGTCTGTGTGTGGTGGCTCTTGATGCCTTGACCCCAGCCTCGTGAAGTTCACCCAAATTCTTGAATGGATTTTGCTTGACAATCCTCATAAGGCTGCGATTCTCTCGGTTGGTTGTGCATCTTTTTCTTCCACACTTTTTCCTTCCACTCAACTTTCTGTTAACATGCTTGGATACAGCACTCTGTGAACAGCCAGCTTCTTTGGCAATGAATGTTTGTGGCTTACCCTCCTTGTGTAGGGTGTCAATGATTGTCTTCTGGACAACTGTCAGATCAGCAGTCTTCCCCATGATTGTGTAGACTAGTGAACCAAACTGAGACCATTTTGAAGGCTCAGGAAACCTTTGCAGGTGTTTTGAGTTGATTAGCTGATTGGCATGTCACCATATTCTAATTTGTTGAGATAGTGAATTCGTGGGTTTTTGTTAAATGTGAGCCAAAATCATCACAATTAAAAGAACCAAAGACTTAAACTACTTCAGTCTGTGTGCATTGAATTTATTTAATACATGAGTTTCACAATTTGAGTTGAATTACTGAAATAAATAAACTTTTCCACAACATTCTAATTTGAGATGCACCTGTAATATATTTATATAATAAAAAATATAATAATTTTGTTGTCTATGAAACACTCACAGCAACATAATATAACACAAAGTATAGTAATATAATATATTCTTCACAATCACCTCAAACAGACTGTAAAGGTTGCCTTCGACAGACTGAAGGAAACAGCATCTCCCCAAAGTTATGCTGACCTTGCAAAAGCCACTCTTGCTCAGGCAATAGTTTTTAATCGAAGGCGTGCTGGGGAAGTGTCCAAAATGCGTTTGAAGAACTTCACTGAAAGAGACACAAGCCCACTTCATGATGATGTGTCCTTGGGATTGACCAAATTTGAAAAGAAGCTCTGCGACATTTCAGCCGAGTGGAAATCAGAGGCAAGCGTGGACGGAAAGTGGCAGTTCTCCTCACACCAGGCATGGTGGAATCCTTGAATCTACTAGTCAACAACAGAATGGAATGTGGTGTACAAGATACCAATATCTTTCTCTTCGCCAGACCAAAATGTTCCAGTTACTACAGGGGTCAAGACTGCTTGAGACTCTATGCAGAAAAGTGTGGAGCCAAAAAAACAGAATATCTTCGCTCAACCCAACTTAGGAAACATGTCGCAACCCTTTCACAAATATTAAACCTCAAAGATAATGAACTGGATCAAGTGGCTGACTTTCTAGGACATGATATACGTGTCCACCGTGATCACTACAGACTCCCAGAGGCAACAATTCAGCTTGCAAAAATCTCCAAATTACTTTTGGTGATGGACAAAGGTTGTCTTGGAAGCATCCAGGGAAAAACACTTGATGACATTCAAATCGAAGGTCTGCAAAAAAATACCAGGCCCAAAATTTTTATACAAAACTATTACATTCTAGCTGAAAAGGAATCTGCTCTCTATAGTTAGGTGGAATGCTAGTCCACTACGGAACTCCCGTAAGAAGTGTGACTGGAGACAGATGATTGTTTGTCCGTTTAATCTCTTCAGTGTCTTTTAGTGTCTAAAATGTAAGTCACTTAATTAATTGGGAGTTTCTGCCCAGGTAGAAAGTGAAAAAAAGGCTAAGAAAGAGATCATCCGAGGCCCGAGGAGTTGAATGGAAAGTCAAGGCCGCAAGGCCTGGTGCAAAACTTAAGGGTCCAGAAGAGTTCTAGCTCACATCCTCATCTTCTCAGTATCTGAAAAGAACCGCAGACTGAGATATGTTGGAGCCCACTGGGCACGCCGGTACCGGCTCAGGCTCTCCACACAGGCAGCAATCCGGAGATCGATTTGGTACAGTAGGTATCAACATATAATATATACTCTCAATTAGATAATCCGAAGACGAATTGATAGAGACCAAACATGGTATAAGTGAGGTAATATTAACTAGTGATCTATCATAAGCATGCATAAAATAGTATACCATACACAAAACCATATACAAGGAAGTAGTAATCATACAAAAAGTCATGGGAATATGCATGATAGGAAAGGATTGTCTATGAATTAATGAAAGAAGTCATTTCCTATAGCAGTATGTGTTGGTTTTAGAGAGAACTGAGTAGGAAGGAAAATTCTCTCTACATACTTTTAGGTTGTAAACTTTATCTGGTCTGGCTGAAATGTTCTGGTTGCCATGGAACCGGGGGCCTGGAGTCATTCACAGACATACTGGCACCCAGTATGTGTATTGGGTGAGGGGTCTGTGTCTATTTGTTAATCTAATGACTAATTTGATTTGTTAAATCAAAATGAAAAATCGTGTGTCTGATTGGTCCAAATGCTACACAATAATTCATAGACCTTTATTAAATAACTCTTGATCAATCGGCATCAACAGTAGCAGCTATTCAGTCTGAAAACATAGGCTGATCACAGGCCAGATTTCATTAGAAAAGTACACGTTTTCATGATTTGGGAGACTGTAAAAGGGAAAATGTGAAAAAAAAAAAAAAAAATCAATAAAATAAGCAGCTATGGCACCACTGCACCAGAAAAACAAATGCAAAATATACTAAAATTACCAACATCCAAAATGTAAAAAGCAAGAAATGTAATTAATTAAAAAGAAAAATAAACTCAACATTACATATTTAGATATTATAATAAATTGGTGAATAATATACAATTAATAAAATGACAATACATAATAATTAACAATCACATTGGCTACATATTAATAATTTAATTTGTTGCTAATGTTTGATCATTTTAATTAGTTGCTAGCAGTGTTGGGCAGTAACTAGTAATTTAGTCACTGTAATAATATTACTTTTTGCAGTAACTAGTAGTGTAACTAATTACTAATAAGATTTCAGTAATAATATTACAGTTGCTTTCGATAAAACAGCTTAGTTACTTTTGATGCCTCAACCCCAGCTGATTTAAAATCTAACAATTAAATAATTCCTAGATTTATTTTCATAATTTTCATGACTCGCACATGCGTGTGATGTCTCCAGTGCAGCAGGCAAGCTTGGAATATGGAAAAGCTTACATTCAGCAGATAGAAATATTGCATTAAATTGATTTTGTCAGGAAAAAAGATCTGTTGTGTAAGTTGTGGCTTTACTTTACTCTGGCATTACATCCCTCTGATCAGCATGTGGTACATTATAATAATATAATTAAAAATATTTTTGGAAAATTAAACAGTTTCTTACAAACTCATGTGATTTGATAAAATACATAATGAAATTTAATCGCATATGGGTAATGACAATTACTACACATGCTACACATGACAATTAATGAGATGAATACAAGACTTCTACTCGAATGCCACTATCAATCACTATTGAGTGTTTGTAATAACTTCTGACTGCGATCCAATGTGGATTTTGGTCAAATGATGAAGCAGAAATATGTTGTTAGTAACATTCTAGAAGAATTTTATCTGGAAGATACACAGTTACAACTTCTGTGGAGCGTGAAGAAAAAGTAATGTAACTAGTAGTGTAACTAATTACTGTTGCCAGAAAGTAATAAGTAAAGTAACAATATTACTTTTGAAAGGAGTAACTAGTAATGAGTAATATATTACAGTATTTGAGTAACTAGCCCAACACTGATTGCTGGTATGATTTAGTGTTGCTAGCATGTTACTAGCATGATTTAACACATTGTTAGCATGTTGCTAGACAAACTTTGATGTAGGCTTGACAAATGGACCAGCTGAGGGCACTAAAAACACATTTCCATGACCATGATAACAAACACATTGTTTGCCTCAGTCACCGCTGCAGTAGAACAGGTTTTAGTTTTGCATAAATAATGTAGCTATGTCAATGTATTGTTTGAATCACTCCACAAGCTGCTTGCTTTTGCATCTTTTTCAAACTGTTTTCAGTTCAACAAATGTTGGTTCTCAAAGACAATTTTCATAATAAACAGAAAGAGTTACATAAGACATTTCTCAAATGCTACAATGGTACACATTTCAAACATGAATACAACAGTTTAAATATTACATACACAAATTATTCATATTGAGTTATATAATCATCACCCTATTGCTAAACATTTTCTAGAATTTACAAAGTGAACTAGTCATTTTTAATTACTTGTCATAATTATTATTGAATACCTTTACCACTATTACAGATACACATCTATTTTTTATTGCTTGTACATTTCCCTTAATTTATTCTGACTTTCTTTCATTTCAAACAGGCTCTGAATACAGCGTCATTTATGATCTATAATGAGCAGATTTTTTATTTTTTTAGAAGAGCAAACATGAAAAAAATCCGACTTGATATCAGCTTCTTTATAAAATTGTTTTATAGAAACAATATCACACTCTCATTCATGCTGATTACCTGAAGCTTCCACTGAATTCCACTGTAAATCAACATCTCTTCGTGAAATAGAAATTAAACAAACATAAAGCTGTATTTCCTTTCTTTCTATAGAAATCAACCTGTGCAAGTCATATCATGTCACTTGTGGAAATGTTGGGCAACAACTTGGAAAGTTTATAATTCGTAGTATGTCAATAACATGTCAAAACTAGCAGCAGCAGCGAGGTACCAGACAGGCTGTAAGAGAGGTTTGGTGACAGCTGAAAGAGACTCACTTCAACACTTTCCCTGAATTCATCCATATGTCAAGCATTTTTCCACACCTCTTCCTCATGCCCCCTGCTTAGCCCTTAAAGCCCCCCAACAGCTGAGATTGGTTCTAGCTTGGCTGCAGCTGTTTCCCGCGCTTACAGCTGTAAGTCGTGGGGCAACTGTTGCCAACTACTTTCAATGGAAAGTAGCTAAGCTTGCCTGAAAAGTTGCTACATGTTGCTAAATTATGTCATATGCTACTCAGCATATTCATGATGTCCATACATTTGCATTGGATCTAGTGTCAGCCCTTTACTTTTGTTTGCTTCTCTCTTACTCTTGTTCTAACATGCAGAACTGTATGTTAAAACAGTTGAATTCTCAGTAAAGCTGTTCTCACTTTTCTGTTGTCAGACGACGGAACAAACATAAACACGTGACTAAACGCAGTCCATTAAGACTACATGTTAACCACAAGTTACTTCAAAGCTACTGCTCTGCACTAAAACCCTGATTCATAATCGAGATGTCATCTGACAAATTCACCATAGAGAAGTGGAGAAGTCAGAAGCAACAGTCTTTCTTATTTTGTCTTTAGAGGAAAAAGAGGGGTCTGAAAAGTCAGCAACAATAGGTGAAGGGAAGTGGAGTAAGATTTTTTGACCATAATTAATCTTCAGTAGAAATTAATGGTTTTAGGGAAGTAAACTAGACACAAATAGAGAGAAGGTCTCTTCATGTGTTTGTGTGCAGGATGAACTGCTGTGAATATGTTTGGGTAACCTTTTGTATGGGTGTGTGTGTGTGTGTGTGTGTGTGTCTGTGTGCAACAGCAACTCGACACTTTTTAGCACTGAAAGTTTGTACATCTGTTTGTACATCTGACAGCTGGGACAAGTTGCGTAAACTTGGCCACTATGTTGCGACTGTGTCCTAAGAACTAGTCTGACCAACTAGCAGTTAACCTAGGGGTAACGAGGCTTATTTTTTCGGATTCAAAAATTAAAACAATCTATGTTTTTATGTAACCAGCTTAAAAAATTGATAACTGGTCTTAAAGAAACAATTAGATGACTAATTATTAAGACTAGTCTAAGCATTTCATGCAACCACCCACAATCAAAGTGTTACCTTCCTACACAAGTGTTAAAATGTACACACCTGAAATGTATAAATATATCACAATTGCTTTATGGTAAAGTCTAATAGCATTAGATGTTACTGTAAAGACCACCCATTGGTCCAAGGACAAAATGCAATGGTGTAGGTGACGTTGAATGTAGGTGTTTTATTTGCGCTTTTTTACAGTTCACTTTATTTGTTGATTTAGTTTCAATTTGATTCTAGCACAGCTAGACCTACATTTACAGAAACTTTTCGCCAAAGCAACTTACAGTTGAGGTCTAACAGTTTAGTTCTGTTTTCATTTGGATATTTGAATATATTTTGAATATATATTGAATTTTATTACTCTTAAATAATCCATGTATCATTCGTTCATTCGTTTTTTGATTTAATATTGAAAGAAGAAAAATGAGAAAACGGCTCCTTTTCCGTTTTTTCCCAAAAATGAAAAACGAGAATTCAGTTTAAATTTTTTTTATTTATTTTTTTCGTTTTTTAGCTTTTTAGCTCGACCTATTCATTAGTCTGTTTGATGAAAACAAAATGAAATGTAGTTGCAATAAATGCATAAAGAGTCCGTACAACTGCAGCAACGGAGGACTGAAAATTATTCTGCTGATGAACTGATGACGGCACAGTTTGATCTTCGGTTGACCAATCAGCAGAAAGGGGCGTTTAGTTCCCACCCACATGTAAAAATCGAATATTCAAGCTGTTTATTAATTTTTCTATCACTGAACGAAAAAACGAAAATTTAAGCTGAATTCTCGTTTTTTAAAATTTTTCTACTTTCAATATTAAATCAAAAAACGAACGAAGGAATGATACACGGATTTTAAATTGTTTGTTCATTAGGGTCCTAATGCCACACAGAGTCTAACCGTGAGTTCTCGCCGCTGGTGAGAGCATCAAAATTCGCTCTGGCCGCCCAACCAATAACGCTGTAACGTTAGAAAGATTCGTGGATGCATTGACGATCGAATGCTTTGTCTTGTATTTAAAGGGCCCGCAAAGCAAACAAGCATGTTGATCTGACCACAAGTAGGGTATAAGTTAACTTTATGAAATATTACGTAACTATAATTAAGTTCTTTCCATCAATCAATTTCTTACTTTCACATGTTTGCTAACGAAATAAACCAATTAAAAGCCATTTGTGCGGCGTGGCTTTTGTGTTCATGGTTAAGTGCTAGCCGTCGGCTCACATTGAAAATGAATGACTTCCGGCCACTTTGATGCTCTCGCCAGCGGCGGTGTGAACGCACGGTAACGCTGTTCAGTCAGGATTTCACTTTCACAGACTCACCAATCTGATCATAGCCAGAGGATGCAAGGTTAATCTTTTCACACGTAAATTCCAAATTTAGTTTTTTTTGTTTGTTTGTTTGTTTTCCCACTATTTCAAATCACTATCAAATAATTCTAAAAATTAATTATTCCATGGAATACGCAGTGAGCCTGTCACGGCGCGCCTGGATGAGTGCAGGTGAGTAATTTAGGATGTTTGCTTTGTTTTCAGTTTAAAACCTCACAAAATGAATTGCAAACATCTATAAACTGTAATAAACACATCAATCAACACTTTATACAGCCGTTTTATTTCAATATTACTTTGTTCGCTTTACATGAGCACATGGCAGCTGTTCAACACGAGGACGACTTAGTTGGTGAGTAAATCTTTAAGTTTAGAATCTGCCCAAATTATTTGTAGACGTGCATGGACGATAAAATGCATAAACAAAACGTAATTGTAATTCACCGACATCAGATTTGTTGTTCTGAACGTAACATTATGGTGTGCTTTTGTACTATTTTGGTGAATCTGACCGACACATTTCTATGGATGTCATATGTTTATTTTTTTGTGTGCACAATTTGACGTTTGTTTTGTATTTTATCCGCTTAAGTTAGATTTGGGTTGCTGTTGAAAGTAGCATGAAGCATAATACATCTTTCACTTATTCACCAAGCTGCACAAATGCGTCCACATAAAGGGAAAGAGTGTATATGATGACAAATATATGCTGTGGGGTTGCTTTGCTTTGTTAGTAACAAGCATAAAATATTATATTCATATGTATTCCAAATGCATTATAAAGAGAAATGCACAATACATGAAATTGTGACCATGTTTATTACTGTCAACTATTATCATGGCGAGCAGAAAACTATTTGTATGAAAAAAACGGTCCCACTTTATATTAGGTGGCCTTAACTACTATGTACTTACATCAAAAAAATAATACAATGTACTTATTGTGTTCATACTGTATTGCAAAACACTTCTGCTGCTATTGAGGTGGATACGGGTAAGGTTAGGGACAGGTTTGGTGGTCTGGGTAGGTTTAAGGGTGGGTTAAGGTGTAAGGGATGGATCAACAATGTAATTATAAATGTAATTACAGAAATTAATTACAGATGTAACTACATATAGGTATTTTTAAAAATATAAGTACAATGTAAAAACATGTATGTACACAAAAAGTGCATTGTATCAAATGATTAATTTAAATGTAAGTACATAGTAGTTAAGGCCACCTAATGTAAAGTGGGACCAAAAAAACTAATTGAAATAAATCTGATGTATAAAAATGTATAAAGGTAATTGAAATGATTAATAAATTACAAATAATTTACAGATGTAATAAAAACAATATCAGTGCAAATATTTTTAAAGGAATGACTGAGTAAAATAATTTTTCCCTGAAATTATTCAAAAATTTAGAATTATAATTATTTACATGCATTATTATGGCTGATATTGATTTGTGTGTTGTTTTTTTCAGTAATTTTTTTAGAGTGGGGTACTCCTCAAAATATGGAGTAACACACAACAAAGTATCGCATGTCACACATGTACTTCCGAGAGCTGGAGCAGCAGACCTCATAGTGCCGCCTGGTCCTGCTGCTCTGGGCGGTGGTCTGTGGGACTTCAGCAGGGAAATGCCTTGCTGTTAAACACAGAGGTGTGTCCGAAGCTGGGCGGCTCCTTTGGGTGGACACCGGGTTGTGCCGTACTCCTCCAGCAGCCCTCAATCAGGTTTGTCCTGAACTCCAGGGAAGTGATGACCTGTCCTGTTGATAGTTAATTACATTTGTGGGGAGTTAGAAAGAATGTAGAGTAAAGTGCATGAAATATAAGTTGTGGTTATTTTGGATGGCTGTGTAAATTTCTAACCTGACAGATGGCGGTGAACAATGTGGCTGTTTCAGCACAGCAGTGTCAAGCAGATAAAAGAAGATCTTCTTGTACCACTTTCTTGTTGTCTTGGCACACTCAAGAAAGCCTTTTACCATGTCAGCCCTGTCGACTGCCCCCATCTTTTTGTTGTATTCAAGGACACAGTGAGGCTTGACCGTTCTGTCTGCATTTAACTTGCCCTTTCGTCATTTTTCCAGTGAACTGGCATTCCTATCTTGTTGGCTCACACAGTACCACATGCCCCTTGCCATGAGAGAGAGGAGGTGCTGGAAGAGCAATGGACTGCAGTGACAAAGAAGATGTGGCCCTTTCCCAGATAAGGTGCAAGTAGGGTGATTACAACCAAACCAGAAATGCCTAACCCCTTATAGTGGCAGATGTCGGTAGTGGATCCAATATAAATTACAATGTCTTGCACATAGTTGTCGGCACGTCACACCAGATGAAAAACTTTTTGTAGGGATGTGCTGACGGAAGGCCTGTCTGCCTTTCCATTTCATCAGTGATTCATCCACACAGAGAACTTTATATGGGACAAATACACGATAAAAAGAGGAGGTAACACCAGTAAATATGCTTTTTATTTTGTGCAGTGGATCATGGTGTCCTGCTCTTGCACTGTTTGGTGAATGCAGACAACGGAGGAGCAGGAGGAAGCGGTCCTGTGAAAACAGCGTTCAAGATGCCATTATGATGTAGGTGTCATTGCATTTTAATGTTTTTTTAGCCTAAACAGTTGGACCCACTGGATGCGGCACTGCTCATTCAAAAATATTGCGGAAAAGAGAACATCAATGCAGAGATGTTGTTGTTTGCCTCAAAACTGAAACCAAGCCACAGAACGCATATTTATCGCATTTTCTAGAGGGACGTCTACCACTGTTGCACTCGCGTCTCGCAGAAGAGAGACGCATGTCTAGAAAGCCATGTAAAATTAATGCAAGTTCAACTTTTAAAAAACATGTCTCGAGACTTTATGGCAGTTTTTCCCAAATCCCACTGCATCTCATGTTTTAAATGAAAAAAGTAGCCTACTCTTTGTGATTCGTTTTCGGTCCTTAGTATTAAACTATGCATACATAGATGACACTTTTGTTTCTAATTGTTTAAGCAACGTAATTCATAATATATGGTTTATAAACATTGTTTTAAACATTATGCACTTTTCAAAGATAGTCTTGTTTTTTTATTGCTTTGAAGAAATGTGCATTAGTTATGTTTTGCTCGATGCGCCCTCTTGTGGTGGCCTCTTTTTTCCCCTAACAGAAATTATGCCTTTTAAATTCGAATATAATTTGAATATTGATCATGTTTTAGTACAAAATTCGAATTTAGTTTTTCAGCCAATTTGACAGCCCTAGTCTGCAGTAACAGGTCGGTGCTCCAGTAACGGCAAGAACTGCCACCAGGAACAAGTACATTTCTTTGATAGTAGTTGGCACCAACCTTGCAATCTTTCCTAACACTCCTGGTGCCATCTTCTCCTGGAGTTCTGAGGAATTCCAATTTGTTTCCTCCACAATTTCTCCAACCAGCTTGGTAAAAAACAGCTTGAAACACTGGACCTCAGTGGCAGATGCAGGAGGGGTTTGCATTCCAGGCTTCGAATTGTTAAAGGTGATAGCTGGTCCAGAAGGGGCTGGTAGCTGTCCAAGTAGAGCTTACCTGCTCTGCTAAATTGGATGTATCTCCATGGGTACCAATTGTGGCGGAGAGACCAACATTATCACTCTTTTCGAGGGTCTGGAGATTGGGTGGGAGCTCATCGTCAGAATCGCTCTCATTTGTCTCGCTGACAAAATCTACCACTTCATTAGAATCCAAAAATATTTCTCTGGTCTCCTCATCTGTCAGTTTTTTTTAATTCTTTACATTTTTACAGAAATTTTGAGTTTCCGGTGAGTCCAGTTGCATGAAAGTCCTTAAGTAATTTAACTTAAGGGTATCTCTAATGCCAGGCGTACACAGTGCGAATTTTTTTTTTTTTGCTTGTACACGTTTTTTCCCATCGGGAGAAATCGCTGATGCTCGCATGGTCGTGGCTCACATCGTGTGAGAGGGATTTACGAGCTGAAGAACCTGTATTTGTAGCAAACATTCATGGCTCCTATCAATATTAAGCCGTTATGAGAGAGAGAGAGCAGTTTTATGTAACTGTATTACAAAGTAAAGTTTCAGACCGAATTTCTAATAGAGAGGACAAAGGGGAGTATTCCTTTGGAAAACAAGTTGGGGAGTAACTTGGGTGGATTAAAAACCCAGCCCTTGTACTGAGATTAAAACGTGCAATTATGTCTCCGATTTATGATGCTCAGGAAAGTGAACTTTCTGTGTATCACATGCAAACATGTCTGGAAGTTTCTACTCTCCCCACCCAATGTATTTTCCTAATCCACCATCCACAGCATCCGCACCAAGACTGCAGACTGCAGGCTTCTCTCTTGTCTCCATGCTCCATCGTAGAGCTGATGATTCTCATCCTCCCAGTCAGTGAAGCCAGGTGGAACGTAGGCATTGGATTGCTTGCGTCGTAATAAATTGTGAAGGTACAGTGCTACCAAAGTGATTGTCTCTGCTTTGTCAGGATCAAGGCAGATGGTTGTGCAGAACACCCTGAGTCGGTTTGCCAGGATTCCACCACATTTGTGTAAATAAACCTGTAGTTAGCATCAGCTACAGCCATCAACAGGATGGAACACCTGGACTTAAAGTTGTAGAATGTGCTGCTGCTGTTGAATAAAGATGTGCTTTTTATCTTTTGCGCCAAGGCCATGAGGGAATTGCCACTTCATATCAAATTCTTCTGCAATTTTCCTCCACTCTTCTTCAAAAGTTGGTGTCTGTAAACATGACATTATCAGATTAACAACACACAACTAGTTTGAGATGCTAGTTGAAAATACCATAATCTGTATGATCCCCTAGAAGCACATCCTGCTAAATGCAAAAATGTAAATGACAATGCTTAATGTTTTATTAACATTGGAAAGTGCATTAGCTAACATGAACTAACAGTGAACAATCCATTTTTACAGTGTTTATTAATCTTTCTTAACATTAGTAAAAATGAAATTGTTCTTTTTTTTATGTTAGATCATACTGAATTAATGTTAACAAAACCAAAGTATATGAAGTATTTTTGTTAATTAATATTGTTAACTACTGGTGAAACGTTATTGTTGAAACCTTACTGTTGAAACCTTATTGTAAAGTGTTACCCTTAAAAGAAGCATAATAGTGTCATTTCATTTCATATAGTGAAAATAACCTGGCAATACTACAGTCAAGCTTTCTGTTTTGAATATGCTTTTTTTGCAAATGATTGCAAACCTTCTTCATAGTGTGGTGTAGAGTTTCGCACATTTCTTCAACAATTCTACCATTGGTTGTGCTTCCCACCCGAAACTGAAAGCCAAGTGACTTGAAGGACTCATAAATAAATGCACAGAAGTAAAGAACATTTATTTTGATATGGGCAAAGCAAGGCTAGTTCATTCATACAGCACATACGCAGAATAATAAAGAAAGTCAATTTTAACATTAATATTGTCTCTCTCTCTCTCTAAATATACAGTATATATATATATATATATACACACACCCTCAGTTTTGCCCTCTGTGCACTTGTGCAGAGTTTTTCAGGGAGCTTTGCAGGTAGGTTTCTTGAAGCAGACTTTTGCAAAACAAAAATCTCACTGGATTATTACAATTAATGGCAAAATTAATGTTTGTAAATGTAAACTGATATTTCCTACCAACACACTACAGCAAAAGATATAAATAACTTAAACTTAAAACCATTTTTAGCTGCTGAAAATACTATAAATACTAATATAGCAAAAGCCTGCAGGCAGTTTTATGACTTGAGTTGTCTCTGCATCACTGTTCTTCCACAACCATACAACTGTTTTCCTCATATCAATCTAAACATTTGGCCTGCATCACATATTACAGCACGTATACAATACATAGATTATCTAGAAATTTAATTGGTTTAAATATAAAAATGATATTATAACTTGCACAAACTTGCGTGATGTGCTATGGATTTTTACTTTTCCCATATCTTCCACGACCATATCCATGAGTATGTAAAAGCATGCACACACAGAAATACACTCGCCTCGAGTTGATTTTGTAGAACAGAAAGTCCATGCTGTTCTGTTTTTCAACCAAACTCTTTGCCATGCCCTTCTTTTTATTTTATTTTTTATTCTGTCGCAAGCTATTACCGCCACCAAGAAAGCAATGTCTTCTTCCTCTGGCTCCATGTTTTGGCGTGGAACTTTGTGCGATTGCTTCAGAATTCGGCAGGGCGTAAAATCGTGTCGTATATCACTGCGTCTGTATGATTTTCAGATAAACTCACTCGTATTGTGTGCGTGGACATGATCTTCCGACCAGAATTTGCACCGCGTACGCCTGGCTTAAAAAAAATCTCTTTAAGAGCATTGCAACAAGTGTCCAAGTGTCTTAACTGTCACCCTTACCCTTTTTACAGTCATTTTACAGTTTTATATGTTACCATAAACATTGCCCTACTGCGCATTTGTGCAAATCTTAATAAAGGTCTTAAAAAGTCTTACATTTGACTTTAAAAATCCTGCAGACACTGCGTTTTAGATGACTTAAGGGAACTGTTTCGGCCCCTTAAATTTATTAAGGTGAAATGGTTACTAAGGTCTTCATAGCAACACTTAAGGGAACACCTCTTTAATTAAGGGGAATATTTAATGATAGCCTTGAGGTTCCTTAAGTTGGCCCTTAGGTTTTTTCTTGCAACCCAAGTTTCACTAAGGGTACCCTTAACCTTATAACTAAGGTATTTCTTAGCTTAAGGGCTTTCATGCAACCGGGCCCTGAAGTTTTGGGTAAAATATTTTCCTCAGGTAACTGCACTGTCAGTGTGTTGACGCAAGGTAAAAATTACATCACAAAAATGGCACTGAGGCATAATTTTATTTCAAATTAATATTTTTATTACATATCAATTAACATTAAATTTCATCCTAGTACAATTCATGAGTAAATATATATGTGTCTATTTTAACGCATTAATAATGATCATGTTAGATTTGCAGTTTTACAAGACTCCACTTAATCATAATCATAACAGTCATAAGAATTTCAGAAGAATACAGAATGAATCAAATATAACATTTAATTTGTCAGGTAAAACTGTATCATTGCAATGGTGTGACACCAGTCTGTCTGAAAACTTGCGCTGACCAGCTGGCCCCCATCTTCACACAGCTCTTCAACACACTGGAGCTGTGTGAAGTCCCCTCATGCTTCAAACGCTCCACCATGATCCCCGTCCCAAAGAAACCCCAAATTACTGGACTTAATGACTACAGACCTGTGGCTCTAACGTCTGTGGCCATGAAATCATTTGAAAGACTGGTTTTGGCTGAAGGACATCACTGGACCCTTACTGGACCCCCTGCAGTTTGCCTACAGATCAAACATGTCTGTGGATGATGCAGTCAACATGGGACTGCATTATGTTCTGCAGCATCTGGATAGACCAGGAACTTATGTGAGGATCCTGTTTGTAGACTTCAGCTCTGCTTTTAACACCATCATCCCATCACTCATCCTGCCCAAATTAACTCAGCTCTCTGTGCCCACCTCCGTCTGTCAGTGGATCACCAGCTTCCTGACAGACAGGCAGCAGCTACTGAGGCTGGGAAAATTCTCATCCAGCACCTGCACCATCAGCACTGGAGCTCCTCAGGGCTGTGTCTTCTCCCCACTGCTCTTCTCCCTCTACACAAATGACTGCACCTCTAAAGACCCCTCTGTCAAGCTCCTGAAGTTTGCAGGCGACACCACAGTCATCGGCATCATCCAGGACGGTGACGAGTCTGCTTACAGACAGGAGGTTAAAGTGCTGGCTATTTGGTGCAGTCTCAACAACCTGAAGCTCAACACGCTTAAGACAGTGGAGATGGACTTCAGGAGAACCCCCACCTGCTCTCCCCCCACTCACCATCATGAACAGCACTGTGACTACAGTGGAGACATTCAGATTCCTGGTCACCACAATCTCCCAGCACCTGAAGTGGGACAATCACATTGAGTCCATTGTGAAGAAGGCTCAGCAGAGGTTGTACTTCCTTCGCCAGCTGAGGAACTTCAACCTGCCACAGGAGCTGCTGAAACAGTTCTACTCTGCCATCATTGAATCCATCCTCTGCACTTCAATAACTGTCTGGTTCAGCTCAGCTACCAAATCTGATCTCAGAAGACTACGGAGGGTAGTCCGGACTGCTGAGCGAATCATTGGTACAACCCTCCCCACTCTCCAAGAACTGTACTTATCCAGAGTGAGCAAAAGGGCTGGCAAAATCACTCTGGAGCCCTCACATCCAGCACACTCCCTCTTTGAACTGTTACCGTCTGGTCGATGCCACACAGCTCTGAACACCAGAACGACCAGACACAGGAACAGTTTCTTCCCTCAGGCAATCCATCTCATGAACACTTGACAATAAACGCGGAACACACAACACTATTATACATTATTCATTAAAAAAATTATATATATATTTTGATGTAGCCTGTCTGATATTCTAAAAACAGAAAAATTATAGGCCTTAATTGCACCCGTTTCTGATGGTTTATTTATATACTATATAGTCTACATAAAAATCGCAAACACGACACTTGTAAATTATTTAATATATATACAATTTAACAATTGATCGCTGTTTTTAAAAGGATGTTTGTAAAAAAATGTAACGTCTTGAATATCAATTTCCTGTCTTTACAGTTCTTTTGAATAGCAGATTAAAGCGCTGTACTTTTGCTGCTAGGCTAAAATGAAACGAAAAGCAATAACATAGTTGCTTTCGTTTCTAATTAAGCAGTAATTGATGTTATCAAAGGTGTCTGTCTTGGTTTAATGAATCTATAACGAATAAAAATCACAATGATAATCGTAAATAGGCTAAATATTTTAAAAATACAATTTATTAATAATATTCAAAATAATTTTATTCTAAACAGCTGAGGAAAATAAAGCTGAATTCAAGGAGCTCTTAAAGAATTTTACAATCGTAATCTGAGGATGAAAGCAGCATCCACGGACTGAATGCACTCCGGCCGTGCTTCCCGTGTTGACGGCTCTGTTGCGGTAGTGCATTTAAAATGTTTAATACGTAACATATCAGATTACAATTCCATCTGTCTCTAAAATTCAGTAAGGACTGATTCAGTGTTATTTTTAAAGTTAATTTGAACAGTGTTCTCTCCTTAAAAAACATTATTAATTGTTATTTTATTTCATTTGAATCCATATCCTTTTCAAAACAAGACTGAAACTGAAACAAATGAACAATAAATATAGGCCTACAAACAAATATAGTTTTTCTTTAAAAAAATCCAAAATGATTCCAGTAAGACGAAAAATGAAATATATAGATGGTATCTGATAACGGTCAAAATTAGTTGGAATATATCGGCATATCGGATATCGGCAAAAATCCAATATCGTGCATCCCTACTCGGAAGTTCACTTGATCCCTTCCCTTCTAACATCTTCCTCTTTTTACAGAATCTGTACAAGGTTACACGGCATGCCATACAAATTTGCCACAGATCTTACAGGCTTTCCCAGCTGTTTTACATCATCTGATGATCTCTTCAAAATCCAGAGACCATATTTGCCTCTGAGATGCAGCAAAATAGAAGTATTAAGTTGCATAAAATGTAAATACTCAAGTAAATGTACTTAGTTACATTCCACCAATGGTTAGTAAATTGGCTACCAGAAATTACAGTTCCATGAAACTAATTTCATCTTAATATTTATCTTTCCCCTGTAATGGTAGACTATAAAAAACAACAAACCATGAGGCAAAGGGGAAAGAGAAAAAGTGTTAGACAGACATGTCTGAACCCCCTCTAAAAATCTGTACTCCCACTTGTGTATTACATTGTGTGAAGGTCTTTGATGTGACTGACTATTGGAGGAGGTTCCCCTTCCTGCCGAGATCACATCCTGTAGGAAGTTTCTGACCATCACAAATGCTCTTCATCTTAACAGTCCTCAGAATGATGAAGAAAATGCAAAGAAGGGAATAGCAGCCTACGACCACTTGGGGAATGTCAAGGGTCTCTTATCGCAACAGTAAGGATGCCTGCAGGACATTTTTTATTCGAATTAAAAAAACTTTTCATCTCCATGGATAAGAGGATCCAAGGTGAGGTCTGGACTTAAACAATACATGAAGTACAAACCCACTAAATGGGGCTACAAGATTTTTGTCTTGGCAGACTCCGTGAGTGGCTACACCTGTGATTTCTTAGAGTTTGAGGGTAAGTCCATGCCATCTGAGAATGGACTGAGATGAGTCTGTCATGGTACTCATAGATGAAAAGATGTTGGGCAATGGTTACAAGCTGTTCGTCAATGACATTTACACTAGTCCAATGTTTTTAAGAGATCTCCTCTCTAAGATGATTTGGGCATGTGGCACCATTTGTCCGAACAGGATCGGTTTCCCAAAGACTATCACCAACAGATAACCGTGGAGGTCCATGCGATGGCTCAGAGAGGATTGGTTGCTGTTTGTGGAATGGAAAGTCACCTGGGAAGTGCTGATGTGCTTCACTTTCCCCATACCATACGGAGATGACAGAGAAAGAAAAAAAAAGGATGAAGGACAATGATGGACAGTGGTCTCAAGTGTATGTGCCTGTTCCCGGTGCTGTGTTGGACTACAACAGGTTTATGGTGGCGTGGACCTGTCGATGCCCTCATTGGATACTACAAAGTGCTCCACAAGACACAGAATTGGTACAGATCCTTCTTTTACCACTTTGTGGATGTTGTTGTGGTTAGTGACTTCATTTTGCATCAGCATCTGGCCAGAGCAAAGAAGGAAAGACCCCTGAGCCAGAAAGTATTTAGGGAAATACTTGTTCTGGAACTTGCAGGCTTTGAATTAGGCACAGCTGCTCTTCAGGCTTCAAATGTTGGTCGCCACAACCTGAAGCACATTACAGACGACAGGTGTGTGACAGTAACAGTGAGGGATGCACTCACGTTCACATGACCAATAAGATTTCATCCTATTTTTCCTGTTATTGTGAGCTATTGTGTTCCATCATATGCACACATCTTACAATAATGCATAATAAAAAAGATTTCCTTGACTTGAAACCCCATAGGTTTGATTTTGTCAGTCCTCTGTCGTGTGTGTCATGTGTTCCCGCCTCTTGTTTCCATATTTGGTCTTGTTCCTGTCCTTGTTAAGTGTGATTATTAGTTAAGTGTTGTCCAGCTGTGTTTTAGTCATTATCAGTAATTGTCATGTGTATTTAGTTCCTGCCTGTTTAGTTAGTTGTCGTCTGGTCTACTCGTTATTCCCCGGTGTTCCTGTCTGTGTGAACCTTGCCTTGTCTTGCCCTGTCCTGATGTCGTCATTAAAGACTATTATTTTGAAGTTTATCCTCGTCTCCGTGTTCCTCGTTCCTCCCTGCTGTGTGCACCGTGACAGATTTTTTTTCTCTTTGGACTTTGTTGTAAATTTGATTACATTACACCCGTTTTGATTTCCCTGCATTGGTTCCCTCTCTAATACACAATTGATTTAAAAAAAATTATTATTTGTCACCTACAATCAAATAAAACAGTATAAAACACAATAAGCGGCCAGTCACACACCAAATGTTTGGTGGTTTTTCTTTTTTTTTTTGTCTGTCTACCAGTGCTCTACACCAACCACCCACATATCCTTCATCACCACATCCATGAACCTCCTCTTTGGTCTTCCTCTTCTCCTGCTCAGTGGCTTCATCCTCAACACTCTTCTCCTGGCATACCCTATTCTGCACATGGCCAAAACATCTTAGTCTTGCCTCTGTCCTACCTGCGCTGTCCCTCTAATAATCCAATTTCTGATCCTGTCCATCCTCATCACTACCAAAGAAAATTGCAGCATCTTCAACTCTGCCACCTCCAGCTTAGTAGCACGGCCTCCAAGCCGGACAACATAGCAGGTCTTACTACCGTCTTGTAAACTTTACCTTTCGTACTTGCAGGTACCCTTTTATCACAAATCACACCTGACATTCTCCTCCACTCTGCCTGCACTCTCTTCTTTACTTCTCTACTTCTCTACCACACTCTCCATTACTTTGGATGAGTTTAAATACCTGGGGTCAGTTGTCCACTTTCACCACCTCTGCTCTTTGTAACTGCACTGTTCTGCTGACCTCTCTCCGATTTATGCACATATACTCTGTCTTGCTCCTATTGACTTGTGTCATGATAACACAAGACTACTAGACATGAGATACCCACACTTGCGGGTTTTGCACTCGACCACTTGTCTACTTAGATTTTCAGTATTTTGCACTTTAAAATCAATTTCTAAATGTCTGTTCAGTAGTCCATATGTAACAAATGACAATTAATTACAAAGTAATTACACAATAACAAAGTACTAAAGTGCAAAGAAGCAATTGCGTTTACACTTTATTTTAAGGTGTCAGTTTTGTTATAGTGTGATTATACATTTAGGTACTGAGTAATATTAATTTACTAGATGTACTTACTATATGGTTAGGGTTAGAATTAGGGTTTGGCTTAGGGTTACTTGCATGTAATTATCCATAGTTAATTGTTATTATAATATATAAGTACATGTAACGTGTAACAAGGACACCTTAAAATAAAGTGTTACCGCAATTGCAAATGTTTTACAAAATACAAGGTGCAATACTTTACACTTCACTACTAAATTATATGTAATATATTTATGTAATTACATATAACTTGAAACACTGAAAAGTCTTTCTTAACATCTCATTTAGGTCATGTAACTCCTGAGCATGATGAATGATGGGATACGCTTAGCCATAAATATCCTCTGAAATGCTATTAGAAATTTAGTATGTGTGGCATTTTTAGATCTTGCACAGACTTGCACACTTCCTGTCACATGCACGTGCTCTCAAATGGCCTGCAAGACTCTCAACACTGCAAATGCGAGTATTGGGAGTTCACTTGTGTGTGTTCAGATATGAAGACCACAGTAGCGCCTCACAGTGTTCCCGCTAGTAATACAACAGAAAATATACACTCATGACAGACAGCTTTAGGATGAAGGAGATCTAATGTTCTGAAATGTTTTTAGTTTACGATAGTGACATGACTTTACAGTCTCTCACAAAAACTCAATTATCTTTAGTGGTCTGACGTCTGACGTTAGGGTTAGGGTTAGGGTTAGACATTTGTCAGACGTTTGTACACAGCAGATGCTTTCCAGATCAGGAGATCTTTAACAGACGTCTTGCAGACGTACATGTGCTATCTAACAGATATGTCCCCTGATAGCACACGTACATCTCGGAGACGTCTATTTGATGTCTGCATTTACATCTGCAATACGTCTATAGGACGTCTCCTTTTAGATGTCAAATAGATGTCTTTAAGATGTTCATGATTTAGAAAGTATCCCAGATAGCACACGTAGGTCTGCAAGATGTCTGTTAAAGATCTCTTGATCTGGAAAGCATCTGCTGTCTACAAACGTCTGACAGACGTCTTTCAGATGTCAGTTTTACATACATTCTGAATCATAGACATCTAATAGACATCTATTTGACATCTAAAAGGAAACGTCCTATAGACGTATTGCAGATGAGCAAACACTCTAAAAAATACGTCTTGCAGATGTAAATGCAGACGTTCAATAGACATCTCCTAGATGTACGTGTGCTATCAGGGATGTAAAACTGACATTTGAAAGGCGTCTGTCAGACGTGTGTAGACAACAGGTGCTTTCCAGATCAAGAGATCTTTAACAGACATCTTGCAGACATACGTGTGCTATCTGTTATGTGCACCTCCTAGTTTTAAAGTAACAAACATCTTTTTCTAACAAACCTGTTTTCTTTCTTTACAATAGCTGACACTTGCTTTGGTATTCTGTTATGAAATGTAATTAAGTCTACTTTGAGCTAAAATGATATGTAAATGTATAAGTGTCTTTGTACTGAGAGATCATGGTTAATCCCTAATGCTTGTGTTGTGTGTCAAGCTTGATCAAGGCTTACACATAAAATTCTTCATGCCTCCTGTGTGTTTGTGTGCCAAACCAACTGGAGTGCAAGAGAGAGGAGAGACTGTTTTTACTTCTAACCCATTCTCTCTCAGATCTCTCACTTTCTCACTTCTGGTCTCTCTCTCTGTTTCTCCACCTCCGTCCTGTGAGAATATGAAAACTCTCAACAAATGTTCCTCCCACACACAGCATTCCAGGGGCAGTGAAAGCAGTCCTACACGCTGATGGAGGTCTGAACAATAGATGCATACCTGAACACACCTTCTGTTTATCCCTCTGTTTCCTCAAGGAAAGTTCATTATCTTTCTGTGACAAACCCATTGTGTAGAAATAAACATGTAGTGAATTTGTGTGTATCATTGAATTGAATGTACATAATGAGGTAGTGGTTCCTTTCTTTTCCTTTTATGATGTGAATAGATGGTGTGGAGGTTGAACAAGCAGTTTCAGTTGTGATGAGAAAAGGCAAGCTTTAAGATGCTAACCTTCTTTTATGACAGTATTAAGTAGTTATTGCCAAATCTTGTAAACAAATACAGTGATGTTTAGTGAGACTTAAACACTTATTTTTCTCTGTTGTTGTTTTGAGGTAATAATTCAAAGCAGAAACACTATATGAAATCCAAAAAGTGGCACCAGAAAGAGAAAGTTGATTCACGCTCATGTCTATGTCATTTCCCTTGCAAATCAGTCCCAAGTTCCCAGAATCCTCAAGCTCACAACAAATCCACCGGGCTTCGATCTCCTAAAACAACACACACACATTTTCCATGTTTTATGGATACTCTCCATAAACTTAATGGTTATTAAACTGTATTTTCTGTCTCCTTATCCTAAACCTATCTCTTTCTGCATTTTAGATTTTTAAAAAACTTCATTCTTTATTATTTAAAAGCTGTTGTCCTTATGGGGACCAAAAATGTCACCACAAAATGTACTGGTATTACTATACTTGTGAGTGAGGAAATTTAGTCTATATAATGTAGGGAATACCAGGCACACAAACACAAACAATTTCATTTTTAAAAATAAGGGCAGGGATGTTTTATTGACTTTTCATGTAGAATTTTTTTTTTTGTATATAGACAGTATTTGCTCTGCTCTGAGCCTAAATCTTATTAAAAGCTTTTGACATTTTTTAGTTTTCCCACTTGTTTACCCGTGGATCCTCTGCTGATAAAAACATTACAATCATCCACAATTAACCAATTAATGTCTTATATTCAATTCATTAAGACGGTTTAACATTAAACCACCACTTCTTGCCAAAATCCAAGTCTATAATCCATAACAAGTCCATCTCCTGTTGTCTCACATCAAAATTTAGATCTGTTTGGACTTGTAAACGGTGCTTGATCTGTGCATATTTCTCTCCTGATTCAGAGATGGACTTTTTCACTGGAGGACAACAGTTTGAGGTTAAAAATGTCTTGATGGATTTGTTAAGATGTTAACTGATGGACTGGAGTGGTGTGGATCATTGTGATGTTTTTATCAGTTTTTGGACTCTCATTCTGACGGCACCCATCCACTGCAGAGGATCCATTGCTGAGCAACTGATGTAAAGACGCATTTCTCCAAATCTGTTCTGTTGAAAAAAAAATAATTAAATAAATTAGTTACTATATTAAGTAAATTAAATCAATTTAATTTTTATCGTTTTCACCAGAAGGTCCAGTAATAAAATTTTGATTAAACATTATGGAGACTAAATAAATGAAAATTTAAGATGCATTAAGTTTTGTTTGGTTGTAGTATTTATAACTAATTGTATATTAAAAAGACAGACGTTTATCGAATGTATCCATTTAAGTGCTGTTTGTGTTTGTTATCCATCACTTGTGTTTCACTGAGCAGAAGCTGTTAGTAAGTAATGATTTCTAAAGGATGTCTGAGAGTGAAATGAGACCCAAGCGCCTTTCTTTCATGTGCTTGAGTCACGTCTGCTCTCTCTTAAGAGTTCCTCCTCAAACTATCTGGCCAACGCAAGAGGAAACGAGAGTTTAACAGAGAAAAACAGTCTTCCTAAAGCCACCCACATCCCATCTGCTCATTAATTATCACTTTTATTATTATCATCGCTGTTGTCACGATTATGAGTTGAAGTTTTCCTAATTGCCACACTGGTCATCGGGCTGTATTCCTGTTAAAGCGTACAGTACGGGGAAAAATCCAGCCGTGTGCGTGTAATCATCCATTCACATCCCTCCTAATGACTGTCAGTTTTCCTGCCCCTCCATTTTCTGTCCAATTAATTCTTTTCTTACTTCCCGGAGAAAGAGAGACAATAGAGCCCTCCAGCACATAATAGAATAGATCATTAAAATTCAGCAGTTCTTTGCGGTGGCACCGTGTTTCCTCCCCGGACTGCTTGGCTTGAATGCCAGACCCCGCTTTGAAATTCAACCCAGCAGAGCACAGCCCCGGACGCTCCTCGCCCCTCCACGCTCACACACAATTCACACATACATTTCCATGCTTTTCCCATGTAAAGATCATCCGAGTTTCTGTCCTGACAAACAAGTTCCATGTATGACTAAACATGACTTTCCTCTTTGTGTCAACACAAGTTTGGACAGATATGTAATTCTCTCAAAACATGTCATCAAAAATGATCAGATCATTTTCGTGTAGCATGTTGATTATTCATATGCACTTAGAATCACACTGGATTTTAGAGCCACATTCACAAGTTTGCTCATGTGTCGATTCGGTCGCTTGAAAAGAACCACACCAAAATAATTAAAATGCCTGTAGTGTTGTTTATCATCCAGCCATTTTCCAAACCGCTTGTACTTGCGGTAAACATTGTTTATGTCTCACAAAACGGTAACTAAAATGTTATTACAATTAGACATGGTAGGAAAATGACAGAAGCATTTGTTGAATAAAATCACGGCAGCCTGTCTTGACGCTGACAGCTGCTTCAGTTGCAGATGTAAGACTTAACTGCTGCTTCGAATGTCACTGCAGCAGCTGCTTCAAACAGAGACTTATTATTTCCCAAACTATAACAATGATTTCATAGCTTTTGGTGGTGGTATACAAATTTGCTCTGTATTTCCAGAAAACCTCATTCATTTATTCAAACATTTCAGTAAAACGTGGTTTTTCATCAACTAATGGCTTCGCACAAACAGGCACCAAAAGGAATTAAACACAATTGCTTTTTAGAAAATGACTATACAAGCACACTAGTAGCCATCAGCTTAGCAAAAGTTTAGACAATCATTTTTCAAATAAATTTATTTTTCTCCACAAATATTGCCAGCAATTACTGTTAGCATTTTGTAAGAATGAACCAGTTAACAAAAAAAAAAAAAGTGAAGATTCACAGCCAAGTCGTTTTTAAATTATACACAAGAATAAAACAATGTAGAGTAAACACTGTTTTGTGTGTTTGTGTTTCACAGCCTAAAAGGTAATTAAAATGTTCAACGGATTGCTATATAATTAAAGAAACCGATTTAATTCAAGACAACAAACGTGATATCAATGACCGGCGGTGTTAAAAATGCAATTATTAATGAGCTTGCTGCAAATTAAGAGCCTTTGACGTGTTAAAGTGCTCACTAAAATGATGCAAACGTAAAATAACAATAAAAAACAACTGCTAACAATTAATGTCTTCTATTATTTCTCAATCAGAGTTAGTTGGTAACACAAAACATGGATATCCCCCCCACAGGAATGCTTTCAAAAATGTCCAAAAAGATACGGCTGTTTATCAAAACCATTTCAGCCCTCCACCCTTTCAGCTTTTGTAAGTACTGTAAAACAGAAACAAACGATACAAAATGACAACACAACATAAATATATATGAAACAGAGAATTAAAAATGAACACGTTTTAGGTTAAAAAAAAAAAAAAAAAAAAAGGATTAACCAGAGAGATTTTGACTGAAGCTAACGCTTCCTGAATATTCATTGGTCCCGATCCTGGAGCGGTTGGCAGTCCTCACAGAGGATTTCTGCTGGCTCTTCAAATTCATCACGTTTAGCACCAACCGTCAATGTTCTGATGTGTCGAAAAATCAGCAGGCACTCATTGCTCAGTTAGCTGGCACAAACCCATTCAGCTAGCGCTGTCCTTCATTGGTGAACGTGATTTCAGCGAGTGCAAAATGTTCCTGGATCAACATCCTTGTTGATCCTGGAACAACATTCCCAGCAACCAATCAGAATTGAGGGATAAGTTTACAGGAAATGTCAGTTTTTGCCTTGCAACCAGAGTTAGGTGCTTCTACACCCTTCATTTATCATTTCCTAATGATTTTTGGGATAAATTATGGGTAGGGTTAGGTTTAGAGGTTAGGACAATAATGTTGATCCAGGATGATCAAAAGATGTTGATCCAGGAATAGGGTTGGGTATGGTTTGTATTTGATTAATTCCAATTCCGATTCCGCTTACCGATTCCCAGTTTTGATTCCAATGTGAAGTCCAACATATTATTTTTGCAAAAAATCGAATTGCTGCTGAATACCATGAACAAAAATCAGCCAGCTACATAAAAACTGGACTCGATTAAGAGCTGTTTGTGTTCAAAATAGAGCTGCATGATTCTGGATACATTGCGACTTTTAAAAAAAAAAAACAATTCAAGTGGAGGTTGTAGTTCTCTCACAATTCTGAAGAAAAAACTAAACAAAATCTCATTGAATTTATGAATGGAACGATTTAATGACTCACTCAAGGTTCACTTGTTTCATTACCGGATGAATCAGTGTTTTTGAACGAATCTCTTGAATGAATGATTCAAAGACAAATAGCAAAATGCACACATAAGTGGAACTGAAATCTTAATTTTACGCCAAGTATCCGATTCTGGAATCGGAATTGATTTTTCGATTCCCAACCCCATCCAGGAACATGTCTTACTTGGTGAAATCACGGCGACCGGCCTTCATTATAGTATGGGACGCAGCACAGAGCGGCCGGGCCTCACGGCCTGGATAACGTGGTGTAAACCGGCTGATCCCAGCTGGCGGAGGGACTGTGGGAGGGCGGGATGGACAGGCCATTGAGGATGTTGGTCCCGTAAGACCTCCGAGAGGAATGGAAGTATGGGTACTGGTAGAGACCGGATGGGTAGCCGGTGTACGGGCTGTAGTAGCCGGAGCTCTGAAGGTCTGTATAATCACACTGAGAGCTGGCGAAGGAGGCGGAGGCGGCCGAGGACCCATGAGCGCTGTAAACGCCATACTCGGGCGAGTGCTCGCGGTAGTGGCTCGGGCTCAGCTGCTCAGTTTTAATGTGAGCTCTGTGCTGGCTGGCTTCGCTCGTGCTGGGCGGCGAGGACGCCACGGGCCCCTTGCAGCTCCAGGAGGCCCCGCTGCTGTAGGGCGAGGCGTAGGAGCTGGCGCTCTGCCCGTCTGGAGCGGCTCCGGCGTGGCCGCTCGGAGGCAGGTACTGGTCGAACTCGTGCACGTCGAAGGCCTCCATGTTGCTGATGACGTCCGTGCTGATCTCTGAGATGTCAACGTTGCTGAAGTCGATGTTCTGTCGCGTGCCATCAAGCAGACGTCTGCCTTCATGCTTGGGGTCTGGCTTTCCTCCGTGATGGAGGTCTGTTTTGGGCGTTGTAGGGGGTGTCGGGGGTCCATGAGGCTGGCCTGAGGATAATAATAAAGCATAAAATGATGCTGGAGTTATACATTTGCATGTATCACATAGAGAGTCTTTCATTCTCTGTCAACAGCCTGTCGAGTGACCATCGGTCAAGGTTAACTTTGACTCAGAGTAGGGATGTAACGATTCACTCAACTCACAATTTTGATTTCACGATTCAGTTTTCTCACAATTTTTATTTTTTTTTACAAAATTAGATTTAAGACATTATACTAAATGAAAAGGTGTCCTTTTATTAGGCTATTGCTGCACGTTTCTTTGTGAAATTGAAATAACAAAACTAAATTAAAATTTTAAAACAAACCCCAAATCAAATAAGTTATACAAATAAAAGAAATCTCTTCAAATAAACAAACTATGTCTTTGTCTGCAAGATGTCTGTTAAAGATCTCTTGATCTGGAAAGCATCTGCTGTCTATAAACGTCTGACAGACGTCTGTAAGATGTCAGTTTTACATACATTCTAAATCAGAAACATCTTAAAGACATCTAATAGACGTCTATTTGACATCTTATAGAAGACGTCCTATAGACATATTGCAGATGAGCAAACACCCTAAAAAATATATCTTGCAGATGTAAATGCAGACATCAAATAGACGTCTACGAGATGTATGTGTGCTATCAGGGAAGATGAAATGAAAATACCACGTGAACTTTTCTAAAGACATCAGTATTTACACATAATATGACTGAATTACACAAAAATATGACAAAATATAACTGATTTTAGACTAGAAGATACTGAATATTTTACAGAAAGTATAAATATTGCTTAATATTACGCCCAAATTTTACCCAGATTAAATGTATGTAAATGTGTAGATATTTAATTTGATAAATTCTAAGTAATAATGCATTTTGAAAATAATAAAAACTAAATTACATGCAAGTAACTGTAAGTCAAACCCTAATCCTAACCCTGACCGTATAGTAAGTACATGTAGTTAATTAATATTTGCATGCATCACATAGAGAGTGTGTATCTCACCTGTATGATCAGTGATGAGATCCGATGGACCTGCCAATCGGCCCATCCCAGGCTCAGCTTTATACATGTGTTGGGTCAGATCCGCGGCGGCGTCAGACTCGCTCTGACCGGGCTTCACACTCTTTCGTCGCCTCGGCTGGTATTTGTAATCCGGGTGATCTTTCTTGTGCTGAACTCTCAGTCTTTCGGCTTCCTCCACAAACGGTCTCTTTTCATTCTCCGTCAACAGCCTGTTGAGCGAGCACCGGTCAAGATTCACTTTCACTCAGAGTGACATTTATCAATGCATTCAGTTTTTATTTTTTTAAAGTTATATTTTTTGTAGTGCTGTCAAACGATTAATCGCATCCAAAATAGTTTTTGTTTACATAATGTGTGTGTGTGTACTGTGTATATTTATTATGTATATATAAAGACACACATACAGCATATATTTTGAAAATATTTACATGTATATATTAATTTAATATATAAACGTAAAATATTTATCTTAAATATATACATGCATGTGTGTGTATTTACATACACATAATAAATACGCACAGTACACACACACATTATGTAAACAAAAACTATTTTGGATGCAATTAATCGTTTGACAGCACTAATTTTTTGGCTTTTCTTCCTTTATTTGATAGGAAAGTTAGGAAACAGACAACAAACTACAAAGGAGAGGGGAATTGAATCAGTAATATGTCGGAGTGCTGCCCACTACTTTACACACAAACATGACAAAATATAACTGATTTTAGACATTAAGAACAAAAGATACTGAGTAATTTACAGAAAGTATAAATGAAGAGTTCAGATGCAAAAGCATCTTAAGTGCTGTTTGAAATGTTCTTGAAAAATTAGTATTATTATATTATTTTTTTTCATACTTGTAGGTTTAGTAATTTCACTTTAATGCTAAAGAATATGTTCTTTTCATTGGCATTAAAGTGAAATATCTTAAACACAGGAGCCTGATAAAATATCAGGGTGCACTTAGAGGCTTTTGCATTTGAACTCTTCAAATATTGCTTAATATTACATCCAAAGTATACAGAGATTAAATGCATTTAAATATGTAAATATTTAATCTTATAATTTAAAGTAATAATGCATTTTGTTATAGAACTCAAGATAATTGCAGAAAATCTGGTAACACTTTAATTTATAACAACGACAAATTATGCATAATTACATGCAAGTAACCCTAAACCAAGCCCTAATCCGAACTCTAAAGTAAGTGCATTAAAACTACTCGGTGCTTAAATGTATAATTACACTGTAACAAGTACACCTTAAAATAAAGTGTAACCAATCTCGAACTTAACATTTTTTAAAGACTTAATGATAATTATAATTATTATAGGGCGTTACCTATACGCATCAATTTATGTTTGTTTATTTGAATGCATCTTAAGATTTATGTCTAAGCTTTTCTTGTAATATTAAAATTCAATATTAATAATAATGACGATTATATATTTAAGTATGTATGTATAATAAATGAGTGATCGAAGTGCGTAGCTCTCTCTCTCTCTCTTACCGCCAGAGTTTTCCGAGGGTTTTGCTGAGCTCGGCGTTGTGCAGGTGTGGATACTGATCCGCCAGTTTCCTGCGCGCGGCTTGAGCCCAAACCATGAAGGCGTTCATGGGTCTCTTGACGTGCGGCTTGCTCTTGATCGCGCCGCTGCCCCGCGCCGGCATGGGCACCAGGGACCAGTCGTAGCCCTTCAGCACCTGGGACACCGCGTCCCTGATGCACGCCGGGAAGCGCTCGTCCTGGCGCTCCAGCTTCGTGATCATGAGCGCCGCGTGGCTGCCGGGTCCGGCGGGGGATGCCGGCGCGTCCGAGTCAGACTCCTCCGGGGACATGGAGCTGGACGAGCCGGCTGGACTGCACGGCGGCTCCGCGCCGGACTTATCCTGCTCCTCCGTCATTATGACCGCTTCTGCTTTCCAACCCGATCGCTCGAATCCAGCTGCCTCAGTGTGGTTTCCCGCAGCCGGAAAGTTTCAGACGCTGCTGCAGTCCATCCGGGAGCACAGAGGCGCACTGATGGAGCTCATGATGGTCAGCCAGACTTTGAGGCGCTTCCACGCGCGGATGAAGAGCCGCTCCTCCCGCGGGCTCTCGTTGGTGGACGCTTCACCCGTGATCAGCTCTGATTGGTTCAGCACACTTCACAAAATAAGGTCATCTGATACCTTTCACTCAGGCAAGTTATTTAGGGTGAATTCAGGCAAAGTGGGCCACTTTAATTGTTTTTAAACTTGTAATTTAGATACCCAGTTATTTTATTTTCATGAAGATCATGTGCTTCAAACAAATGTGTTTATCAAAAAACGATCCTATGTCTTAATTAGAAATTATGAAAACACATTTAATATATGAGTGATTATATAGTTGCAGGTACATTTGGTGTCCAAAGTCATTTTTTTTCTGCTTTTTTCAAATGGTCATATTTTGTAATTATTTTAATACTGTGTTACTCATTGTTATAAATTACAAGATGTTCATAACAATATAATATATATATATATATATATATAATATATTAAATAGCTGAAAATCGTGATTTCTTGTTGTCCAAATTAGTCAGTGCATTCTTTACATCATGTATCATGTAATCAAAATATTTTATTGTACTTTTTTTTGGTAATGTTTACCAAAAAGAGTCATTTACCTAATTCTACAACATTATTTTTTTTTCTTATAAAAATGTGTGTCCGTAAATCTTAACTCAACTCTGTTACCGTACCATACTTTGCCTTTAAATTGGTGGAATCATCTCCCACAACTATATAAGATACAGGAAATTATGTCACGTTCCCTCACTGATAAGATCTGAAGCACTGAAAAGTGCTCTCTCTAAGAAAATATTTTAATCTAAAAAGTTCTTACACAAAGTTATTTTGCAGAATGTCAACACTGTTACCACAATATCAAAAGGAAAACATTGATCACACTTTGTGTTATTTAAAAGTCTTTTAATCACGATTTCATTAGTGCCATGTGCTCTTAGCATTCATGCTAGCAAGTGGAGTTTTTGACAAAAAATAAATATAATTGTCAATCCTGTTACCGTCAAACTCTGTTACCAAGGTAGAGTAACAATGCTGACAATAGTGTAACTGAATTGACAGTCCACCGGGTAATTCTGTTACTTTACAATTCTGTTATTTAAAGGGTCAACACTGTTTATGAACTATTTTCACAAAAAACTATAAAATTGTTGTTTAAAATCTCATAAACATTATTATTTTTGCACCCTTGTAATATTTCAACAACTTTTTTTTTTAACTGGATATTGTATATAATACATTTTCAGATGAAAAATATTTGCTCCAAGTGGACGGTTCTGTTAAGACATAGTTTTTTAATGTATGCATATGTTAAATATTATCTCAGTTTCGAGTGTTGGAATGTAAGGACTGTTTATCTAATGAAACAAGAAGGATTTTTTCTTTTATGATTTATTGTTATTTCTATTCATTGGCTAATTTGTCCATAACAGAGTTGACAAACAATACCATAAAGACCATAAAAAGTTAAATAAATAAATAAATAAATAAGTAACTTGTGTTTGGCAAGCACTGAATTATTAAAATTGAATATGTTTTAAATGAGAAAAAATACAAATTGTGAAAAAAAAAGTTAGTGAAATTTTTTTTCTCAACTTTCTGAAATGCCAAATGTATCTCCAATTATAGAATCACCCATATATATATATATGTTTTTTATTATTATTAAACAGACATATTCAACAAATTTAACAAACCCAGGCAATGAATATAGTTAATAAGCTCACTAATTCATGTATAAAATTTAAAACAACTGATACACTATAGTGTTGACCAGTGTCGGGGGTAAAGCATTACAAGTAACGCGAGTTGCGTAATCAGATTACTTTTTTTAAGTAACTAGTAATATCTGAGTTACTTTTTCAAATATATAACGCCAGTTATTTTTTAATGTTTTTATTATGTTTCCCATGTATTGACTGACAGCTCTCGTGTTGCCATGTTGAGAGAAATCAGGAGTAAGTGCAGAGGCATTGTGTGTGAACATTGTTATTGTAGTTCTAGACTAAATATGAACATGTATTTACTCATCTCACCTGCACAAAAACAGATTCAGTATTCCTCAATATGAATGAAAACAGTTAAATGCGAACTCAGAATATTATACAAACCTGCAATAATTAAATATGTCAAATAAAACAAAAATCATTTATGCATTTAATCCCATTTTATTAACCAATATCTTTGCAAATGACCTTCGATGATCCAAATCAACCATACTAATAAGCAAAAATGACACATTTGTGTTTTAATTTTGTTATTGCTGAATAGTGTTGAACTTTCTTCTCCTGCGTCATATTCTTCATGCAACGTAACGCATTACTTTCCATAAAAAGTAACTAAGTAACGTAATTAGTTACTTTTTTTAGGGAGTAACGCAATATTGTGATGCATTACTTTTAAAAGTAACTTTCCCAACACTGGTGTTGACATTAAATTTGAAGAAATCTAACAAAATATTGATGAAAATTATATCTACAATACCTTAGAAATGTGACACACACATGCAACAACAAATAGGCTAATGTTTGTAATTTTAAAACTTTTTTCTGCCTGTTTTTTTATTTTTTATTTTCCTTCCCAAAAACACTTTAAATGAACTTCAGTTGTGATATCTTGAAGCTTTATACTCTGCATCTACATTTTGCTCTTCATCCTTTCTTTCAATCCAGATTCAACTTCTTGCCCCTCTTTCCTTTCCTCCGTCTCTGTTTCTATGGGCCACTGAGTTGTCCGCCATATTGGAAAGGGTTACGTTAGAAATTTGACTGTGTGTCTGCAACCATAATAATTCACATAGTTATTATCTGTATCTGCAATAGTCTTTTGAAGCTGATCTTTTACATTCACATGTAAGTACTTATTCTTTTATTTGAAGTATAGTTTCACTGATATGTGTAAGTTCAGCAGATTTTTTCAGAAGACACATATTTCATCTTTCAGCGTATGATAGCAGGTTTGAACATCTTGAGAGACGGCAGGTGACGTTCCTCTGTGGTTCACACAGTATTTGAATGTAAACAAATAGACGGGACCTGCATTCACAAAATGAGCAAAAGAATATAACTCTTCTAAAGGAATAAGGTTAACTGCAATTCTATGATAATAAAGGCCTCTAAAGAATGTTTAAATCTGACAAATGACTGTTTGACATAATGAAATGCACACTTATGAAATTGGTGCTTAATACTACGTGTATTATGAGAGACATCTGCAGATAATAGCGGAGGCTGAATCACTGTCTTTGTGCCAGTGTATTGCAAATGATTTTATCAAACATCTTTCTCATGAAAAGACAATGCCTCGCTTGTCAGACATTTGACTTTGCTCTGAGCCGCAAAGAGTGTTCGAATATCGGAGCAGAGTGAGACTTTTGGATTTATTCATTTGCAAATATTAATTGGAGATTGTTTGCAGTGTGGTAAGTGGGTTATGAATTAAGGTTATACATTTATACAAAGCATTTTTTGTGTGTGTGTGTATTGTTGTAAATCTGATATCATTGCAAACGATAGAAAAGAAAAAAAAAAACATGGAAATCTTTTCTTATCGTGGCAATGTTAACCAAAACAAGTGATGCAATGAATGAACCATCTTCAGTGTGTTTATTTATGTCTTTGGTGAGAGCAGTGCGTTTGACAGCTTTTGTTTTCAATGAGCTGGACGAAAGTGCTGCATTTGTTTGGCAAATCTGTCTTTTATCAATCAGCATCCACTGACATCTGTTCATTTTTATTGATATTGATTTTTTTTTTGTAATATTACATGTTAAGGTACTACTTGCTTGAAAAAGATGTTACATGATTGTTTATGTTGCTTCTTATTTTCAAATAAGTAAATCAATAAAGTAGAAATCATAAGAAAATGATTTGACAAATTATGCATTATTTTCACATTTGTTTCTTGCTGTATTTATTTGTATTTAATCATTTAGCAGATCCTTTTATCCAAAGTGACTTTAAAAAGGAGTAACAAGCATTTTGTCACAGAGCCAACAATATTCATAGTATACAATGCCAGGTTTATTTAAAATCTCCATTAGAAAAGTGAATTGCATAAAAGAAGAAAAGCATTTAGTTAGTTAGTTAGTTACTAAATGCCTTGGTTAAGGTTGTTAAATGTGGTTGAAGGGGGAAAAATTCAGTGGCTACCAGCAACTGTTTGGTTACCCGCATTCTTCAAAATATCTTCTTTTGAATCCTGCAGAAGAAAGAAACAGTGAGTGAATAATGGATGACAGAATTTTAATTTTTGGTTGAACCGTCCCTTTAAGTGCGTGTTTGTGGTAGAAGTGTGACTTCAGTGGAGTGAGATCAGGAGACGTGTGATATGTGACCCTGGACCACAAAACCAGTCTCAAGTCGCTGGGGTATATTTGTAGCAATAGTCAAAAATACATTGTATGGGTCAAAATGATCAATTTTTCTTTTATGCCAAAAATCATTAGGATATTAAGTAAAGATCATGTTCCATTAAGATATTTTGTAAATTTCCTACCGTAAATATATTAAAACTTAATTTTTGATTAGTAATATGCATTGCTAAGAACTTCATTTGAACAACTTTAAAGGCTATTTTCTCAATATTTAGATTTTTGTGCACCCTCAGATTCCAAATGTTCAAATAGTTGTATATCAGCCAAATATTATCCTATCCTAATAAACCATACATCAATGGAAGGATTATTTATTCAGCTTTCAGATGATGTATAAATCTCAATTTCAAAAAATGGACCCTTATGAATGGTTTTGTGGTCCAGGGTAACATATGGGTTCTCTAGGGCTGACTGAAGACCAGGGCTGCGTTTCCCAAAAGTATCGTAACCCTAAGTAGATCGGTGAGCCATTGCCATCAATGGTCTCAAGTAAGATCACCCCAAAATGAAAATTCTGACATTAATTACTCACCCTCGTTTTAAACCCGTAAGACCTTCGTTCATCTTCGGAACACAAATTAACATTTTTAATGAAATCCAAGAGCTTTCTGACCCTCCCCTAAACAGAAACACAACTTTAATGTTCCCAGGTCCAGAAACGTAGTACACTGCAAAAAATGCTTTTTTACTTAGATTTTTTGTTTTGTTTCCAGCCAAAATATCAAAAAATTCTTAAATCAAGAAGGATTTTCTAGACAAGTAAAAATTATTGTCTTGTTTTCAGAAAAAACATGTCAAAATTAAGTGAGTTTTTGTTCGAAACAAGCAAAATAATCTGCCAATGGGGTAAGAAAAATAAACTTGTTAAATTCTTGATTTAAGAATTTTTAGATATTTTGGCTGGAAACAAGACTAAAAATCTAAGTAAGAAAAGCATTTTTTACAGTGTAAACACATCGGTAAAACAGTCCATGTGACATCAGTGGCTCAACTTCAGTTTTGCGAAGCTACGAGAATACTTTTTTGTGTGGAAAGAACGAGCAGCACGCGCATGTATGTAATCGGCGTAATCAATGTTGTTTACGCTTAGGAGAAAGTGTGCATGTGCGTTGTGATACTCTCCAAAATAGTGGAAGACAGTAACTCGGGGGAGAAGAATTGTTGAATAAAGTCATTATTTTTGTTTTCTTTGCGCACAAAAAGTATTCTTGCAGCTTCGCAAAATTGAAGTTGAGCCATTGATGTCACATGGACTGTTGTACCGATGTCCTTACTACGTTTCTGGACCTGGGTTGTGTTGCTGTCTAAGGGAGGATCAGAGAGCTCTCGGATTTCATCAAAAATATCTTAATTTGTGTTCTGAAGACAAACAAAGGTCTTTTGGGTTTGGAACGACATGAGGGTGAGTAATTAATGACAGAATTTTCATTTTGGGGTGAACTATCCCTTTAAGCTTACGCTTTTGAGAAAGGCAGCCTAGATGTGCCTCCACATTCTGTATTACCTTGCACTGGATAGAAGGCCAGTTGATAGAGCAACACAGCAGGTCTTGAAAGGACAAGACCTCAGTGGCCAGTTGCGTAAAATGCTTAGACTAGTATCATAACTTAGTTACCCAACTTTTTCTTTAAGGCTGGTCATCATTTTTAAATACAGTTTAATATATGTAGAATGGCAAAGGGAGCAGTAAAAGACAATGTGAGTTCCTCTTTATCTTACCATGACAATGCAGCAGTTTCGATCACCTCATTACGTTTTTATTATGTTCATGTTCTTTTCATTAGCTGCTCTTTTGACAAGAATTTCTCATTTATTGATAATTTGTTTAATTTATAAACTTGCAAAACTTAAATTAAATATTAAAATATATTTAAATGAATCTTTTGAGGACTCGACACTATAAGTTACAGCATCCTAAACAGTAAAATCATTTCCTTGAACTTACCATCGCGTATGCCTTATAATAACCCATTAGTATAAGGGCTAGATCCCAGAGCATTTTTAATTTCCCCATAAATACACAAAAAATCCCAGATGCAAAACAAGTTGTCAACACAACACAAAAGACAATCGTCACAACTAAAGAAGTGTTGCAATAGCATTAGAAGCATTGAGTAAGCATGCGAATTGGGACAGATTTTCAGATGATTTATGTATTTTCAGCGACGTGTATGTTCAAGAAAATACATATTCATTATTTGTGCGCGAACTACTGATCTGTTATTATAGAGTACGACCAAAAAAGTAGAAGTATTTCTGCAGCATGAGCAGTGTGCTTGTAAAGTCAATTCATGTTCACACACATTTATATTCAAACACAGCAGAAAAAAAGAAAAAATATTCAGCTTTAGCTCACAGTCAATGTCACAAGTCTTGGAAATGAAAGGAAACACTGGCCACAGCTGGTTTCACTTGATGACAAGCGCTGGAACTGGTTTGAAAGCGTCTGAGAGTAAGAGTGTCAACAGAGGTTACACATGAGACAACAATGAATCCAGTCGTCACAGCGCTCTGTATTGTGGGGAATAGCTCTGCTTTATTTTTATAATATGAGAAAAAAGAAAGAAAGAGTAACAGATGAGGAAAAGAGGCGTGCATGAACTCACCGTGTCCCAGTGAGACAGAAGGGTTTCATTTCTCAGGGGAGAGTCTTGGTTTTATGTCTGCCATCTATGTCTTTGTCCTGACCAGTTCCTGTCAGACCCCGACAATCAAAACCATTTTCAGTCAATGGATGGAATTGTTTATCTTCAAGTTACTTTTTTCTTAAGTTATGTTTCCGTAATAGTGTCTGTAGCTTCTTGCAGAGATTAAACAAATATTTAACCCCAAAATTAAACATATATCATTCCAAACACATAAGGGGGTGTTCTCACAGAACACAATTTTCCATTCCAATGCACTACTTTTCCATTGTTTTTCTATGTAAACTCGTTAGACAGACGTGTTTGACTGTTGCGTCTTACGTCATTTGCAGCGTCTCGCATATGAGTGCCGCATTTTTAAAGACGCCGTGTCAGTTTCAAAACAGCGGACCAATGAGAAGACTCCGGAGGCGGGGCAAGCGTTGCTACTTTTGTTTACAGTAGCAACGTGGCATGGCAACTTTTTTATTTGACGGCAACATGGCGGAGTAAAACCATTCCTGAGGGTCCGTTTTTTGACGCAAAGACGCGTTTTGTGTGAACGGCCCCAATGACTGCCTTAATGTTCACACTGCTTTTGTCCATTCATTGAAAACATACAGTGACCAGGGGGTTCAGCTCCAGAAAAAACTCCTGATAATTAGGCCCAGACAAAATCTGCAGATTATTCAGCTGAGTGTATTGGGAGGTTATAACATAATTTGCAAATTAGTTAAAGCATTTCATAAATAAACATACAAGGGGCAGCTGATGCGTAGAACTTTGTGAATGACGATCTTTCCACAGAGGAGTTCAATCCTGCACCTCAAGGGCCACAGTCCTGTAGAGTTTACTTGCCACCCTAATTACACTGTTACTGTTGCTACATCTCACAAGCCATGCTACTCTCACGCAGTGAAAAAATACATTGCAGAGCAAAGAAAACTCTGACAACACACCGACAGACAAGACAGAGCAGGTTACTTCTGGTATAAAACAAAGTCTCGGCTTTAAAATTTTGTCGTTTTTTAAGAAATTCAAACAAATAACATTTTGTGGCTCTTTAATGTGTCATGTCAGATCACTCTAGCTCCTCGGTTCAAGAGGCATGAGAACCAATCATCTCTTTCTCTTTACTAGTTAAAGCATGAAATAAACATGAATGAACATCAGAAGGTATCTATTTTTCAAGTTTAAGCCCACCCACATTAACCTACTCTCCTGTCTGGTTTGTTTGTTGGACAAAATGGCAGATTTGGCGCTATGATGGGTCAGATCGACCTGTCAATCAAGCTCCCTGCGATGGGTCAATTGACCGTAACTCTGGAACTCTGGCAGCAATTCAATGACATCAGCGCTATAATGTGATTGGTTATCAAGGTACACATGATCTAAGTTGGCTGTTATGCTTTCTCTAAAGGTAGAGCTGTGCAGATTGGTCATCTATAAGGTTGCTTTCAAGGAAAGTCTGTTCACATGGAGGTCATATTTGCAACGCCTCCAGGCAGCTATTTCGGGCATCCAAGACCAAGTCCTCTCTAAACGAATGGGGGAATCTTGAAATCTCAAAAACTGCTACTGATACTAGGCATCACTGACCTAGTATGGGCCTTTTTTGCACAAAATATTAGGATATATGCACATTTTGAGAACTGTGATGGAAGAAAGGATTTGTAATTACTCACAGTTTCGTCTGTTTCTCCAACAAATCCTGAAAGAAATGTCTTCAGAAGACAATGAGTTTTGGAATTGTCAGTTCTTGGTTACTTGATGGTTCCTGGTTACTGTATGCTTTCATTGTATGGAAAAGAGCAGTGAGAACCTTCTGCTGAATTTCTCCCTTTGTGTTCGGCACGAACCTCCCTCATTGCTTTGATTGCTTTCTGATTACTTAGAGAGCCTTAAGAATGTGTTTTCATACTATCAAAGCAAATGTTTGTGAAATTTTGACATAACTAAGTCACTGTTGCTCTTTCAGGCTAAACAGCATTATTTGAGGTCACCTATTCTCTGAAAACTAGTATGTCCTCATTTTTCTGTCTTTCCCTCACTATTCTTATACTCTTTGCCTTTAGGTCATAGTCCTCCATCCCTGTAATGTGAAACCCTCATATTCAGAGTAACATACTACCATTCTGTATATACTATTTCCACAGCATGCTTGTAAACTCTGCACTTGACCAATTTCCTGTGTATGAAAATTCTATAAATAGACAGCAAGGATCCTTACATGATCAAGGCTCAGAAACGTAGCAAGGAGATCGTTTAAAAAAATCCATGTGACATCAGTGGTTCAACCGTAATTTTCAGAAGCTACGAAAATACTTTTTGTGTGCAAAGAAAACAAAAATAACGACTTTATTCAACAATTCGTCTCCTCCGCGTCACCCTATAGCACCATTTTGGAGAGTATCTCTTATAGCGCTTTTCCACTGCGTGATACGACTCGGATCGGCACGGCTCAGTTCGGCTCGGTTTGCGTTTCCACTGCAGTTTAGTACCGCTTTAGAGTGGGCGGGATTATTCACGTGCTGTTATAGTTGCCAATCAGTGAGCCGTACTGAACCGTACCGTGCCGTACCATGCAGTGGAAAAGCACCATCACGCTTTGATCTAAATGTAAACAATGTATCCGCATACATACATTGCATACGTTGTTTACGTATGAGATACTCTCCAAAATGGCGCAATAGGAGGGTCTGAGAGCTCTCGGAATTCATCAAAAATATCTTCAATTGTGTTCTGGTTTGGAACGACATGAGGGTGAGTAATTAATGACAGAATTTTCATTTTTGGGTGAACTATCCCTTTAACATCTCTTTCGTGACCTGTTATTTGATTAGACTGCAGTTAAGACATTTTATGCAAAATGTGACTGACTGGATGCCACTCACTGAATTAAGCATGTGCTGCTGTGAGGTCATGTGACAACAGGGTTGAATTGTTTTTATCATTGCATACTACATACTCTTTCATTTACTGATTAAAAAAAAGGCCAGTATACAGTACATACTGCACAAAATATAGTAAGCTAGTCATGAAAGTGTTTGTTCATCTGACCTCTGACGTGTGTCTGACCCTCACACTGCTCTCTGACCTCACACTAACCTAAACCCATTCGTCTTAATGAAAGGTTTACTGTTCTAATTAGAGGCTTTGTTTAAACATATTATTGGGAGACGTTGAGAAGAGCAGGAGGGGATTTGAGGATTCAGACTGAAGGAAACAATTAGTGTGAACGGCTCCGAGTAAACTGGCTTGAAGCCATTTTTCAGCGCTGTGTGGAAGAGAGTTCAATTACTTCCAGATTTTATTGGTTGTACGTGTTTATTCCCAGATACTTCACTGTCTTGTTTGTTCAAGCTCATGCTGAAGGGATCATGCTTAGCCACAGGTCTGATCATTCAGATCAATAACTGAGAGTCGACTGAAAGAGTAAGAGTTTTGTGCATATCTGCAAGACACGTTCTCTTTCTTTACTAATGAAACTTTTGCGCAATGTGTTGAAATCCAGTCAGCCGTTTTCATTTGATTTTCCGATATCTGAAAGATGTTTGGCCTCCGCTCTATTTTCCAACTGTGACAGGTTAAGTGCTTGAAAGAGTTCTGCGTCTGAGTTCTGCAATGGGACAGCTAAGGACACATATTATCACCCCCTTCCCTCTCCATATGGTCCGGATAAAAGTTGCGGCATCCTCCGTCTTCCAACTCGTCTGTCTTTTTGATCCCATATTCTCATAAATCAACTTCCTAATTTTCATGTTGAATTTAATTTGCATGGGACGTTTGTTTCCGAGCACTGTGATCCACCCCTGTGCTTTTTACGGGAAACGGGATGTCTCCGCGCAAACACACGATCACAAGGGACTCCTCGGTTTTCCACAGGCTTGTCTTGTTCCATCGCAAACCCAGCACTCATATCAACAGCCTTATCAGCAGCCTTATGCTAGAATAAAATACTAATTTATTTAATAGAAAGAAAAAACTCAGTGTTTAGTTGAAGCATGCTTGAGCAATTAAAGCCTTGAAGTCTTTTTGAGTATGATACGAGAAGCTTACCTGGATTTTGGGATATTCTGCCATTCTTTTCTGCAGATCTCAAGCTCTGTCAGGTTGGATGAAGACCATCAGGTCTCTCCAGAGAAGTTGGACTGGGTTCAAGGACTGGGCTTTTTTTGCTTTGTCACCGTAAATAATAGCAACAATAGCAATTCCTGCCAACACTGCATCGTTGGCACTTAAACTGACAATAATCAAAAAGCCCACTGAGAGTATGGGCACATTATTTCTGACAGGATACCATATTCGATAAGAAACACAATGAGCATCATGATTGTTTGTAAGAAACTGTATCAACGCTATCAAAAAACAGTAGCATATTAACACTAGTACAGAGATCTGTAGACCAAGTACAGTAGGTTCCAGAATGAAATAGGCCAAATATGCAGACACTGAATGAAATATCATAGACTTTTTCATGGCCAGTTTCAGTAGTCTATCTCAAAGTCACGCTGACACATTTATAAGAGCACTAGACAACGTTCTTATCATACAGCAATGCTTACTAATGGAAACTATTACAGTAACAAGTTTTGTTTCATGAATAATAAACAAATAATACTATTATCCAGCCCTAACCTTTAGTAAAGTAATTTGATAAACAAATTTGGATGCAATAAACAAGGTCTAAATTAACGATGTATCATCAATAGTGACATTAAAACACATTTTAGGCTTAATATTAAGAAATGTGCATTGTGCACAAGTAATTTTATATCAGTAAGTCTCTAGTGATATATCAGTAAATATGTTAGGATATTTGAAATAAATGTAATTTACATATATGACTTTTTTACTAGGAATGACTTTATGAACTGGATATTGATGTGGAAAAATAAAGCATTTCACAATAAGATCTGAAAAAGAGCTCTTCCTAAGTAATTTATATCTTCTAGTGGAAGGCTACTAGACTTTCACTAGCTTTAGCCTCAAATTATAAAAAAAAAATAATAATAATTCTCTGAATCAGGTGTTTTCATCTGAAGAGTGACTATGTGCTTCTATAATGTGCACAAGTTTTGAATTTATTCCTTGCGTATAGCTAGACCACTTTGGTCCTAGACACACTTCCTACTTGAATTATCATATATCGTTTGTTCCTCTTCTGTGTGTATCTGCATCAGGAATAGTTAAATGTGTCAGTTAGTTCAAACGGTGTGCTGCTTGCTCTTACTTCACTATTTTGAACTGCTGACTGTCACTCTCACTGGATGCAAATCTTTACCTGCCAAAAGCAATGAAATGTGTGCGTGTGTCACAGCGTGTCTTAAGTATTCAAAGCATTTACCAGTTGACTCATACTGAATCACAAATTGTGCTTTTCCCCTTTTATGGTAAAAAGAATACGCACATGTTTTTGGAGAGACTATGCATCTGAAAATGTCATTAATTTTCATTAGGGCCTGAAAAGTGTGTGAGAGAGAGGTCTTCTGTCTATTTATGACTTTACTACAAGCATTTGTAGAGTAATATTAAAGTCTTTTGATGAAGCATGATGTGTGTGTGCGCGCGCACCCGTGTGTGTGTGTGTGATTGGCGGCAGCCCAGTCCAGCTGATATGTGTGGGAGAGATGTCACTTCCTGGACATTTCCTGTGAGCTGCTAGGAGGCGAGATGAATCCGAGGGACAAACAACGTGTTTTCTGATTCATCCACATCATCTTCAATATAATTTCATGCTTTCAAATGTCAGCATTTTTCAGCACCACAGTTATCTTTCATTTTGTAAACTATTTTGTGCACTTCTTATGCTACCCCTCTAGTAGCTATCAGTCGGTTTGTGACCAAGAGCTCATTTCTGATTTTGAAAGTGAAGAAAACTGGCACTTCATAACACTGAACCATGTGTAAAACACACATTGATGTTTGGTTCCGATTGAATTCACAAAATATGAGGCGAGGTGGCGTGTCTGAAGAAAAGGGTGACTATATAGAGGCATAATGTTTAATGTAATGAACTGTTTTTGAGCGAGTACTTTAGTTAAGTAGAGATGTACATTGGTTTTGAAGAATAACGCTAAAAGTAAAGTCACTCAAAGTAAAGTGAGTAAAGTTGTATTCTCATTACAGCGGGTATTATAAGGCCCAATTCTCGCTATTAACAAACCATTAACTATGACTTTTGCCTCAATAAACTACTAATTTACTGCTTACTAATAGCTTGTAAGGTAGTTGTTAAGTTAAGGTATTGTGTAGGAATAGGGATGTAGAATATGGTTATGCAGAATATGCGCTTTATACGTTCAATAAACAGCCAATATGTTACAATAAGAACTAGTTAATAGTGAGAATCAGTCACTATACTAAAGTGTTGCCATGTTTTTGATATAAAAACTGTTTGGTAACACTTTATTTTAGGGTCTCTTAACTAGTTGCTTATTATCATGCATATTACTAGAATATTAGCCATTTATTAGTAGTAATTAAGCACATATTAATGCCTTATTCTACATGACCTTATTCTACCCAATACCTAAACTTAACAACTACCGCACTAACTATTAATAAGCAGCAAATTAGGAATTTATTGAGGGAAAAGTCGTGAATAAAAGTGAATAAGTGTTCCCTATTCAAAAGTGTTACCAACTGTACATTTGATGGTGTAATTATATTAATAATTTAAAAATCACAATAGAAGAATTTTTGAATTTCATATATGTAGATTTTGCTCTCCAAAGAGGTTCAGTGTTCAGTTCAGTTTAACTATTTTGGTTAATAACTTGAAGTCTATCAACTTTGAAACCGTGTAGTGTTAGTTTAGCTTATCCGCTGGACGCAAACTGTGTACGCTGTTGTGTGTCAGCCGCACCACACGGATATGTTTTCTACAGTTATTTATGCTTTGATGTGAATGAAAACAACGTATCCGTGCGGTGCGGCTGACACAGAACAGCGTACGCTATTTGCGTCCAGCAGATATTCTTCAAAATGGCACTACGCTGACGCAGAGGAGACAAATTGTTGAATAAAGTCATTTTAGTTTTCTTTGCGTACAAAAACTATTCTCGTAGCTTCATAACGTTACGGTTGAACCACTGATGGCAGATGGACTATTCCGACGATGTCTTTCATACTTTTCTGGACCTTGACAGTGTAATTTACTTGGCAGTCAATGGGACAGTCACAAGCCTCCCGGTTTTCATCCAAAATATTTTAAATTGTGTTCCAAAGACGAATGAAGCTTTTACGGGTTTTGAACGACATGGGGGTAAGTGATTAATGACAAAATTTTCATGTTGGGGTGGAGTAACCCTTTAATTATACAGTAAATGACACGAAGCTTGACAAAGTATAGCTTCACAACTGCAGAGTAGAGGTAACTAGATCAATCAAACGTAAAACTTTAAGACATTATTTAGTTACTGTACGCTTCTGCACAGGTGAATATGTGCACTGTGAATTATTGCAGAAGTCCTTGTGCTCTGTGTATCCACCTCATTTTGCAATGCGGAAGTAAGCTATTTGCTGTGAATGTGCGAGACTTCTGATTCATTAGCCGTTGTGGGTAAACAACTACAGTGCAGTAAACTATTTGCACTATTTCCACATTAAAAATAGTATGATAAGAAATACCAGTTTCTTTGACATATAAAGCAGCATAATGAGCAGTTTTAAAAGCAAAAGACTCCTGCAGCCTCACACATTCATGGATCATATAATGTTGTATATATTGTTACTGCCTGTATCTGAGTCCCTTATGTATACCGCATATGTCGCATTATTCATATATGGCCAGAGAAGGGCAGTATTTCAATTAAATGTATTTAAAATACATATTTAACTACTTTTAAGTAATTTCTCATTTGCATTTTGCTGGGCAGAAAATAAGAGGTAAACAAGTTGAAATTTGCGTATTTAAAATAAATAAATACTTAATCAAATATATAATTGTTTTCCCAAATAAGACAAGAATTTTCACTAGCTTTTGGTTAGATGCGAGTAAATCACATGACATCCTGTTGGGTCCAGCGTGCTCATTGTGAACGGTTTTATTTCCTATGACCAGTAATCCAAGGAAAGTAGCTGCTTTAAGCTGCTTTTCACGCGCTATCGGAAATTTCCTACTTCCCACTTGTGAAGTAGTAATTACGAGTTTGTCGCAGTGAAGTGCATTATTGTTGGAAAGAACAGAAATCATGGTGGACGGCCCATTTATGAGTTCATTCTTGCCTGTTTCTTGGGGAAATCCATTTAAAAGCAAAATGTATAGAAGAATTTTATTCAATATCAAGCAGGTTTTGAAAAAAATGTTGCATCCCATTCATTGGTAACTATATAAACATTCACAGCACTAGATATTCAACAGGCTGACAATTCTTAAATTTCGGTCAAATAAATGCTATTGTCGCTGTGCTCAATACATACAGTAATGCATTAAATGGTTATTTATATACGTAAATATACATGACTGTAATGGCAGAAGAAAGCCATGTAGATGTCGTCGTTGGAAAAACAAATAAAACTTTACAGAACTGGCCATGCCGTGTTTATGGCCCACCCAACTCCGGTATCAAAATTATCTCTGAGTTTACGACTTGAGAGGCCATTCATGTCCAATTTCTGACTAAGAAACTCATATTTATGAACATTCAGATCGCATGTGAAGGCAGCAATAGTGGTTGGTGTAAATTGCTGTAAAGGTACAGTTCACCAAAGAAATTAAAAGCCAGTCATGATTTACTCACTCTGGTGTTCTTCTAATGTTATATGTGACCCTGGAGCGCAAAAGCACAGGTATATTTGTAGCATTAGCAAGCAATACATTGTATGGGTCAAAATTATCGATTTTTCTTCTATGCCAAAAATCATTAGGATATTAAAGATCATGTTCAATGAAGATACTTTGGAAATATCCTTCCATAAATATATCAAAACTTAATTTTTGATTAGTAATATGCATTGCTAACAACTTCATTTGGACAACTTTAAAGGCGATTTTCTCAATATTTTGAATTTTTTGCACCCTCAGATTCCAGATTTTCAAATAGTTGTCTCTCGGCCAAATATCGTCCGATCCTAACAAACCATACATCAATGGAAAGCTTATTTATTTACAGCTTTCAGGTTAAATAAAAATCTCAATTTAAAAAAACTGACCCTTATGAATGGTTTTGTGGTCCAGGGTCACATATGACCTTTCTTTTTCAAACTCAAAAGGAGAAATAAAAATAAAATTAAAAAAACGTCCTCTTCGTACTGGTCCATTTAATGCCAGTGACCATCTTCAGGCTTTATAAAGAGTTATCCCGCTCATGCTGTGTTTTCCAAGTGCTCTGAGGGTATATGACAGGGTTTGGTGCAAAACAAACTGAAATTGAATTTATTTAGCAAAAATCCTGACAGGTCTGCTGTGATCATGAGACTGTGAGAGGAGCAGTTCACTCTGGCCTGGAAAAGCAAACAAGTGCACCAATTTGAGAAATCACGATTAATCAAAACACTACACAAAAAAAACAATGCCTAGACAACCTTAATTCTCTGAGGTGAATATCTCCGGACCGGAACTCCGGTTGAATGACAGCTGTGAACTTGCTTTGTTGTTGCAACAACCACAACACGAGAGAGATATTTACCTCAGAGGAGAAAGTAGGCTATGTGCGTATTTTCCAAGAGCTGTTTTTGTTTTTATTCATCTTGATTTTTCAAAATGGTGTGCTTGTGTGTTATATTTCAAATGATAAATTAATTAATACATTTCTCACAACAGTATTTTGTGTTATTTTGATCATAACCTGACCCACACACACTCACAGGTTGTTACAATCTATGAAGGTTCAGGTTTGGAAACAGGCATGAAGTCGACACACATACTGTAGCCCACATTCAGAAAATTTGACTAAAGTGCAGCAAACCGGCTGCTCAGCTATTTCTGCCTTGGTCACATTTGCAAACGTGCTTTGCATGCTGCTGGAGGAACACAGGTTTGAATATTTGTCATCTGCATGTGAAATTATATGCAGCACTCGTCTGTTGTTCAGTTACTTGGACATGTCCGTTAGTTTTGCCCTCTGCATAAAGCTCATGTAACAGGTGTGTGTGTCAGGCATGAAGGTATGTGTTCATCTAGTAGCATGAAGGACAGCCAGTGTAAAATCAGTGAAGAAGGCAAGATGAGCCGCTTCTGCCTCTCTGTGTTTCCTCTGCTCCTTGTGTCCACCCAGGACGGATTACAAAGACATGCTTTGTGAGCGGCTGCAGCTGCTGAAATGCGACAAGATCCAGCTGAAGAGAGATGGGAGCAGGTGGGTCAACAACACGACCCCTCCGTTCCCAGAATATCAGACTGCACTCACACACACACACCTACTATGGTGTAACAAACGTGCAGTGGTACAGAATAACATGTTTACCGAGTTATCTAAATGAGGACACCCATTGTTTACATACAGTATAAAGCTATTTATAATGACTACATACTAACCAATTCCAAAACCCAACGGCCCTAGAGAAGGAGAAGAAGGAAAAAACAGCCTCTAGAATTCATTTTTTTACCCAAGACGATGTTCCCAAATGGAGGTTGTCATATTTAGCTCAGTGTAGTAAACACACACATGCAGCATTTTGAGTCTACGGGAAGAACACAGTTAACTAAATGTGACCCTGGACCACAAAACCAGTCATAAGGGTCATTTTTTGAGATTTACACATCATCTGAAAGCTGAATAAATAAGCTTTCCATTGATGTATGGTTTGTTAGGATCGGACAGTATCTGGAAAATCTGAGGGTGCAAAAAAATCTAAATATTAAGAAAATCGCCTTTAAAGTTGTCCAAACAAAGTTCTTAGCAATGCATATTACTAATCAAAAAGAAAATTTTGATATATTTATGGTAGGAAATTTACAAAATGTCTTCATGGAACATGATCTTTACTTAATATCCTAATGATTTTCGTTCATCTTCGGAATGCAAATTAAGTTATTTTTGATTCATCGGTTCAACAAAAATAACGAGTTTTTCGACTGTTTAACGATTTCTTTGCTTCCATGTCAGACTTCTCAGCATGTTCACAAGAGTACGACGCATGTGTGCGATGCTGCTGAACGTTCATCATCAGTATATTCTGGTTCGAATAACGAATGCGTCATACTCTCATGAACGCGTGTTAAAGAGTAAAGTAAAGTCGTTATTTTTGTTTTCTTTGCGCACAAAAAGTATTCTCGCTGCTTTGTAAAATTACAATTGAGCTACTGATGTCACGTGGACTATTTTAATGATGTCCTTACTATCTTTCTGGGCCTTGAACATGTCAGTTGCATTGATGTCTATGAAGGCTCTCGGATTTCATCAAAAATATCTTAATTTGTGTTCAGAAGATGAACAAAGGCCTTACGGGTTTGGAACGACATGAGGCTGAGTAATTAATGACAGAATTTTCAATTTTGGGTGAACTAATCATTTAAGTCTTATGTTCAAATGTTTGGAATTAGTTACGCAAAAATATAAACTGTGCCTACATAGTAAATTCTAAGTAAAACTGGCTTGTTTTAATGCCAGAATTATTACAGGATTAAAGGGTCAGTTCGGCCAAAAATTTAATTGACCACCCTCAAGCTGTTCCAGACATGTATGAGTTACTTTTTTCTGTTTAACACAGAAGATATATTAAAGAGTGCTGGTAGCCAAACAACTGATGGTAGCCATTAGGGAAAAGATACTATGGAAGTCAATGGCTACCATCAACTGTTCGGTTACCAACATTCTTCACTCTGTCATTGCACTGAGGAGAGCTGTGTATCTGCACTTGTTTGCAGTAAGTAAATCCCATCATATCACTAGTTTTCTGAATAGCAGTGAAAACAGTCTGTCAGGTGAATTTGGGATGTTAACAAGTTACAGGGTTGCACAGTGACGAGAGACGGCTAACACGACCTTCATCCGACTTTGAAGGATAGGAAAGAAATGCATTTTGAAATAAAGTATTAAATATCTATTCATTGATTTTCCTTCAGTCTATGAATCAATGTCACAGTGAAGCAATTAGCTTCTTTTTCTTCCTTCACACAGTATGAAACAACAGGAGATGCCGTCAAAGGAGTGGATGAGACGGGGACAGTTGTTCCCATTTAACACACACACACAAACACACAGATATTCTGCGCTTTGTAGTCATGTTTCATAAGCTGGTTCTTTGATAATTATAAAAGCCAGTGGAAATGAGGGACGGGGGAAGGGGCTGCGGGATGTTTAACCATTCACCAGTTACCAGTGTAAGTGGTGTCTCTGCCGCTGGCCGTGAGCAATTCCCCACAGTGTATTCACAGCTCTGTCTTTTTTGTGGCATCTGTGATGAGAACGGGCTTCTGTCATCACTTCTGCTTGCTCGCATTATGGCTGAGCGACGTCCCCTGCCCGGCAGTCCCTGTGGGTCCTGAAAGACTCCAGTGTTTTTGGGACACTTAGTATTCTCGCAGGGGTATGTAAGCCACATCCTTAACACCCGTACACACACATGCTTTAATGATGAAGCCTATAGGCACAGAAACTGCTTCAGCAGAACGGCAGGATGAAAGGGGAGTTATATGATGACTCAGGGAATCAGAGGAAAAACTTAACTATTTCGATCTACGGTTTTTGATACATGAGCGAAAAAGTACTTATTATAGAGCCACCTAAGGTCAATAGTAGGGGTAGTCACACTTTATATTAGGTGGCCTTAACTACTTTCTACTTACATCAAAAAATAAGTACAATGTACTTATTGTGTTCATATTGTATTGCAAAACACTTTTGCTGCTATTGAGGTGGGATACGGGTAAGGTTAGGGACAGGTTTGGTGGTATGGGTGGGTTAAGCTGTAAGGCATGGGTCAACAGTGTAATTATAAATTTAAATGTAAATACATAGTAGTTAAGGCCACCTTTAAAGTGCACCTGTTATGGGTTATGAAAGGTTCTTTTTTTGGTTTTGGGAGTCCCCAACAACAGGTTGATATGCATGCAAGGTCAAAAAACACTTTCATTTGCTTATAATATGCATTTATTTTTACCTTATTTGCTCAACGACTCCCAAACGATTTGCTCAATGATTCATTTTTCCAAACCCCTCCTTTGCGTGACGCTAATATGCGGTGATTGGTCCGATTGGTCGATTTCATTTAAAGCAGTGTTTGTGATTGTGAGCAGTTACTGAGGAAATGGCTATTTTTAACGCCCCAAAAGTGGCACCTAGTGGCAACAAGTGGGCGGGCAATATGCTAATGTTTCATTTTGACGTCAACATGAAACGGCTTAAGATTCATTTTAAAAATGACTCGTTTCAATGATTCAGAGTCGACTCTTTCTTTTGAGAGACAATAACTTTATACACGGTGCACTTTCAGATTTAAAACTTTGCAGGGTGTTTTCATTCACTTAGAGCTGTGTTACACACTGCATGAAAGGTAATTTTCAAAAATCCATAATAGGGGCACTTTAAAGGCCCGTTCACACCAAGGACGATAACTATAAAGTTAACGATAAAGATTTAGTTCTAAAAATATCGATAAAGGCACAGAGAAACTATATCGTTGGAATCACTTTCAGAATGATTTTTTCCAGCTGATGAATGATAAAAACATTGACACCCAATCAGAATCAATCTTGCTATAACGAGCTCAAGAATTTAAAGTGGCAGACGAGTGTGTGCTTAGAATAAACAGACGATATCATTCGCTGGTGTGGACGCTAATATCTTTATAGTTATCATTCTTGGTGTGAACGGGGCTTAACGGTACACAGTGTAACGGTTAGCTCGGGTCTTTTGGATCGCTACGCATGTTTACCGAACAAATACAGCATTGTTTTAACTACTGCACGAGTGGAACTTCATTGGAAACTTCCAGTTTTATATATTGTTACTTTTGATAAGAAACAAAATCTCAACTTTCAGATTATGTCCATTTCTTTGCAGGAAAAAAATTATGTGGTGTGACAGATCGCTGTATAAAGGCGTTTTAACATGAAATAAACATGAATGAACATCTCATGCCTCATGTAATCGCTCAATCAGTGTTTCAACCACGGAAAGACGTCATTAAAACAGCTTGTAAACAAAATGTCACGTAGCAGTTAGTTTACCTCCGGCATGTCATCACTGTCTACAGCTCATTAGTTTACTAGAGAAATAAAGTATTTCACAAAAAATATTAGACTATATACTCATTATATTTTACTTTCACTATTAGTGATGTCTTAATTATTTAATGTATGTTTAAATAAATCTGTTATGAAACAAGTTATGACAGCCACTGTGTAAATGAATATATTTCAACAACAAATAGAAATGTTATAATTTAGAAGTTAATTTAAAAACTGAATCATGTGCAATTCACGTTTGCATACAATTTTTGAATTTGAGTGTCGATTATTATATTTAAAAATAAATAGTAATTACATTTAAGTTTGGGCTCTGTTGTAACCTTATAGTAATGTAATAAGCCTAAGCTGAGGTTGATTTTTATCCCAATAAATTTTAATTATAATTGAATTTACAGTATTTAAATAAAGGGCCATTTGTTAAGTAAACCACTGTTTAAAAAAAGGAATTGCATAAAAAGCAATTTTATGCTTAGGCAATTTTTATCTTTTTTGTCCAGCTATACCGAAACCATACCGAAGCGTGCCGTCAAAACCGAGTTACGTACCGAACCGTCATGTTTGTGTACCGTTGCACCCCTAGTCAATAGAGGTACATTTGTGCATCTAAGCAGTGGACTGCGGTTCATTTTCATTTCATTACATGTCTCCTTCCTCTTTTGGATGTCTGTAACTTATGGATTCCTATGGGACGGCAAAGCCAGTGGCTCAGTTCACAAAATTACATGAAACTGTCACTGACGATACAGTCTGATGATAATGACTGTGAACAAGTGGGGACACTTTGCATGGACAAATGACGGGCCGCGCAAGGCTGTCTATAACTGTGTGATAAGCTCAAGTGAAAATAGGGCTCATTTGTTATTCAAAGCTCCGTTTTCCCCACTCCCAGGAGCCCTCGCTAGGGAAGTTATCCCGAGCCATCAAGGATGTTTTGGATGCAAAGCGACATGCAAAAGTGAAAGATTTGCATATTTGCTTTCATTCCACCTGTTAGTCATGCGGTGTTGTTATTAGTGCTTTTACAGCGCCATAAGATGTGTCATATACAACATAGTCTGCTTGTTAACTGACTTAACTTAACTTGTTATAATGTAGAGATGAACATATGTTCAGTTCAGTTGTCTGATGTCTTGACCTGTTCATGTCATTTGGGGTACAAAGCTGCAGAGTACTGTGTCATGAGCTGCTATTATACAATATATAAAAAGAATACTGTAAAATTACCAAGATTTTACACTCACTGTAATTGAATGATAATTTCTTACTCTACAAAGATTTTATTACTTAGTATTTTTGCCTTGTTTTCCAGTACAAATATCTGAACATTCTCGAATCAAGATGCATTTACTTGACAAGCAAAAAAATGATGTCTTATGTCTTGTTTTCTTAAAAAATGATCAAAATTTAGTTTTTGCTTAAAACAAGAAAAATATCTGCCAATGGGGCATTAACAAAAATCTTATTTTGTCTTTGAATTTAGATATTATTAAGATAATTTATCTGGTATTAAGCAAAAGCTAAACAAATATTTATCTTATGCAAATATTTAGCATTATCAGAAAACAGGGCATAATGTTTTAAGTTATTTTGCTTCTGAAGTTCAAGAACATTAAGAGAGTTGTACTGGAAAACTAGACAAAAAATACTAAGTGAAAATATCATGTTTTGCATTATATGAAATCATTGCTGTCTGTCATTATTTGAATTACACATAATTTGCTATTTATTTCCCCCCAGCAATTCTAGTGATGGACAACATGATTGCTTGTAATGTAGTAACTCTTTAGTCTTTTGATAACTTGCATTGCACACTTTAGCAATGTTGTATTCTACAGTACAGAATAATATAACATTTTATAAACAAGGCAATTGCAATGTTATTGTTGTGTGCTGAGTGGTTGTGAACACTTGGACTTTTAATAAAATTAACAGTTTTATTTTCATTCCAATTCATGTTCTTCATAGGGATCTCTGTGAGTTTGCAGTAAAATATAGTTTGAGAGAGCAAGGAGACTTTTGTGAATACTGCTGAGCTCAGCTCTAGCGTGATATTGTTGAACTTGAACTTCTCTGACTGCTCAGGATTATGGGTAGTGTGGTTCTTCACAGGGAATTTGGATCAGTTTTTAAAAAGCAAGCTTAAATCACACTGACCTATCGCTTTCCCATGAACATATATCATCACTTAATTTCAAAACTCTTTGCTTGGTGTGTCTTAATAACCCCTTAACTGTCACTCAGTTTTGAACATAGACATTATAGTGCACTATCCAAACTTAAATTTTTATAATTCATGAATGAAAACATTTTGTAACATGATTTTGATTTTGAATTTTGAGATTTTAAGTTTTCAACTGATATATAATTTCTTATGATTTCTAAAGCGTGATAGAGAAAAAGGCAACTAAGAAGACTTTCTGTGACAAAGGTCAGAACTCCTGTTATGATGTAGATTTTTCAGGTCCACTCTTGTCATAAATTAATCTATTACTTTTCCTACATCATTTTTTAACAAAAAAAGTGGTAAAATACCTATTTAGGAGTCTTAGACCTTTCCAACGATATATAGTTTGTCATGATTAGATTAGGATTTAATTGTAAAATAGTGAAGTAAATGTAGGCGTCCAACAGAGGGGATGGTGACAGTTAAGAGATTAAAGCCCTTTCTCAATGGAGACAATGTATATATATATATATTTATTTATTTATTTTTTCCACTGGGGCAATTCTTTTTTTTTTCTTGAGTTTTTATCTTTGGATCTCAGCTGTTGTGTTCTGCTACATCAATGTAATTTCCTGATCCTGTCCACTGTGAAGTCATAGTATAAAGTAGTGCTGTCAAACGATTAATCGCATCCAAGATAAAAGTTTTTGTTTACATAGTATATCTGTGTGTACTGTGTATATTTATTACATATATATAAATACACACACATGCATGTATATATTTAAGAAATATATGTTACGTTTATATATTAAATATATTTATATATAATATAAATTATATATATATATATATATATATATATATACACACACACACACACACACATGTAAATATTTTCAAAATATATGCTGTATATGTGTGTATTTATATATACATAATAAATATACACAGTGCACACAGATATATTATGTAAATAAAAACTTTTATTTTTGGATGCGATTAATCGCGATTAATCGTTTGACAGCACTAGTATAATGTTTCATTACAGATGTCCCAAATTCCTTATTCAGAAAAATCAATGGAATGGAATTCAATGGAATAATTAATTTATTAAATCATACAAAATATAATGCAAAACCTATTAATTAAACGGATTATCAAAAACAAAACAAAAATTACAATGCAATGTTGAGTTTGTAAAGCATAATATGGCTAGTGTGAATGTCATGAATGAAAATACAAACAGTGCGAGTTCAAGTTCAAATCAGATGGCTGTGTTGTCATCTCCAGAAATGCAGAAATCTGCATGTTTTTCACTTTGTTAATGTTTTAAACATCCCGTGCAAGACATGTTATTGTATGTTGAGTGAATCATTGATAAATCACTGGTTCAGTAACTTGCAGAATGATTTGCGCAGAATTAAAACCATAAAGCACTTGTCACCACCTAATCACTTTTTGTTATATCCAAGCCTTGCCTTATAACAAGCACAAAAAATCCCTCAAATTTTACAGAACCTTTATATTTAATGGCATTTAATTAATTGTAGATTAAATTTTATAGATTACACTTTAATGAAAACATTTGATGAAACATTTAATGAAAACAATTGCTTTGTAAAATACGTCCTTATGCATATTTAGGTTGAGTTTTCTTGCATTTACATTGCTTTGACCAGCAGGTGCCGCCAGATTGTGATGTTTTGAGGACCTTGAAAGAGTGAATCACTTCATGACTCAATTTATTCAACAGATTCAGAGTTTCAGAAGCATAATTTGAACTTTCACTGGAATCTGGGTTAGTTGGGCTTAATTAATAAAAAGCGTGGCAGAGAGCACAGCCACCTAAAGTACAGGGCAGACTGACAGGGCTGAACATCAAACACAGAAACATACACAACAATCAAGCACAAGACTGAGCACACAGAGAGGATGAACAATTTTAGTCCGGGCAGACGGCATATTGAATTTTACATGGATGAATATGAGGCTGTGAAGGCCTTGAAATTAATAGTCATCTGTACGGTGATTAGTGTTTAGTTCGGCAGTTGACCCTTTTAAATATTTTTTAGCATTTGTTTTTCTTTGGCTATTGTAATAGTTTATTTATAAAACACGTTTTTTGCAACAAATGAAACTAAGATGAAATGAGATTTGGTAATGTTGGCTATGTATGGGTGGTGACAAAAATCATCATAAAGTGGCCTGATTCACTGATCTCATCTGAAGTCAAATCACTGTTATTATCTGTGTTGTTATTTGTCGTCATTAATACCTATACATTTTGCACCGTCACCCCTGAGATATTTCAGTGTGAGATCCAGCAGCAATCAGTTATTCTTTAGGATTTTAAAAAATATTCAGAAATACTATTTCGTTTAGACTCACAGAAACATCAACAATCAGAATATGAAACTCAACAATGATGCAAATTATTAAAAAGCTTCATGCATGATTTAAAACTCATCCATGACACCCAGCACGCATTGTGGCATGAATAAATGATCCAGCTGATTCGTCTTACACTCTCAGAAATAAAAATGTGCAAGCACTCTCAAAGGAACAATTTTCAGTTGTTTTTGTTGGCTTTTTCATAGCTGGTTTTGTGATGTGTAACAGATTTTTATTATATTTCTTTTTATTTTTTATATTTAAACTTTTTTGGATTGTCAATATTTTGAGGTACAGTATGTTGAGTAATGATATGCTCAACTATGTCTCAATGTCTAGTTGAAAATTCTTGCACTAAAACATTTTTGCATCTTTGAAAGATGATCTCTATTTATCTTGTCGCAATAGTTATGTATTACAGTGATCATTCCATCATAGCAGCTACATTTCATTTTCTCACAACCTCACTGCTACTTTGTTCTGCTTCTTAATTTTAATTCAATATAAGCCAAATGTCTCACGTTTAAGAAACATTAATCACCACAATTGGGACTTCAAAGGAAATTGTCAATAAAACATCAACACTGACTAAAGCTAAACATCTGTTAAAATGTAATACAGTTTAAAATAACTAGTTTTTTTAATTTTCTGTTTTCTGTTGTAACGATATTTCATACTATTACAATTTTTTTTATTGTATTTTTAATAAGAATTTAGCCTTAGTTACCCTGTTTCTTTCAAAAACAGGAAAAAAAATCTTTGAAAAAATCTTTGATTGCTAGAGTATGAAAATATCAAGAAAAAATGCTAGGGATTTTCTCAGAACTAAGTTCACTTTAATGAGCCATGTTTGGCTGTGAAGTAACCGTCACATTGATTATCATAAGAAATCATTTTCCCACAAATTATTCATCTTTAATTATGGTCAATGAATCTTTGACAACCACAAAGTATCACAATTGTTTTCGCAACTATTGTTTTATCATTTCGCAACTAACAAACTTCCTTATGTGGAATATTTTAAAAGTGTGATATCTTTCTCTAAAGATGAATGACACTTGCAATAATTTTATTATATTGCATCTTTTACAATGACCTCAGAAAACATTAAGGGTGACTTGAGGTTTCAAATGATTTCTAGGGTCACTGTAGACACACCTCCACTGGTCTGAGGTTTTCTCATTTCCTCCCTGACGTCTGAATCTACTCAGGCTTTTTTATGTTCGGAGATCCCCTCAACTGTCCTTTCCTGCTGTTGCATCATCAATAAACCTCTGAGTTTCCTCTCATTCCTGCCTACTCTTTCAGTCCATTGTGACCCCAATCTGTGGTTAGCTCCAGCATGTATGGAGGACGCCTCAGATCTGAACTATCATAAGGGAAGTGCTTGAAATCCCCAGAAGGAGCTGAAGTTGTGTTGTTAAAGGGTGAGGTTCTCCACTGTTCTGGACCACACAGCCTGAGAAAGTCCTGCTGCAGGACCCAGCCCTGATGGAGTGGGTGTAGAAGATGACACCAAGATCAAACTAAACACCAAACACTAAAACACCACCATAAACATAAAAATAAGGCTGCTTTCCTCTGCACTGCTCTAATCTTAAGCTTGTGGTGAAGCTTGTTTTGTTCACACATCATAGCAGTCATTTACTGGTATCTTCTCATATAAACAACAACAACAACAACAAAATAAAACCTTCCAGAACTGATTTACTGATATTTTTGAAAAGGTCCTGATCTCAACAAAGAATGTTACCAACACCTACATAAGAAACAGGACTTCAGCAATAATGTGCACTGAAGAGATTAATCTAAGGTGGAGTTGTTTGGCCACAGTTAAAAAAATAATATTTACAAAAACTAAACACTGTAATTGCAAAAAAGTTCACATACCAAATATGAAAAACTAAATTTGCCATAAAAGTGTATTGAAAAAAAAAAAAAAGGATAACGTTAGAATTGCAAGCCACAAACTACAAACAAAAATTCAGTCTATGCGTCATATAGGAACAGGAAGTGACCACACTCATAGACTAAAGCATACATCTCCAACCCTGCTCCTGGAGATCTACCTTCCTGCAGACTTCAGTCCCAACCCTACACCTGTCTGTAATTATCAAGCAACCCTGACTGGTCCAGGTGTGTTTCATTCAACTCTGCAGGACAGTAGCACTCCAGGAGTAGGGATGAAGACCCCTGGGATGTAACTAGGAATTACACAAGCTTCAGTCTGGATCCAGAACACCTGAGAAGAGGTGATGCCAACCCTTCAGAGGACCTCAGATGATGCCAACCCTGAAAGAACATACAGAACTCCCAAATTTTAGACCAAAGTTAATAGTGTTCATCGTCTGTTTGATTACATCATTAACTGATTTTTATTGTACATTTCTGCCATATGTACATCAACTTGACAAAGTCACCACTGATAAGCTACTACTAAATATATTGTAGAAACTTTAATTTCCTGTAAAGCTGCTTTGCAACGATTTGTATCATGAAAAGTGCTATACAAATAAACTTGAATTGAATTGAATAAAACGTGTGTGCACTAGGGCTGTTCTATTCCGAAATTTTTGAAATCTATTCCGATTCCTGGAAATCAATGGGATTCAATTCCAAGAATCGAATCCTCACTGTTATTTTCAATTCTTTTTCAGTTCTTGTTTTTTTTAGATTGAAGGAACCTAATCTGCAGGACATATAAAAGTCGTAGAAAGTAGCCTTCTCATAATATATAGCTTTATTTGTAAAAATGACGATACATTTCTATAGCTCTGATTGATTTTTAATTTGTTATTTTTGTCTGCATTGCCCATGAAATTAATAATAGCCCACAGCTAAGCAGGAACATGCGTTTATCGCCAGAATCTGTCAATCAGATGCGCTCTCAGCCACTGATCTGTGTTCGCAATGTTTTCCTTATCATTGGCTGATAGAAATGTTTTAAAAAATAGCATTTTATTCAACCTTTTGAGCGGTACGGTCCCACATATGGGATTTAAAACGTTTGGTGACGTCGCATAACTGCCAAATTCAAACTGCGTTTTCGCGCTTTGTCTGACGCTGAGATGCCACTGCACTTCTCATACAGTGGGTACGGAATGTATTCAATATATGAGTGTAACAGCAAAGGGTCTGAATACTTAGGACCATGTGATATTTCAATTTTTCTTTTTTAATAAATCTGCAAAAATGTCAACAATTCTGTGTTTTTCTGTCAATATGGAGTGCTGTGTGTACATTAATGAGGAAAAAAATGAACTTAAATGATTTTAGCAAATGGCTGCAATATAACAAAGAGTGAAAAATTTAAGGGGGTCTGAATACTTTCCGTACCCACTGTATAATCGCATCTATGCAGTGTTTTTAACCACATAATGTTTATTTTATGCTTTACACATTTAAATACACATAAGTACTAGTAAAACAATACATTTAGAGTTTGTAAAATACACTCAGATGTTTATGGAAGCAGCAATAACAATCCATTCAAATATAATTTTCAGACATGTTTTATTAATATCAAATACACATAGTGTAAGTAACTATAAAGTTCACTCTATTCTTCTCCCATTTCACCCGCCACTTACCTGCATGTATTTCGCGAGAAATTGATGAATTTACGTGATGTAAATCCGACTGACAGGACTCTCTGAACTGCAGCGCGAACAAACATGGCGGCGCACATCTCACATTACAGATCACGATCAAGATCATGTAGAACTGTTTTTAAACGATAAAACACACTCATTTGCACATATTTGTGAATCGGAATATCAGATAGTTGATTATATGGTAAGCAAGTTTATGAATATTTTGAATAAAAAGGGAAAAACAAAATAAAAGCGATCCATCTGTCATACAGTGTTATTGTGTCACGTGACAATCATGACGCGTCGCCATGGAAACATTAAGGGGAAACGTTCTAAAATAACGGTCGCCTAAAAAAACTCACTCTGGGGGGACCGCTGGAATATTTTAAACTCACCACTGAAAAGGTTAAGATGGAAATAAGATCAAGATCATGTCATGATCTATTCTATTGTGCAGCACTCAAAACTGTGGGCAACATAAGCCAGTTCCACCGTAAAATAACCTCTGAATCGGTTTTTAACTGGTTCATTAAAACTATCTATCCAAAAGAACTGACGAATCAGACTTCTAATCACTATTAGCGAGCAAGAGGCAAATCAATGGGTGCTTCTCAAAGGGAAGGCTGTATCTTCAAACTCGGACGAGCTCAGTGCCGACTCATTTTCTTTCAGTTCTGTAAATTTAAATGTGCAAAGGATACATCTGATGTGTCCTTCAAAACAGGCCTCTGTACTTCCGATCTCTCCCAATATGAGGACAGGAGACTTGTCAGTCAATAAATGGGAAAACAAAGTAACTGGCGTTACTTTTTTAAAAAGTAACTCAATTGTAAAATAGAAAGTAATGCGTTACTTTACTAGTTATTTGAAAAAAATTAATCTGATTACATAACTCGCGTTACCCCTAACACTGTTCCTGGATCAACATTATTGTCCAAAACATAGACCTAACTCTATCCCTATCCCTAAACCTAACCCTACCTATAATTTATCCATAAAATCAGAAGGAAATGATAGTTGAATAACAAGGGTGTAGAAGCACCTAACTCTGGTTGCAAGTCTAAAACTGACATTTCCTGTGAACTTATCCCTCAATTCTGATTGGTTGCTTGGAATGTTGTTCCAGGATCAACAAGGATGTTGATCCAGGAACATTTTGCACTCCGTGAAATCACGTTCACCGACCAGGTCACTACTTCCGTCTGCTGTCTGTGCAAGACAGAGATACCATGCACACCTTGATGAGGAAAAGAAGAAGAGGCAGCACAAATAACAGGGTTTTTCCTGCATTGAAAATTTATTGCCACACTCTCAAAATCAACTGACATGACGGTAAAAAGTCAGAAGACCGAATTCATGTTTCATGTGGCACATTCAGAGATTTATTTTTTTTGACCTAGGAAAACCCCTGCATAACAAACACAGAAATGGAAAACATTACAGGATGTAATGGAGAGAAGAAAGCTTCAGACCAGCATAAATGCATTTCTGACGTCTTCGGGTGATCTTGCGATTAAAGCAGAAGCCGCTGTGCTTGCACAATCAAATGCCCTTAAAAAAGACGGAAAACATAAAGAGCTAGTGAAATATGACAAAGACGCTGGGAAAATATTGAGGGTGTAGCCTGACCGTGGCAGTACAGATCAGACCAGTGTGTCTCCGTTCCTCTTCAGAGTCTCAGTGGTTTGGACTTTGTGGTAGAGTTCCTAAAGGTTTATTTCACCCCAAAATTGTCATCATTTACTCACCCTCATGTCATTCCAAACACATAAGACTTTCATTCATCTTTCCGAAACAAAGATGTTTTTGAATGAAATTTGAGACTCCATTGAAAGTCTATTCACGTACAATTCTAATGCTTAAAATGTTCGTAAAGAGATGGTAAAGCAAATTGAATCGAGCAGTTTAATTCAAGTCTTCTGAAGAGATACTGTAACTTTAAACGATAAATGCATTTAATTTAGACTTTTATTTACATGTAAACAGTAAATAGACTTTAGTTCTACTTACTAGTTCCATTCATTTACATGAACATCTCTTCTGTTTCTATATGGTTGAAGGTTAACACTTATTTAAATTTACTTGACAAAATTAATAACATTGCACTTTTTAGCAGTTTGAATAAAAAATGATTTGTGTGAGCTACAAATTCATCTGGATGATGGCATGATTGTTCTGTACAGCTGGATCACATCTTGCAACATCGACAGTGTTTGTGAACACTGAATTAAATCAACACCGAACTGATTTGAGCTAAATAACACTATTGCCTTCTTGCTTGTTTATCACTGTGAAGCTGCTTTGACACAATCTGCGTTGTATAAATTAGCATAATATAAACCAAGGTGAATTATCGGCTTGAATTGTTTTATTCATAATAAATACTCATCCTGACGTTTAATTTTGACGAGTCTTTGAGAAATGTATTACATTTCTAAAATAATACTCATTTATCTCAATAAATGATAACTAGCGACATCTTATAAGTTTGCTGGGAGGACGTTTAGATGTTTGAACTGGAAAACAAGACAGAAAGTAGCTAAGAAAAGAAAAGGATGTAGTTCCCTCGACACAGGATCTCTAGGATATGACTTCACGTCGCGTGGTCATGACATAAGGATGCCATTACCTCAACAAAATGATCTTGTGGCCACAACATATCCCACTGAGTTAATGAGCTAATGTGTCTTAACCACAACAGAACTAAGTGAACTCAACATGTCCCTTCCATGTCTCTGTACAAAATATTGAAATAATTTATTAGCTCACGCAAAACAAAAAGAAAGTTTATAGCAACTGTTTTGAGCCAAGACAAATGAACTGGTTCAAACAAGACAAATATTTATATCACATATCAAGTTTTATCACATGTGGCAGGTTCAGTAATTTGGCTTGTATTAAACTAACTCATTGTTAATCTTATTCGCTCTCTTCACCTGAACAGGGTGAGGGTTTCTTTTTCCACGTAACTAGTAAAGTAACACATTACTTTTTCATTTACAAGAAAATACTTTCTTCAAATACACTAATCAACATTTGAAGTGGATGAAAACCTTTCATCAAAGTTGTCCTAAAGCCTAAAACCAAAATGCGTTCTTGTCTTAGGACAACTTTGATGAACTTTTTTTTTGATCCACTTCAAATGTTGACTATTGTAAGTAACTCCTGTTACTTTGTTTCCCATGTATTGACTGACAGCTCTGGTGTTGCCATGCTGAGAGAAATCAGGAGCAAGTGCAGAGGTGTTGTGTGTGAACATACAGTATTTACTCATCTCACCTGCACAAAAACAATTCAGTATTCCTCAAATATCCTTTATGTATTTAATCCTGTTTTATTAAGCAATGTCTTTGCTCCTGACCTGCGATTCAACCGTACTAATAAGTAAAATGACTTTAGATAAAAATAATATTTGTTTCATTTTTTTTTCTTTGTGATTGAGAAGAAATGACACAAGTTTCTTGTATGATCGACATGTCATATATGTGACCCTAGAGCACAAAACCAGTCTTAAGTCGCTGGGGTATATTCGTAGCAATAGCCAAAAATACATTGTATGGGTCAAAATTATAGATTTTTCTTTTATGCCAAAAATCATTATGATATTAAGTAAACAACATGTTTCATGAAGATATTTTGTAAATTTCCTACCGTAAATATATCAAAACTTCAATTTTGATTAGTAATATGCATTGCTAAGAACTTCATTTGGTCAACTTTAAAGGCGATTTTCTCAATATATATATATATTTTTATTTTTATTTTTGCACCCTCAGATTCCAGATATTGTCCGATCCTAACAAACCACACATCGATGGAAAGCTTATTTATTCAGCCTTCAGATGATGTATAAATCTCAATTTCAAAAATTGACCCTTATGACTGGTTTTGTGGTCCAGGGTCACATATTACAGATGAAGTTATCACCTTAATTAGTTAATCCACTCTGTACTTCACCCACAAACCTTTGATCGTAATGTAGCTAAATTATTGTTTCTGGGTATCCTTGTTGTCATCAACTGTATTAGTAATTAACAGCAATAATCATGGAAGAAAAAAAAAGTAGGTTGTTTTACACTTATACGTCATGCACTCATACTGTACATTATATGTCACCCCAACATAAAATAAAGTCAAAATGTAATTTAGTTGTTACAAGTAAAATATTTAGAGCTTTGTGCTTTTTAAATATATTCAATACAATAATACTGTACAATTGTTCTTTACAAGTCATTTTACAATTAAAATGTAATGCATTGAGGTAGATTAGTAAAGATAATTGAATGCCACAATGTAATCTTTCTTATTTTGGTTGAGATTTGTCAAATGCGTGAGATTCGGCCTTCCAGCTGTATTTTGGTGCTTCTCCAGAAGATGGTGCTCTTCACCAGATAATGAATGAAGACTGACCAGCTCAATCAAATTGATCAGGCAAGAATATACATATAGAAAATGTATACGTATATAGTATTTCACAGGATCGTGACCTTAAAACAGTTTTAATATAGCAGCATAATGAGGAATTAGTACAGAGATTTTTTTTAATGAGTGACCAAATGTATTCCACTCGGACAGTGTCAAAAAATATAACTCTCCAAGCAATGAAAGCTGTTTACAGACGTTAAATACAAGATCAGAGACACACTTTCTAATGAGAATTATGGCTTATTCAGTAACAGACAATTTTAAAAAATGAAGACCAGAATTTCTCCTGAGAAAAAAAAACAAATAACTATTTTGCATGAATTTTACTGCAAGTTTGCTTTCTAACAGACATGACATTGGAGACTGTTTGTAGCCCGAAGATCACACCTTTGTTGCACAAAGTCTTGAAAAAAATCACTTTGATGACTGGTAGATGAATGCTTGCAATTAAAAAGATAAAGAAAGTGAGAAGGATTTTGGACAAAGCGGTGAAAGCGTTGACGCAAATTAAGCCTTTTGCAATTGTAATGATTATAACCAATATCTTTGTTAGTCATGTTGCTATGTGTGCCGTCATTCAGTGTAAACACGCAGTACCAGTCAGCAAGTATTCAGAAGGCAAGATATGTTTGGAATCTACAAGCACTGACCTGAATGAACGAGTTCATCCAAGATCATGATACATGTGTCCCTGCCCGATCTCAAAAGTAACATAAGGACAATGCTTTAGCCCTTTTCAAATGAACATTCTATTAAGACGAGGAAAATCTCTCTAGATTACTGTCTAATCTTAACATTACGTTGATTCAAAGGGATAGAGGCCAGAATCTTTGCACAGTTATTAAAAATTATGAGAGAGACCCTATTTTTTGGCTTGAATTGCCACTAGCGAGACTACAGCAATATTGCATTTCTGGATGAGCTATCTCTTCAGATTAGTTAGATGTCAGATTCTTGAAAATAATATTAACGTGTACAATGCAACAACAGAGTGATACATATTGCAATCCAATCCAGTTCAGCATCTCGCTGGCTACACTGTGTAGATACCTTAAAAAAATAATTAGAAAGCATATTTGTATAGTGTAATGAACTTATGGTGTTGTTGTTGTTTGCTATTGTCTATGGATAAAATAAGAATAATACAAAAATTAGAAACTAGATACTGAGTACTGAATATTTTCTTCAAACACAATGACACTGGAGAATACCTTAGTTCTTCTGTTTATAATCATGATTTGTTTAAAGAACTCTATAAATATACTTTTATAAATAACAGCTTCAGTGTTACATTTTTATATAATGCATGGCAACACTTTAGTTTAGGGATCGATTCTCACTATTAACTAGTTGCTTATTAGCATGCCTATTAGCTGTTTATTAGTACTTATAAAGCACATATTAATGCCTTATTCTGCATGACAATATATTAGATCCCTTAATCCTCCCCATACCTAAACTTAACAACTACCTTACTGACTATTGATAAACAGCAAATTAGTAGTTTCTTGAGTCAAAAGTCAAAGTTAATAGTTAGTAGGAAGAACTGGTAAACTTTATTTTAAGGTCCAATTCTTGCTATTAACAAAACATTAACTATGACTTTTGCCTCAATAAACTCCTAATTTGCTGCTTATTAATAGTTAGTAAGGTAGTTGTTAAGTTTAGGATTAGGGATGTAGAATATGGTCATGCAGAATATGTGCTTTATAAGTACTAATAAACAGCCAATATGTTAATAATAGGCATGCTAACCAAGATAGCACACGTACGTCTGCAAGATGTCTGTTAAAGATCTCTTGATCTGGAAAGCATCTGCTGTGTACAAACGTCTGACAGACGTCTTTCAGATGTCAGTTTTACATACTTTCTAAACCATAAACATCTTAAAGACATCTAATAGACGTGTATTTGACATCTAAAAGGAAACGTCCTATAAAACGTCCATCTAAAAAATACGTCTTGCAGATGTAAATGCAGACGTCAAATAGACGTCTCTGAGATGTACGTGTGCTATCAGGGAATAAGCAACTAGTTAATAGTGAGAATTGCTCCCTAAACTAAAGTGTCACCAAATGTATTTTACAGGTTTTAACCAATGAATGAAAAATATGGCATGATGACCAGAAATCTATTAGAGTTTGTAACTCTGGGAAACTAAGCCAGTGGGCTTTAAAATGGAAACCATATTTGATGGTTTTACAGTCACTCCTCTTACTCTATTTGTAGAGACCACAGTTTCTATTGATTTCAAATCCATAGTTTGCTGAGCAATGACCTTTGTTTTTTCACATGCTGGTTTGCAGATCTCCATTTAGCAGAGTGTTGTGAGTTTCTGTTGGCTCATTCATGATTCGCGGCTTGTTCTGTTTGCTATCAGTGCGTTCAGCCTCATCCAAAGTGCTCGCTTTTTTCAAGCACAGGACATTCTGGAAACTCTTCTTGAAGTTCTCTGACAAGAAAGCATACAATATTGGGTTTGCACAGCTATTGGCGTATCCTAGCACCACGACGAAGGCAAACATGCTCCTTAAAAAAGGCGTGGTGCTAATGGTGCCTGTGACCGACGTCACATTGAAGATGTAGAAAGGCAGCCAGCAGAACACAAAGACGGCAACCACAATGGACACCATACGCGTCACCCTCTTCTCAGACTGCCTCCGTTTGCCGGAGCTCACCCTGATTGCTGAGGACTTCACCTTGATGATAATGCACAAATAGCAGAGACATATAACCATCAGAGGCAGGAAGAAGCCCAGGAAGAAGGTGTAGAACATGAAGGCGGTGTAATAGGTCTCCTGTGGCTCTGGCCACACAATAGTGCAGAAGCATCCATCCGGTTTGGTGATCAGCCCACTGTAGATCACGATTGGGAGGTTGACCATAAGCGACACGACCCACACGACCAGATTAATGATCTTAGCCACATGGGGCTTCCTCCATTTGGTGGACTTGATGGGATGCACCACAGCGAGGTACCGATCGATGCTCATCACCATCAGACAGAAAATACTGGTGAACTGATTGAGAGAATCCACAGTCATGACTATGCGACACAAAGCCGCGCCGAATGGCCAATGCACCAGCGCCAACTGGATCGCGATGAAGGGCAAGCCAAGCATGAACAGCACGTCTGCCACCGCCAGGTTCAAGATGTAGATATTGGTGACCGTCTTCATCTTGGCGTATCGCAGGATGACGTAGATGACCAGAGCATTTCCACACAGACCGATAGCACACACCACAAAGTACATGAAGGTGATGACGGCCGTGTTAGTATTGGTCATGCTCTGGTCCGACTCATTTCTCAGGCCTTCTTCAGATATGTTGCCGAGCATGATGCCATCGTACATGGGGAGTTCAGACAGATTGCTGGGGAGGTTACTGGGTGAGAACGAAAATGTCCAGGAATCCATTATGTATATCCCTCAGAATCCCAATTCCATTAAGTGTGACTTACAGCCTGGGGGGAGAAACATATGGTGGTGAATGAAGTATATAACGTTGTATATATCCTATATTGTTATCAGTGCTAATCCCAATGCAACAACACATAATGTCTCTGTTTGTGGGAGCCGACATAGGGAGCTGTCCTACTGCCTAAAACATCAACCAAACTGACAGATGTGGAACATTTTACATTAACTGCAAGTCAAGTGTTTTATTCAAACTAATTTTTCACAAGTTCCACACAGAAGACTTAGTTAATTAGTTATCATATACACTGACGTTCCAAAGTTTGGGATCAGTACGATTTTTAATGTTTTTTAAAGAAGTCTCTTCTGCTCAGCAAGGCTATATCTATTTGATCAAAAATACAGAAAAAACTAATTAATCTAGCTATCATCTGATTGTTTCTTTCTTTCTATCTATCTATCTATCTATCTATCTTTACAGCAACACTCTAGCTACAAGCCAAACCAACTAAGCAACCACCCTTAGTACCCTAGCAACCGCATAGCAACACCCTAGCAACCGCCCCGGGTACCCTAGCAACAGCCTTAGCAACCATCCCAAGTACCCTAGCAACCGCACGAGCACCCTAGGAACCACCCCGGGTAAACTAGCAACCACTCCATGCACCCTAGCAACCATATAGCAACACTCTAGCAATCAACCCGGGTACCTTAGCAAACACATAGCTACACCCTAGCAACCTCCCCGGGTACCCTAGCATCCACCTTAGCAACCACCCCAAGTACCCTAGCAACCGCATAGCAACACCCTAGCAACCACCCCAGTTAGCCTAGCAACCATTATAGCAACAACTCCAAGTACTCTAGCAACCACCTAGAATACCCTAGCAACCACTCTGAGGTCCTTAGCATCTATCTATCTATCTATCTATCTATCTATCTATCTAATACAGACTGTATTGCCTTCAAAACATTCAAATTATAAACTTTTAAAACTACTTCAGACTAAAAACCATCAAACTTAAAACTTTTTAAACTTCTTAAACTTTTCAAACTTTCTGGTCCGGCTTTCTCAAGCCAACTTAAAGTTTGTCTTGACAAACTGTTTTATCTAATTTTGTGAAATATTATTGCAATTTAACATAACAGTTTTCTAATATAATATATTTTAAAATGTAATTTATTTCTGTGATCAAAGCTGAATTTTCAGCATCATTAGTCTTCAGTGTCACATGATCCTTCAGAAATCATTCTAATATGCTGATTTATTATCGTGCTGCTTCATATTTTTTGGAGCCTGTGATACATTTTTCAGGATTCTTTGATAAATAAAGTTAAAAAGAACTGTGTTTATTCAAAATAGAAATTTTGTTTAACAATATACGTACACTACTGTTTAAAAGTTTAGGGTCAGTACATTTTTTCTTTTCTTTTTTTTAAAGAAATTAATCATGTTATTCAGCAAGGATGTGTTAAATGGATAAAAAGTGATAGTAAAGACTTACATTGTTAGAAAATATTTCTATTTTAAATAAATGCTTTTCTTTTTAACTTTTTATTCATCAACAAATTAAAGAAAAAAGTATCAGTTTCCAAATAAATATTAAGCAGCACAACAGTTTCAACACTGATAATAAATCAGCATATCAGAATGATTTCTCAAGGATCACGTGACACTGAAGGCTGGAGAAATGATGCTGAAAATTCATTGCTGCGTCACAGAAATAAATCATATTTTAAAGTATATTAAAACAAGAAACTAATGATAGAAATTGCTCAAATATTTCACAATATTACTGTTTGTTTTTTTTTGTTGTTGTTCTTTTTTGATCGAATAAATACAGACTTGATGAGCAGAAGAGACTCAATTAAAAAACATAAAAAATAGTACTGATCCCAAACTTTTGAATGGCAGTGTGTATGTAGCCATTACTTACCGTATTTAAATTTTCAGATTTTTAGGCCAACCACTACATTTCCAATCAAGCTGTAATTAAGATGCTACGGTCCTGTATACTTTAGTTCTTTCACACCGAAGTGTGAAAGATTAATGCTTCCAGTCAAACAGTTTTTTTTTGTTGTTGTTCTGTACAGCTATACAGTGCACAGTCTAGTAACTGACTTGGGAGAGCAATGTCCTCTATGTCACAATCATCCCCGGTGGACAAACAGGCTGAAAAGCAAAGTAATCAATGTCCCTCTCAGATCCAGACCCATTTATGGCTTTCTTTTTTTTTTTTTTCTAGGGCATGTGTGCATTAATCCTAATATTAACCACTAAATCTCCAGGACTGCAAGTGTCTCTCACTTCACTGACAGTCCAAAGCTGCTCATGTCAATGCAAGGGGTTTCATTTGTAGCATTAATTACAGTCTCTTTAGAAAAAAGCAAGAACTTTTAAGTGGAAAAGCGGATATTCTATCTAGACATGAAGGTAACGATGAAGACAATGACGTTGCTTAGTGTAACTCTCTCGGATTATGGTTCATTCATACAAAGTGGCCATAGAAATAAGAAAATTTCTATATTAATATCCGTTGTGATTTGCTGAAATATTTTTAATTAACAACATAAGCATTCATGTTTAAATTACTGAATTTTCTGATACAAACTATTTTAAACAACAAACGTTTGAAACAGGTCATTCTTACCTTCATGTTGATGTGTGTTGTAAAGTACAGAGGGATCCCGCTCATGGTTCTGCTGAAGAGCACATGTGGAATATCCAAACACATGATCTGATCTGATCTGAACTGAAACTGAAGAGATTTGACCCTGTGCCGAGACAAGCCTCTCAGAGAGAGAGAGAGAGAGAGATACAGAGTGTGTATGCGTGTATTGAAGAGAGCATTTCATGCTACTGTGTCCGAGTGAAGTTACTGTATTACTGTTTTGACAAGCCACCAATAAAAGGCGACAAATTACCAATAGAGACCCACAGGGACCACACTGATAAAAATGATTTTGTGGTGAAGTAAATACTACAGAAAAACAAATGTAATTTTTACATTAAATAATTGAGTTCAGGCAAGAATTCAAAAAAGAGTAAATTCAATATTAGTACTCAATTTAAAAGATTGAACTTAAGTATATTTTACTTGGATGTTCCCATCATGCACTTAGGCATGAATAATTAATAAGGACATTTTTATTTTTGCTGGTTTCGAGATGTATTTACACTGTTTTAAGGTTGCTTTTGTTGTTAGGTTAAGTAACTTGCTGTTTTGTGACATCTGGAGTTAATTTTTGTAACGTCTGTGTGAGATCAGTGATGGCTGATTACACTTTGTTTTAAAAAACCCTTTTAGCCTTTTGACATTTGCATATAAATTACTGATCTGGCCTCAGCGTTTACATTTATATGGGTACTAAATTGCAGATGGTCTTTATCACTATCAAAAGGATGCAAAACAGGTCGCCTCTGGGGTGTCTCCATCAAGCTTCAAACACATTCCACAGAGGAGGGAACGACCCCCCGTGCCAGGCACCAGACCAGTTGTCTGTCTCCACAATTTCCAATACACGTCACACACACACCTAAAGACATTTTCTCTATTTAGGCCATAATTAAGCAGTTATAAATGTATCTGCTATATGCATGTGTTGTATGTATATTCCCCTATTATATTAACTTAGTTAAAACCCTTTACTTGTATTAGTTAGACGTTAAATGCCTATATTCAAGTGTATGAGTGTATCTCTTCTTTAATATCGTCTGGAGGTTACTTTCTTGGTATCAAAATGATCTTCTCTTTATTTCTCACACAATGATGTACACTATGTGATCGTGAAATACATCGAACAATTCTTACTATGTTTTGAATTAAAAGCTGCACTAGCGGTCCAAATCAGCAATAAAATGCGAATGGAACATAAACGGAGACAAAGGATGTCTCTCCCGCTCAAAATGCATGCCTCTGATTGGCCACTTCACCCACAAAGTGGGTGCGGCAATGAACTATCAAAAGTTCCGAATGCAGACTAATCAACGCTCAAAAAACTCTTCTTCTTGAGACGAACACACTCCAAAACTCTCCTCTTGAGTTTAACCTTCTGGCAGTGTTTACCTTCAAGTAACTTTGTGGACTTGCTGTGGACTTCTTCAACTCATTCCTAAAGAAATCATCAAGAACCTCTCGTCTACCGCATCAAGACTCTTATTCAGCAACAAACCAATGCAAGTAACCATTTACAACTGATTAGATGCGTGTTTAAGTTTGAACCCCTTTTAAGGTGAATTACGTCTCTGATGATTCTCATTTAGGTTGTGGTTAATTGATGTGAAATACTGCCATTCTTTGCTCTTCTCTCTCTTTTCCTTACTTTCCTTCATTCTGTATATATATATATATATATATATATTGCTTAGTTTGTTTGTATGTTAGTTATAGTTTCATTTATTAAATCCCTTATATTCACAATTGATTGTCTCTGTGTTCCGCTCACAATTCAAAGTCACTGAATGTTGCTCCTTGCTACATGCTAAACTACTGCTAGCACTGTATAAGTAGGAAGGCTATTGTTCCTTGGCCAGGAAAGTAATCTTCCTAGAATTGATAAATAATTATATTGTCTGCTCGGTGGACGGACAGATCAATTCTAAGATCTAATCTAAATATTTATTATTAATTATAACCAGTTATAATTAATTATAAATAATTCCCTTTTTAAGCTAATTTGCTACATTTTTAACGCAAAATGACCCATTCATACTCAAACACTATTCACTGATTGTCACCGTTATTATGTATCATGTGCCAAGTATTCAGGTCTCTGTGTTAAGTATTGCAGGATAAACCAAAAATAATTAAGTAGAAATTACTCATCAAACTCTAACTGGCCACGTTAAATTTACTTATTTCCTTTGTTAATTTTACTTAACTTAGTTGAGTAGATTTTACTTCCTCCTTAAATTTTACTTTAAATGCAAAAATGTGCAAAATAAAAATTAAGTAAATTTTACTTCTTGTTTTTTTTCAGTGACAGTTTCCATTAAAACCAATACAAGTCGCATTATAACCAGAAAAACCACTACAAATTCTGTGATACTTTCTATTGTTTGTTTGTTTGTTTTTTTAGCAGGGTAGATTTCTGAAATGTATAACTTATAAAATGTGGTGTAAAGTCATAATTATAGACAAACACAAGACACTTATTGAGTGGAAGCGTGGGTCACACAAACCAAAAAAGACCTGGGTGTTCATGAATCCACGGTAAGAGACAGTCTTCAAATGTAGAAAATTCAAGACTGTTGCAATTCACGAGGACATTTGGCAAAGATCGCCCTAAGAGCACAACGGATGATCCTGTGAGAGGTGAAAAAAACTTCCTGAACACGTCACAATCTTTTAAAATCTCTGTCTGGGTCCAGAAGCATGGAGGAAGGAGCATCATGGTTTGGTGCTGCTTTGCTGCCTCAGGGTCTGGACATTATACAAGCATCAAAGAACAATGAATTCAAATGTGTATCATGATATTTTATGGGGGGGATTTGGTGGAGGTTTTGCTACTAGAGGAAAATCTACAAATTACTAAATTTAGGGGTTCACTTACTTTTTCCACCCTGCACTCCGAATGATTACTCAATTGTAATTTTCACAATATGTTATGTCATTAATTTAGCCAGATCGTTTTTGTCTATAATTGTGAGTTAAGTTTAAAGTAAGTCGAACGGAGCAACAGCGATTGTAATTGTTTTGTTTTCTCAACTTTCCACAAGAACCGACACAGTCTCTGTTTAGTGTCATAAATGGATCATTGACTCTTTAACTTGCGTACCTGTTCTGATTCCCTGATTCAGATGGGTTAAAGTAAGTATGTGAGCACAGAGCGTAGAAGAAAAAACAGATATAAAGTGGGCTGACATTAGGCAGAATGCAAATACATACAATGACGCAGTGAATATGCTAATTAGTACACAGCATCATCTACCAACATTTAGTGACTTTTCAAACAGGATTTGGCAACTTTCCATTGAGAGTTTTTGGCAACAGTCGTGACCGGCTTTTTACCTCATTACCAAAGCTTGGAAGTGAGAAGTCACTGCTGAGCTCTTGTGCTGCGGTGCAGCTGCGGCGTCTCTGAATAACTGGGACCAGCTTATGTAGAACATGCCTTTTATGAGCCGCAGCAGGATTTGTCAGAAGGATTACATCATACAGAACTAGGAGGATTACATCATGTGGCACTAGTCAGCCATGCATCATTTACAGACGTTGTGTAGTGTGGGGGAAAACAAATCCATGTTACTATAGTTACCCATTGGGGAAAGTAAAGAAAAGACTTACCCCCCCCAAATATTATGCCAAATATTAAATACTCAATTTTTTTTTATTCAATTTTATTCAATTCATTTTTATTCAACATTTGTGACAACACTGCAAATAATAATAACAATAATAATAATGAGCCAAAAAGAATGCATGTCACACCTCTGTTTATCAATTTGTTAATACCTGGTCCCCTGCTCCAATACGCAAATGAAACAAGGGATTCAAATGCAATATATCGAGTTATATGCACAAATAGTTTAATCTAATGTGTTATTTCGGCATCTAGCGGCTAAGCTAGTTAGCAACATGTTCATTTTAGAAGCTTTTATTTCTCAATTTTAAATGCAGACTGTTTTTTTTGTTGTTTTTTGGTGATAATTGTATTATCAATTGTATTAAACATCTCCCCCTCTCAGTTTCTAATAAAGATCAGGGTACAGGTGAAGCATTGTCTGGTCATTGTGCTACAGGTCCATTTAAGAACACTTTAGCATACTTTTTTAAAAAGTACTTATTATGGAAATAATTTAAAATAATATACTTAACTGTAACAACATGTGGTGCTTTTGGACACTTAATTGCACGTTGATTGCAATTAAATGAAAATGTGTACTTTTGTTGAAGCACTTAATCTATCTTTATATTTGACAATTATAATTTAATTTGACATTATTATAAAGTGTACTTTTTTCTCAGCATTCCTCATCATTGACCTGTAGCACAATGAACAGACATCTGTGCCCTGATCTTTATTAGAAACTGAGAGGGGGAGATGTTTAATACAATTGATAATGCAATTATCACCAAAAAAAAAAAAACAAACAATCTGTGTTTAAAATTGAGAAAGAAAAGCTTCTAAAATGAACATGTCGCTAACTAGCTTAGCCACTAGATGCCGAAATAACACATTAAACTATTTGTGCATATAACTCGATATATTGCGTTTGAATCCCATGTTTCGTTTGCGTATTGGAGCAGAGGACCAGGTATTAACGATACGATGGACATCGCTGATTCTGCTTGGCAGATCTCGGAGACATCTAGTAAATATTGACATTTTGGGCGACGCAAATGAAAACCGGAAACTGATATCCCGACTTCTGGCGACAGCGGAAGTTTGTCGCTATGCTTGTGTACAGAGTGTATTGTTCATCCCAAAGAGGCACAAAATCACTTTCACGGACTTTTACATTAAATGTTCCCTCCTGGTGGAGTGACCTGCTCAACTCAATTCATCTTCAAGAATCGGCTAAAAACACATCTCTTCCATCTTTATTTGACCTTCTAACTCTAGCAATCTCTATTCTAATTCTATTTTTTTAATTAAAAAAGAAGCCCTTTTAGACTTGCACTCTATTCTTTTTGTATTCTATTTATTTTATTTTTATTTATTCTACAATCAACAAAAAGAAAAAAAGGCCTCTAACACTAGCTTGTTCTATTCTTTTTCTATTCTATCCATTTTTTTAATTTAATTATATAATTTAAAAAAACCTTGCTATGTGTAACTGAGACTTGTCATAGCACTTGCATATTGCTATTTTGTTGATTTTGATTGCGTTGTCCTCATTGTCCTCATTTGCAAATCGATTTGGATAAAAGCGTCTGCTAAATGACTAAATGTAATAATAATAATAATAATGGAATCAGATTGTTTATGTCTTCCTACCATTTTGTAGTAAGGTTACAAATGATACTACTTTCAATTCATAAATGCATGTAATCTGATGATTCAAAATCTGGTGGAGGTTGTGCAAATCATTATGTTCACTTAATGTGACACAAGTACATAAGTACATCAATCTGTTATAAATGGGTTTTGCAGTAAATGGACTTTTTCAGGACACAATGCTTATATTTGGAAACTGAAACTGCCACCAATTCTTCCATTTGGAAAAACTAACAGAGATGGCAGCTATAATAGCAGCGCGTTCTCAAGACCCATAATTGTGTCCACTGTGGAGGGAAATGTAAAGCCTAGAGTGACAGCTAGCTGGTTTTATGAGCTTTCTTGTGTGCGAGGGAAGTAACATTCGGCCAGGAACTGGGAAGACGGATATTCAAAGTGATAGTTCGCCCCACAATGAAAACTGTTATCATTCACTTGCAATAAAAACGGGAACCTGAGGTGCTGGAATGTTACTCTGAATCTTTACTAATGAAAGTTTATTTATTATCTATGTATGCTCTGTAGACGTGTACACTTCTGGATGATATCCTTGGTTTTTATCCACCGACTGATCTGTAGTCTCTGCAGTAATCCCCTGAAAAACTCTCTCACACCCATAACTCAACATTGCATGACAAAAATGAACAACAATCACATTAAACATCAACATCTAATATTATATGATACATTCTTCCACCTTCAGTCCAATGACAGCTGAATATTCTGGATGAATATGTATGATAATGTTTATTTTAAATGTGCGCTACAGTTACGTTCTGTGAATGCAAATGCAGAGTGCTTTGAAATACTGAGGAGTTTTTGGAAAGTGTATTGTAAAAGTTGCTGTGTGGACTCTATTCCATTTAAGTTAGAACTATTTTTAAAACTTTTTTGTTATTGTTCTTGGTGTTAGTGGGCCTTAAATAAATTTAAAAAGCAAGTTTAAAGAGTTTATGAAATATTACACTGCACAGCAGCAACAAAAAAAATTGCATCTTATTCTTAAATTATGATACTCCAAATGAGGTTATGCGATCAGGAGTAATGCTGATGAAGGTTATAATTATGTTGTATACATTCAGCTTTTTAACCAAGGTAGTAGTTATATTTAGGTATAGAGTAGGATTAAAGGGATAGTTCACCCCAAAATGAAAATTTTGTCATTAATTACTCGCCCTCATGTCGTTCCAAACCTGTAAGACCTTCGTTTATCTTCGGAACACAAATTAAGATATTTTTGATGAAATCGGAGAGCTATCTGACCCTCCATAGACAGCAATGCAACTGAAATGGTCCCAGGTCCAGAAACGTAGTAAATACATCGGTAAAACAGTCCATGTGACATCAGTGGCTCAACTTCAGTTTTGCGATGCTACAAGAATCCTTTCTTTTTTGTGCAAAGAAAACAAAAATAACAATTTACTCAACTCAACTATTCTTCTCCACCAACAGTAAACAGTTCAGATTTTAGAGCCCTCTTTGCTAATATTTATCAAGGGTACCAATAAATTTTAGCAGTAATATAACGTAAAAATTTATTTATATAGCACCTTTCAAAACAAAGTTACAAAGTGCTTTACAATAAAAAGATCAGTAGAGTAACAAAAACAAACAAACATCAAAATTAAGAAAAATCCATATGATAAAAATGAGTCTTAAGAAGGGACTTAAAAGAGGATACAGTAGTAGCCTGCCTAATATAATAAAGGAATGACTTTATCTTTGTTAGTTGCCTCAGTTGTGCAAAACAAGACTGCACCACTTTAGTCACCTGAACATCAAAGAACAATTCTGAGTCAAAAATTACACCTAAGTTGCGATCCTCTTTTCGAACATTATTAGATAAGGCACCCAGATTAGAGGAGAGATTATTAATACTAGCACTACTGGGGCTACACGGGGTAATTAGAAGTCAGAACAAGTCAGAAGTGCTTATGAGTCATTCAACTGCAGAAAATGTTTCAACATCCAATTTTTGATCTCGATGAAGCAGGACATAAAATGGGATGTATCAATAATACCAGGCTTTACCGGGACATAGAATTGTGTATCATCTGCATAGCAGTGGAACTCAATGTCATAACTACGCATAATTTGAACCAGGGGTAACATGTAGATAGTAAACAGAAGGGGACCCAAAACAGATCCCTGAGGGACCCCACAAAATAAAGGAGCACGAGAAGAGGAGGCATTTCCAAGCACTATGGAAAAAGACCTATTCAACAAATAAGCTACATCTGTGATACTGACTTGAGTTTTTAAACGGTTGATCAAGACATTATGGTCCACTGTGTCAACATAATATATAATATAATCAAAATACTTGGAAAATACATGTGTGTATATATAGTCATTTTACATACATTATGCAGTTAAGCAGCCATTGCATTATTCTGTTGCTGTTGTTGAAGAAGATAGTATTCTGTAGATGTGTTCTGATATGTCTAATATGTATGTAACATGTATTATGTCTGAAATATTAAATAAAGAATTAGGAATGCTAAGCTATGCCAGAGAGATTGAAAGGCAAAGTAGATAAAGAGTGTACTTTGTGCCACACTCCTCAACTGTAACCTCGAATCACCCTAGAGGCAAGGAAAAATCCATAGCAGCTGGCTGGTGTTTGGATCAGCCCTTTATGGACTGTTATCTCTTCAAGCAGTTCAATACACACAATGCATTTTGTTTGGAAAATGCATGAAAGCTTTACAGCCCTTAGATATACGTAGCCTTCAGTAACAGACTTGTTTGATTTCAAAGATGAAAGCAATCGTCTCTGTTTACCTTCATACACATTCCAGGTCTTATTGTAAATGATTCACGAGTGCTCGTCATTCAGAAGAAAACTGTATGGGGCACTGCTGGATGTTATTGTGAAGTGTAATTTGTAGAACATTTATTAGCATTACGTAACAGTTGTAACACATTGATTAATCTATAAAATCAACTATCAAAACCACATGAACACATCTGTATACAGAAGAAAATATTTCCCAAATGCAAATTTTATTTGCAATTTTTCATAGACCTGCACAAACTATCAATTATTAATTTAACCCTCAAATGAAACTATATTAAATGTACCAGTCAGTCGAGAATCTGAATGTATATTTCTTGTAGTTTCACACCCTACAGACAAATAGAAGTCATCTTAAAGGAAACAACTTAAAGCTAAACCTGCAAACACACAAAACATTAAAAAATTGTGTTGCTCTCTCCCTCAGATAACCTGTGACTACCTTATAAATAAAGGTTAAAGAAATTTGGATGTTTATTGATTACTATTGTTCATTATTTATGCTAGCATTGCTCTGTTTCAGTGCAGCTAAGCACAGGGGGAACAACTGCCATACTGAACTTGGAATAGTTAGCCGTATGAAAAAGTAAGGCAAGAGTATGGTTGCACAAAACAGTGCCTGCCATACATGAGCATGTGCTTTTTGTTAGCACACAGGTGAAGCATCCCTAAGTCCAACCTATAAAAGAAGTACAATTACTAACTAATAAACACACAGACAGTAAAATCCAAGTTATTAGATGTGTTAATGTTACAGTATAAAAATGACTCAGAAGGTTTTGCATATGCAGAAGTAGCCATATGCTGTAACCACTTGGATTTATGTAAATATTTACAGTAAAATCATTGTTAATTTTACTAATTAGATATTGCAGATTATTCTGTATTTTGTCTTAGTTTAAGAACAGGAAACACATCTGAAACATTTAACCCTAAGCCTGTAGCATACAATTAAACTGTGTGTGATTCAATATTTCTCATCAACCCGTGACTGATTTGCCATGTCTCTATTTGACACTAAATAACAACATAATTTTTTTTCTTTCATTAGTTAACTGTCCTGACTAATGAAATTAATTATTACGGTGGCTCAATAGTGCACAACACAACAAAATCTCTACAACGCAGTGGAGCTGCAATAGAACAAAATTAGCACAATACAACGGAAACAAGCCACAACACAACGAAAAGAGCACAACACAATGGAAACGAGCCACAACACAAAAAAAACTAGCACAACACAATGGAAAGTAGGTGTGGCACAGTACACAGATGTCACTGTTCGGTATGTACCTCGGGTCGGGGGTCACAAAAAAAAAAAAAGAAATCTACTATGCTTAGTTTCTTTTCATTTATTTTGAACAGACAGTAGTGCAAATTAAAAATTGTTACATGTAATCTGTTTTGTTTTCATTGTGAGTGTACACAAATAAAAGCAGACGTTTATACAGTGATTATTAATAAGACAATAACTGTTTATAGTTGATTCTGCTGGTATAAGGAAACCGTTGAAGTGATCGCGCCGGAGCGCGCGCACACACACACACAAAAAACACACATCAGTTCCAGCATTGCTAACTTGACAGCACAGTTGGTACTTTATCAAAATAAAATACAGTGAGCCAAACATCAGCGCGCGCCTCGTTGGAACGTGTCTGAAGTACATTTACATAATAAATAATAGTTTAGCATTCAGATACGTTACATCGCAAATATGGAAATATTATGGAATATTTGGATTTGTGCCGAATGAGAGAGGTAGGATACACGAGCACAAAGCTCCTTTTCGCAAACAGTTGAGTGCGCAAGCCTTTAAAGTATACTCCTTTGTCAGTCTATGTGAGAGATGCATTCATAATCAGCACATGGTCACTGTCTAGTGGGCTTTGTTTACAAGTGCGCATTGCGCAACTCTTGGCATTCGCTGTTCTTCTGCTGGCGCTGGTGGTTATCAAACAGCGTTGCATTACTGCGGGCGCCCCCTTCTGGATTGGGGGTGAATTGCCTGTATTCGTCGTAAGGCCTCATGCACCGAACCGAGATGTCTGTACCGTGACGGTTCGGTACGAATACATGTACCGTGCCACCCCTAATGGAAACAAATTGCAACTCAACAGAAACAAGCCACAACAAAACAAAACTAGCACAATTTGCAACACAACGAAATTAGTTTACACTAATTACCCTTTAAATTTCGCAAACTGAAATTGCAATTTGAAAATACGCCTAATGGAACATGTCAATTTTGCAAAAACTCCCAAATACTGCAAAAAAGTTTTTATGCTCGCATGAGGTGGTTTTTCAGGCAATTAAAAAAAGGAATATATCGCAAAAACTGCAATGGAAACAGTTTTTTCCCTGCATTTACAGATCACTTGTCGTGGGTAAAAGTCAAATGATCATTCTTTGATGTACTATTACCTCCAAGAAACACCTCATATGTGGCTGCTTTTTCAAGTTTAAGGGGCTTTCTTTGGTATTAATGCTTGAATAACTCCTTATTTACACTTGTACACTGCAGCGCATTACGGCTCTGACACGGTCACCAGCCACTCAAGCCAATGCTTGTGTTTATCCAACATTTCCTGAGTAACCAATGAGTGCTGCCATGATGAATTCTAACTTCCGTTTGGGTGCTCATGTGTTCTGGTCTTAAGTTAAAATACTGTGTGTAAAATAATAAAATAATGTGTACTCTTATCATTTTGTGGACAAAATCCCACGAACTTTGCCCCCTTTGGGAGTTGTATATATATGTGCGCACATCTGTTTTCAATGCAGCTAACGTCGCTTCATGTCATCTTCCCACGCATTAAACTATGACAGGTGAGTTACTGCAACAAAAAAAACAAAAAACGGTCATTGCAACACTGTAAAGTGATGAAACAATGGTGCCATGTGCTTTTAAAAACCATTTTCATAGGTTTAATGGAAAATACATTAATTTGACCAGAAACACCAGAGAGACTGGAAATGTAAAGCTTCGTTCATTTCGTTGCGGCATGTTTCAGAAGCGGCGCTCCAAGCTGCTTTGCTAAAGATACATGTCTACGTCTCCTTCAATTAAACATAATAGCTTAGCAACAACGTTCGTCATGACTTATCGCAAGAGGAAAAAAATGACGTTTTAGTCACATAACATCGTTTAATGGAAACGGCATCATTTTGCAATCGTTTTTTGCCAACATTTATAAAATATAGCAAATGTTTTGCACAAATCTGTAATGGAAACACATCTTCTCCTGGCTTTTGCTGAAAGTGATGCTGGTGCTTTGATCTTTTTTATCCTTCTGCAGGATAACATGGATTTATTATTGTCTATTTTTTTGTTTTTTTTTGTTGAATTTCTTGAATATGATAATACTCCCATGGATTACATGCTTTGGTGGAGAGAAATGTACACACAAACCACCCACAATAATCAACTTGACACAACCTGACACAAAGCATTTGAACTAAATTAAAAACGGACAGATGTTCTGTGTCTGTCCTGATGTCTTACACTTACAGATAAGCTGTACTCCCTTCTCTGCTCTACTTTACCTGCACAGCAATAAGCCTTCTGTCAATAGGTTTAATTTTATGGGGTGTTACATTGTCTATCACAGGGTTGTGTTTGGTTTAGAAGGCACAGTGGTTTATTACTGTGTGTACAGTTGGTCTGTAATGCTAAGTTCGCCTCAGCTGACTTGGGATCTCAATTACTCTCTTCAACTGCACCAACTACATAAACCATGAAAGTTGAGTGATGTCGGCACCGATAGCCCAGTGGTTAGTGTGCCGACATATAGCGCAACTGTGCTTGAGACGACCCGAGTTCAAATCCCATCTCGAGGTCCTTTGCCGATCCCGCACCTCTCTCTTCACCCAATGCTTTCCTGTCTTATCAAATAGGCAAAAAAGCTCATAAAAATAAAAGAAAGTTGAGTGATTAACTTTACACTAGTCTTTCAGCTGTTCCATACATCACATTATTAAAATCACTGTAATAAAGAATATAAAAATTAACTTGCAAAATCATTATAATTCACTACAGACATATTTTTCACTCACTGATTTCTATATGTGACCCTGGACCACAAAACCAGTCTTAAGTGTCAATTTTTTCAAAATTGAGATTTATACATCATCTGAAAGCTGAATAAATAAGCGTTCCATTGATGTATGGTTTGTTAGGATCTGATAATATTTGGCCGATATACAACTATTTGAAAATCTGGAATCTGAGGGTGCAAAAAAAAATCTAAATATTGAGAAAATCACCTTTAAAGTTGTCCAAATGAAGTTCTTAGCAATGCATATTACTAATCAAAAATGAAGTTTTTATATATTTACGGTAATAAATTTACAAAATATCTTAATGGAACATGATCTTTACTTAATATCTTAATGATTTTTGGCATAAAAGTAAAATTTATAATTTTGACCCATACAATGTAGTTTTGGCTATTGCTGCAAATATACCCCAGCGACTTAAGACTGGTTTTGTGGTCCAGGGTCACATATATAGATTTTAGATGTATTTTATGTTAACATCAATACTAATCATATCAGTGTTATTGCAGTGTTTCACATCAACATCAACTCATGTATCTAGATTTCTGAGTTTCCCACCATGACGTCTCTCGGTTAATAATGTCTGAGCTGCAATCTTGCATCTATCCCTGTTTTACATAATTTGCATGTCATTATGTACATTCTACACATGCCATTCTCTTTTCACTGTCCTTGAGCCAGTGGGTGGACCTTACAATAGCATGACAAATAATCTGGTTGATCCTCTTAAACAGGGAAGAACTTTTTTTTTTCAGTGCTTTGAACAGCTTAAACATCACATAAGTTTAATTGTTAAATGCATTAAGGAAAAGTAGCAATACTTGTTGTATGGTCAGATGAAGACACTGGTCAGTCAGTGAGTTGCATACGTCCAACTCCTGTTTGGTCAGAGAAACACCAGAGCACTAACAAAAAGCAGCTCAATCCTTTTTCTCTCTAGAAAAGATTTTGTTTTTGCTATCATTAACTGCACTGAATCAGAAAATGCATATGTCCTGTTTTTCAGGACATTATTCACATGCCCCAGTGCACAGCAGAAATGAATTCCGTTACAGTAGGTGTGTTACAGGCAGAGCTGGATGGTAACTGATTACATGTAATCTGGATTATGTCCAAAAATTACTTGTAAACCCCCTGCAGTCCCTTCACAAACCTGGTTTGGGAAACCTTGATGTAATGGATGGTTATTCTGTGCCATGATGAACTTTGCATCTCTGGATGAAGTTGAGGAGCAGAGACTGTTGGCAGCGAGTTGTGTTGACAGTGAGTTCAGCGATTCAGAGTGGAATGAGTTCAGTCATGAACGTGTGTGTGAACAACAAAAGCCATCTGTGTACGTCTCAGCATATGAACACTTTGATGCGAGTGGCATAGACGCAATTAAGGTCTTTACATGCCAGTTTATTGTGATTACAATTGGCATATGCCACACATTTTTGAATGATTGTGGCGATTATGGACATTAGTTTGATCAACGTCTCACTTTGTATTTTCACTTTTGGTCCAACTAATTAAATTACTAATAAATCATCTTTGTTTTCTAACCATAACATTTTTTGTTCTCCGTTAACCTATAGCCAAAGTCAAATATTCTCTATAGCCACTCATGTTTATTGGAGAACATGGTTACATAACAGCAGAAACAAGTTCTGCATTCTGTGTTCTTTCTGGCATGGGATTGATTTTTAAGCTGTGCAGCATGTATAATACATTGAATTTGTTCAGATTCTTTCAGATAATCTAGAGTGATAATCTTTGATGCAGTTTTCATCATAAATATTTGAATGTCATATCACAGTGAAGCAGTATATTTCAGTGTGTTAGTTATATTCATAAATGCAGACTCAGCGGGACCAACTCAGCATCGGCAGCACAGTCTCCTAAAGTTAACAGATAGCCAAGAATGTTCGAGTTATGTACTATATTTGTAATACTTCAGTAATTTCATGACAATGTATCTGCAATGTCACAGGTCTGTACTTTCAGGGCTGCCAACTTTTGAGTTCAGCTTGGAGTGAGATATATTGAGGAGGGGAATACTTATTCTGTATGCTTTTTACTGTTGTAGAACTGTACATTCTGCCATATGGACATCACCTTGACATTCTGTAATCACCACTGATAAACTACTCCTAATTGTCATGTAGAAACTTTCATTTTCTGTGAAGCTGCTTTGCAATATTGTGCATTGTGTATCATGAAAAGCGATATAACAAATAAACATGAATTGAAAATAAACATGAATTGATTAAGATTGTAGTTCATTATAATAACCTTTTAAATATGTAAAAGTAAAACTATTTGAACTATTTTTTGAAATATTAAAATATTTTGTAATACTTGAAAATTTACAAATAAAGTGAGGAAAAAATGTAATGAATATCATATTGTTGCAAAATTCTCCTTTCTAGAGTACATTTTCCTTGCTTAATAAAGAACTTATGGACATTGATTGGCTTTTCTGAGGTAAATGTAAAGTTACGTGACATTGGATGATACATTTCAAGTTCGAATGTCGAACTGTCTCTGTTTTTCAAGACAAGCTATGAGCAGAATTAATGCTTGAGAATTATTCTATCAGCCATAAACTTCAGCGCTCCCGTCCTCCGCTCATGGAATTCATCTCATATGTTGCCTTTTCTATATAAACACTGGTTGTGCCGCTGTTTTCATGTGGATGTGTAGAGCTGCATACACTATTCTTCTTAAATACGCCGGTATTGCCGCCGTTCATATACTTTTCATGATAGCCAACATTTCAGTCCCGCGTGCAATGCTGTTCGCAGTCACTGGACGTGTATGGGTTGATAATGTAAAACTCCGGGCAAGTTTTCTTGCGCGCACCGGTTTTTAACTGGTCTTGACTGTCGTACAGTCTGACATTAATGACAACTGAGATCCCATAGTGTGACATGATCATCATGTTCGTACAGTCTGACAAAATGTCTTGAAAATGTTGCACTGTGTGAGCCCGGCTTAACAGTCTGGATGGTTTAAAAGTTGTAAATGTCCTGGTCAGGCGAGAATGCACATGCTGACAGACAGGTGCTGTAGTCCAACCCGATCTCATGAAAGTGCGTATAAATAGTACGCCCAATTAAATTGAAAACACGTGGTATTGATACGCAATAATGGACTTTGGCGTACAATAATGGACTTCGATTTTGACTTTTCTGTGATATGCCTGTTCTCTTAATTATACATTCTGTATAATAATGTTTAAATGTTTTAAAATAGCATGACATTTCTACATTAATTTGAAGATTGCATATGAAATTATTGAATTATAAAAGTATATTTAAAAACTTTAATGGTAGGTGGGATTAATCGCGATTCATTTCAGAAAAATGTGTGATTAGTTAGTTAATTTTGTAATCAATTAAATTGCAAAATTTTTATTTTAATGAAAAATAAATAAATACAATACAAGTTAACGAAACGCAAGGTATAAATGGCATACATTTAGTTCTTAGATGATTAAAAAAATAATAAATAAAAATATCTAAGTTTTACTATTTTACACCTCACACGAAAAAAAACAGAGAGCATATAAGCTGGTGTACGTGTATCTTTAAAGTATAGTATTTTTTTAAGTATTTTTTGTGTACATAAGTATAAAATTCTATGCATTTGACAACTATCCATCCTAAATAGTATTCAAAAATAGAGTTAGTATGTCCCGACTGTAAAAAAAAGTCATCTTGTGCTGATTTGGGACCAGAGTCTGCGCAGTAGTGAGCAAAGTGGCGCCGTGTCCCACCCACACTCCCGCAGAGTTGATCCCAGGCACACGCCCCTGACCCTTTTTTTTCCTCAATTCCAAGAACGCAGAGAACGGACTTGTGTTCTCGTGGAGACCAGTCTTGCAAGACTTCCTTGGAAGAGCGAATTCGGGAAGGACGGAAGGACACAAGAACACAGAACACATCCTTGTGAGAATTGAGATGTACTGAGTTCTTGCTTTAACTGACCGCATAGTCTCAGCATAAGCAGCGGCCGATGAACAATAAATATAACATAACATTACAAACAAATGTCATAACTTATTAAAACATTTCATACTATTGCTATATACCCACCCTTACATGGAGAGGGTGGGGTTTATGACCTATACTGGGACCAGCCACCTGAGGGTGATCGAAACGTTTTGGCTTCACTTTGGTGCCAAAGAATACTGCCCACAACTCATTGCGCGTGGGAGGGTGGAGCCTTGAGAACGGTGTAAACATGGCGACCGGAGGTGGTGAAGGAGATATGCCCTCAGTATTTAAGTGTAAGAATTAAAACATTGAGCTCTAATAAAGTTTTTTTATTTTTTTTAATTGTCTCGTGAGATTAATGGATTGATGTTGTGTGAAAAGAGTACCATGTTATCTTGCAGGGGCCGATGAAGACACTGAGCGCCTCATCAATTGCCGCATTACCAATGAATCCCTTGTCACTGAGAAAAGAAATGCGACTATCAAAGGTTTTGAGTATTTGTATGCTTTTGTAGATGTTGTATTAACTGTGCTGTTTGTTATATATGTATAAAAGGCTTAATATTTGAGTGTTTATATTTAGTTACATTGTGTAGAGATAGACATGAATACAGGATACAGCTTGTACTTTTTGACATTTTTCAGCCTCCATCATGAACATCCAGGTAAAAAGGAAATATACTTAAGTTGAACTAATATCGATGCACTTATTATAGTTTTATTATGTTTCATGTTTGCTTGACCAGTCAGCAGGAAGGGGTGGTTTCATTCCCACCCACATGTAGAAATACTATGAAAATAAGAACGCTTAGTATTTTAAAGTGACATTAATAGTATCACAAGAATATGTGTGTCAAGAGTTCACTGTGTTCTGTTCCTCCAGATTATTTTCTCTGTATTCCAGTAATATTTAACACATCCGTTATATTGCTGTGGAAAGACACGTCTCAATTTTTTTTTATTCAAGGTCTGCTGAAAGTAATTTCTTAATTCTAACAAATTCTCTTTTAATATTCAATGGTTGAACTGTGAGGAGAATAATGTGATCTCATTGTACCCCATTTTTAAAACACATCACTGATTATTTACAGTTTAACAGAAGTTACCTCCATAATTCACACAAATCATGGAGTGTAGGAAAAAGGTGGATACATGATGAAGCCATCTACAGAATTTACTGAAGACATATCACATGTCAGCCTGTCCATAATATTGCATGCTTATACTGGTCGTTACATATTGATGAATTGGTATCTGATCTTTGACAGACATGTATGTAGCAGATGGTGACTGAAGTTCCAATAGTCGATTTGCTAGCCTAGCGCGCTAGCAGCTATGTACTCACCTGGTATGTTTAAAACCAATGCTATTTCTCCACGGCTCTTTTCTTTATTGTTGTGGGTGTGGTAGTTTTGATGAAACATTATATAGGCAGTCATATTGTTGCCACATTTCAACAAGTTGCTCCTCCATCACCGAAGTCCAACAGATCCATGCTGCAGGTTTCGCGATCACCATTTCAAAATGTCCGTCACTTCTGTCTTCTCATAGATTTGTTTCTTATTGACTATTGTGAAAGTACTGATGTAATCATAACTGTGATCATCAAACGTGTTTTATAATCTAGATTGTAGGGTGTAGTGCTGGTGCGGGCGGGTAAACACTCGTGCGTGTGCGGGATGTGGAAGAATAAAATGATTCGTGGGACTCTACGCAAAATAGAAATATCTAAACATAAAATATCTAAAACAAATACATTGTTATTCAACTATTGCACAAAAGCAAAAAGAACTAATATAAAATATAAACGATTAACAGGTGCAAGTGTAGGCAGAGTTTCTATTTAGGCTATAACACATTTGCTGCGTTGAGCAATGTTGATATCTGGAACGCAATGGGCAGTCAGGAGTGCAGTGCTGAAATCTGCGTGCTCACGAATCCTCTCATTATAACACACGAATTGTAGACATTATAAAAGATTCATTATGCATATATTCCAACCTGTCCTCCAACCAATTCGCCCGTATAGGCCATTTGTCCAAATCCCTGAAATACGACCCATCAGAGCGTACAATTGCACCCCTATCGGCAACAGGACATTTTCATATTAATGTTTTGTACTCTTTTATCTGTGTTATAGTTCGGGTTTTGTGTAGCTCGGTTGGTAGAGCATTGCGTTTAACGACAATATGTAATCATGTGATCATGGATTCGATCCCAGAGAACGCACACCCTCATAAAATGTGCACTAAAAATCATGATTTTGCATGATTTCTGTAAGGGGTAGGTTTAGGTGTGGTCATTCGTACAAATTAGCCAACTAGTAAAATATGTATGAATTACCGTGAGTTTGATGTAAAAAGTCCACACATTGCATTTAAATAAACACGCATTTTGATTGGTATTGACAGTCATACATCATTTCATGACGACAGACGCAACACAACACTGTCATTATTTTTACGCGCACTAGAGGGCGCTTAACTTTAAAACGTAAATATAGGTCGTAATAAGGGGCTTGCACAAACGACCTATAGGGTCGTTTTTTGTTGGAGGACAGGCTCATATTCATTGTGTTATAACAGAGATTTGTGAGATTGTGATGAAGGAATGAGCTCTTTGCTGGCATTCTGCCATGCCAAACCATGCACGCAGCAGCCGCTTGCTTTAGTTAAAAATGAGTGTTTTGTGAATGTTGATGCTTTAATAACAAATATTTACCGGGAACATTTATGCCGGGATTTCATAAATTTCATGGATGTAGCCACAGAAAAAAGTAACATAACTAGTAATGTAACTAATTACTTTTGAAATAAATTAATCGGAACAGTAACGTGATTACTTTTAAAAGGAGTAATCAGTAACATAATTACATTTTCAGAGTAACTTGCCCAACACTGCTCCCCTTTGTATGTATGTGTGAGTGTATATATATTCATTTGTTTGTTTAGACTAGTTATGTGTTAGTGTTTAGTTAATAAAACTTTTGTGCACGAATTACATGAGTTTCTGATTCTGTCACCGCCTGTAAATTCAATGTCCCTTTTACGATTCCGATCAAGCTACATGCTCTAATGCATTAATACTGTAAGAAGGTTATGTTCTGTGGCCACGAAAGTATCATTTCTTAGATTTGATATGAAATAACATTGAATGTTCGCTAGACGAACAGATTTGTTGATGACAATATTAATTCTGCTACAGTTACTACTGACAGCTGATATAAATAATTGTAATTAATTATAATTAATTGTAATTATTTATATACATTTCCATTTTGAGCTAATTTGCTACAGTAGCAGTCGATAGAAGCCATGGAATAAAAGAGTAAAGGCCTGCTCACACCAAGGACGATAACGATAACTGTAACTAGCGATGCGGTTTCAAAGTTAGGAAAATGGATGTAGATGACCTGCTGCTGCTATATGCTTCACAAAAATATCAAAAGAGAAAGAAAAACAGACACTGTTGGATAAATTAGATCCTTCAAAGACGAGAGGAGTTGGGACAATCTGTCACTCCGATTAGAAAGTTGTCGCCTTTTGAAGCCAAGCTTTATTCATACTTCCATACTGAGTGTATATCAGTTTCAAGCCATCGTGAAAGAGGACATCAGCAAGAGCCAAACAAACTTCAGGAATCCGATCAGCTCCAGAGACCGTTTGGCAGTATGTCTTAGGTATACAGCCACTAATTCATTAAAAAAGGAAAATTATACATTTGGTCCTGTCTGCTTAGCGTTCACATTGGCATTTTTGACAGCGAACCTAAAGATACCAAACCTAAAGGCATAGTGATACATTCACAACCTGATTGGACGGGTTGAATGACATATATTTTGTGACGGAACTTACTGAACACCCCAAACAAAGGGCATGTTCGAATTAAAGCGGCGATACGGGTGTATGATATCAAAGCACCCATTAACTGATCGGTCTGGTCAGCGCCGCTTTAAGTCGAACACACTTAATGCCGTCTGCTGAACTAAGTGCGCTCATTGTTGCGTGTACTTATAATTTTATTTTCACCGTTTTCCCTCTGCTCATTTTGTTTTGGTTACACCGCTCGTTCCGTGTCGTTAAATCATGTCGCATCTTGTCATAACTTCCTTTTTTTGGTTTGTTTAGAAGTATTTGGTCCATGTTGCGTTCATACTTCATTCAAACCGCACGAGTTCGTTTGGAAGTGGACCGAGACCCATCTATTTAGCGGTCTCGGTCTGCTTGTTTGGTGCGCACCAGGGTTCAGATGGTAGCATTCACACTTACTCAAACGAACCGCACTAACAGAGCAATCGCACCTGAGTTTGTTTTAATCGAACCAAACATGACAAAAGAGCCTTTTTATCTCGAATGGATTCTGATTGGCTGTCAGTTTTATCGTTCATCAGCTCGCAAATAAATTTGTTCCTCTGTATCGTTATCATTATAGTTGTGGCGTGAACTATGCTATTCTTTAATATTGTGAATGATTTTTAGAACTATATATTTATCATTATCTTTATAGTTATCGTGTTTGGTGTGAATCGGCCTTAATACAATATGTCCCCTATTTACTGCATATGTGAATATTATGTAGAACTATTGTTTAAATCAAATTTATTCTTTAAAAGTAGGGTAATCATAGCAGGTTTCTTCCAATATCTGTTTAAATGTCTGCGTTTAGCTTCAAATGGCGTCTTTGTTGACATATTCTGTAAAAATTATTCTGACATCCAAAGGCACAACAATAAATTTTTTCTCTTATTCCATGAATTTTACCCATTTCCCTCCACTTGTTACCAGTGATTTTCTGCCATCACAATGCACACTTTGCATTGTAATTTGCAAGTAAGTGACTTCTACTCCAAATTGCTGAGCATTGCATTTGTCCCATTCAAAGCTATACAAGTGGTATTTCGTTGTCTCACAAATTTGAATGCGAGAGAGCACGTGACTTCATGCTCTCAAATGCCTATGAACTCCTGTCTTTTCATGTGACAACACTGAAGAAATTACACTTTGCTACAATGTAAAGTAGTGAGTGTACAGTTTGTTTAACAGTGTAAATTTGCTGTCCCCTCAAAATAACTCAACACACAGCCATTAATGTCTAAACCGCTGGCCACAAAAGTGAGTACACCCCTAACTGTGCGTTCACACCGCCGCCGGCGAGAGCGTAAAAATTCGCCCTGCCAGCAACGCTGTAGAAAGATTCGTGGACGCTCTGACGTAGATCGTATGCTTGTCTTATATTTAAAGGGGCGGCAAAGCAAACAAGCTTGTTGATCTTGTGCAGACTGACCACAATTAGGGTTAACCTCATGAAATATATTAAATGTGAAATGGAGAAATTGATCGATGGAAAGAACTTTATTGCAGTTACATGTTTGCTAACGAAATTAACCAATTAAAAGCCATTTGTGTGGTGTGGATTTGTGTTCATGGTTAAGTGCTAGTCTAATTTCAACATTATAGGAGACATTTACTAGCCTTGGTCTTTAATTAACATTAATTTGTATGCAGCCTACATAACAAACTGTCCAGATTGAAGTGTAGCCTTAATGCAATTGGTCAAATCGGTGTTGTTTTGAGCAAATGAATTGCATTCCCGCTGAAAAGCAAACCTATAAATAGTGTTGCGTGCCTTCTTATCAAATTCACATCACGATGGATGATCAAGTTGTTGGGTTTGGTGTGGCATTGCTCTACCTGCGAAGAAGATGTCGGAGATCGGTGTGGGTGCATGACATTCTCTGAGCCTGTCAGCAGCTTGGGGAATATCACTGGCTGGTGCAGGAGCTGCGGCTGGATGACGACAGGTTCCAGCGATACTTGAGGCTGGATAGGGACCAGTTTGTCAACCTGCTGTCAAAAGTGGGGCCGCGAATTGCAAGGCAGGACACCAACTATCGGCGCGCTATTAATGCGGCTGAACGCCTCGCAATTTGTCTTCGGTGAGTTCAAGATTTTTTTTCTTTATGTTTGAATTGGAGTTGAAATTTCATTTTGTAATTTCATTAGGTTGGAAATTGGTTTCATTGGTTGTTACATGGCTATTTACCAGTTGGTAATATAGTATTTTTTTTGCAGTTGTGGATGAAGTATTAAGATCCTGTACATAATAAAGTAAAAATCACTAATACCACACTGTAAAAATACTCTGATACAAGTAAAAGTCCTGCATTGTTCAGGTAGCCCATAAACACAACCTGATCTCACAGAATTCTGTGTAATGACCACGGACTTAATTAACCCCAAATCTGTGGTGGCATCACGGAATCGCCGAAAATTCCGTGATGGGCTCACAGAAGGCATCAGCCGTGGTCCATGCACGGATTCACTGGTTCAACACCAGCGCTGCATCGGACCACGTAAAAAGAGCGACTCCGATGCAGTTATATTTTGTATATAAATTTATACTTTAACTGGAGTACCTGACCCCACCCCTACCCTAAACCTACCCAGTTCTGAACAATAATGATGATGATAAATTTCCCAGTATCACGTCGGCATATTGATGCTAAGGGTTTCCGTACGTGGAGCACGGCTGATGCCTGTCACTGACTTACATTGGTATCACTTCTGTGAGTCCATCACAGAATTTTTTCTGTGAGCAAATCACAGATTTTTCGTTTGTTAATTTTGCCTAAGTCAAGTCAAGTCACCTTTATTTATATAGCGCTTTTAACAATACAGATTGTGTCAAAGCACTTAACAGTATCAAATTGGAGAATAGAGCCTAAGTAATTACTAGTTGTTGTTTTTGCAGATTCTTGACTACTGGAGACTCCTACCGCACCATAGCTTTCAGCTATCGTGTGGGAGTGAGCACTGTGGACGCCTTGGTGCAGGAGGTCATGCCAGTCCCCACCACTGAAGACTGGCGAAGCATCGCCACTGACTTTCTCCATCGGTGGAACTTCCCCAACTGCCTTGGGTCCATCGATGGCAAACATGTTGTGATCAGGGCCCCTGACAACTCGGGTTCCCTGTTCTTTAACTATGAGGGACTTACTCGGTTGTGCTCCTGGCAGTGGTAGATGCTCAGTACTGCTTCCGGGTAGTGGATGTGGGCAGCTACGGGAGGACGAATGATGGCGGTGCACTGGCTAACTCCACCTTCGGCCAGGCACTCTGAGATGGGACCCTTGGCCTGCCACAGGATGCTCTGCTGCCAGGTGCAGAGCATTTGGGACCACAGCCACACGTGTTTGTGGCTGATGAGGCCTTTCCACTCTGCCGAGACCTCATGCAGCCGTTCCCAGAACACAATCTCTCCGGCAGGCAAAGGGGTTTTCAATTACAGGCTGTCACGGGCAAGGCTGATTGGTATTCTCACATTTCAGTGGCATATGTACAGAGGAATCATTGAGATCAGCCCTGCCAATGTGGATGCCTTTGTCCTGTACAACTTCCTGAGGAGGTCCACAAACATTACCAGGACGCCCATACCATTGGCTGGAGATGGAGAAGCTGCTGGCCTACAGGAGGTTACCCGAGTGGGCAGCAACAACGCCACAGGGGAGGCCATCCGTGTCCGGGAGAAATTTATGACCTATTTCTCCACTGAGGGAGCGTTCCCCTGGCAACCTGTGGCATAAGCCATGGCTTTTAACGGCTCTTTTAAGAGCCACAAATGAATCAAAAAAAGAGCATGATTTTCATAAATATACTATGAAGTGTGACAACACCCACTCTCCCCTGGTGGAAAAAAAAAAAGTATACTTCCATAATGTGCGTAAAGTTCTCTATTTTCACGCACTAATTTCGTACTTTAGAAATATTAAAGAATAATTTTTAGTATATTAAGATAATCTTAAGAACATCTGTGTGTACTCAACTGTGCTATTTGTGAGACACCATGAATATGAACTAAAATGTGCTAACGATGTATTTAAAAATTTATTTTATACAAAGATGGGTTCAAGTTTACTACAAGTGGTAATTAAATAAATTTGATATGGTAGAATATGATCGATTTGTAATTTTATAAAACACATATAACCAGAAATGTTGACAATATTTTATTGCTGGTACATTATCTTAAAAAAATAACATTTATTAAAAAAAAAAAACTTAAGTCAACACTGTTGGAACAAATACTTTCATTTAGAACAGTTTTGAACACTCTTGCAACAAATACTTTCACACAAGGCTTCTTGTGTGTGAGGGAGAAAGTACAATGTGCAGCTGACAAGACTGCGTGGGAAATAAGCTTACTAACACCCCTCACAGACTTGTCAGCTGCCCCCCGTTACTCTCTCCCCAGTGTTCAGTGTGTCCAGCCTCCAGACATTTTGCTTCATACACTAGTTTGTGCATTTGGAACTTTAAATCCTGCCTGGTCCTCAATGACAGCGTCCTGAAGTCCTCCAGGAGGCTTTTAAAAAATAAACTGCCACTGTCCTCTTGAGGAGTGCTAGCTCTCCTACTCACAGCCTCCAAAGCTGTTAGCATCCTCTCTTCAAACTGTGTGCTGGTGTGTGCTCTCTTTCTCCTGTGTGAGTGCCCTGTCTGTTCCTGAACGCTGGACTGGCTCGGGCTCTCACTCAGCTGGTTCGCCTCACACTGCTGACTGTCTCTGTGTGTTGTGTTGTGTTGTGTTGTCTGTTCTGCCTGACTGTGCCTGGCCATGGAATCTTCGCTTTCCTCTGGGGTCAGGGGTCCCCCCCCACCATATTACTGGCAGTTATTCTATCTTCTAGGAAGGGGTTGAGGAAGCCCATGACCCTACCGGACACTGCTCGCCGCTGCTGCACTCCTCTTCCTCTCTGCCTCCTTCTTCCTCTCTTTTCTGTAGGTGTCTCTACGAGACTTCCACCTTCCTTTGCACTCATCCACTAGTGAAAATACAATAGAAAACACAACAATTCATTACCCACATTTCAGAATAGCTTGTTTGCATGCTATATCTGAAATGGCATAGCTGTATGTGCCACTGACTGTATATATTTAAACCTAATGACATTTATCATTATTTTCTCCAACTAAGTAATTTGTTGACACCACCACAGGGAGATCAGGTGGAGTACACTTTCATTTTTCCTTGTAGAAAAAAAATAGGCAGAAGTGACCGCTTTCATTTTAAAATATGTGACATACAACTCGCCCTCCTCTCTACAACACCTATTTTTCATTTAATCTAATATGTGTCAATATGTCAGAAATATTTTGCAGCAGCAACACTGTTTTGCATGCTTTGGCGCTAAAGTTACCATGCAATTCCCACTTATTTTCAGAAAATATATAATGATAATGCACATCAGCATCTCACCAGGAACACCAACAATGTCAGACACTTTAGTCCACGCATCACTTTTTTTTTTATTCATGTCCCTGTACGCAAACAGGGACATGTCATATATTATCGGGAAACCCACCACAGCAATAATTAACCTCTCCTCCATTTTGTTTGGGAACTAATGTGGTCGGAACCAAAGTTTACAGGGCCGCATTCTCTGGAATCCTCTCAAGCGGTGGACTTCTACATTCCGATTGGTTGCTGCCGAACCGCGTCATAGCTCATTATCATAAAGTTGACCTGATTTCAACTCTCATCGACGCTCTCACCATCCAAGATGCGCCGCTGCTCGCCACCGGCTCACATTGAAAATGAATGACTTCCGGCCACTTTGACACTCTCGCCGCCTGCGGTGTGAACGCACAGTAAGTGAAAATGTCCAAATTGGGCCCAATTAGCCATTTTCTCTCCCTGGTGTCATGTGACTCGTTAGTGTTACAAGGTCTCAGGTGTGTTCAATTTGGTGTTATCGCTCTCACTCTCTCATATTGGTCACTGGAAGTTCAACATGGCACCTCATGGCAAAGAACTCTTGGAGGATCTGAAAAAAAAGAATTATTGCTCTACATAAAGATGGCGTAGGCTATAAGAAGATTGCCAAGACCCTGAAACTGAGCTGCAGCACGGTGGCCAAGACCATACAGCGGTTTAAAAGGACAGGTTCCACTCAGAACAGGCCTCGCCATGGTCGACCAAAGAAGTTGAGTGCATGTGCTCAGCGTCATATCCAGAGGTTGTGTTTGGGAAATAGACGTATGAGTGCTGCCAGCATTGCTGCTAATATAGCAAAAACCACTGCATATAGTCGCATTGTAGTGTAAGTTAGATGTACTGTATATTGATTTTATCAGACGATGTTGCGATTTTAAATCAGGTTTTAAGGAGTATAGTGAGAGTGATTCCTGGTTAACATGTAGCATTAATGGGTCGTGTTTACTACTTATACTTGTTTTATATATGATAACAGAAAATATAATGTGAACAGCATTATTGAGCATTTAGTTATTACTTTTATTATTATTCAGTATTACTGTATGTGACATTTCATAGAGTAGAACAGATCTGAAATGCCAAAACTCGTCTGAACGCAAACATGATGCAACTACTTTACATTGTAGCAAAGTGTCATTTCTTCAGTGATGTCACATGAAAAGATATAAAAAAATATTTACAAAAATGTGAGATGTACTCACTTCTGTGAGATACTGTAAGTTTTTTACGTGTACACTAGCATATGCATAAAGTCGAACGCGCAGCCTTTCAAAGTATACTCCATTTGATAGCATGAAGTTATGACTAATAAAATTGCTGCTATTTCATAACCCTCTCATACAAGCAGTTGTCAATGTGAGCATCTGTTGTTGTTGCAGTCTCTGCTATTTTGTTTTTATTGTTCTGTCTCTTTAGTTTCGTTTTCTACTGTTAAACAGTGGCCCGAGCCAGTGATGCCACCTTGTGGAACAACTGATTAGTGCAAAACAAACTCATTGCGCATGTGCGACCAGTGCATAAACATACACACAGTTACAAAAATCAGGTGGTGCTCGTGTACTATTCTGGTGATGATGATAATACTACTACTAATAGTATTTTTCTCTTCATTTTTCTCTTATACCATGAAAACAATTATTCTTTTCCCACTTTTTTTAGTGTTGTCATCTTATTGTTGTAAGTTATCAGTCCTGCAGTCACCCTGCATCTTTGTTTTGCCATGTTCATAGCATACTGATTAGTTGATAATCGTTCATGAAAAATCAATACATTTTAATTTGCACAGACATATGCAATATCTGACTCATATTCATTGATGCTTTTTTGTCTTCTCCTCTCTGTTTTTGTGTCAACAGCTGCTAAATACACCACAAACGCTCTTTTAAGAGTCACAGCACCAATCGTCTTTAGCTTTGTAAGTGTAAGTTCTGACTAATTATCAGACACATTCTGAGTATTTGGATTTAGATCATTTTAAATCCTGCATCTGTGATTTGCTATCTTCACTACATACTGTTTAGAGAGTAATCATTGATAACAATGAGCAAATTTTCTTCTCTTTTTTGCTAGTGTGTCAACATCAGCTAAATACACTACAAATGCTCTTTTAAGAGCCACAGCACAGAGAAGTGTATGTTTTAGCTGACTCAGACACCTTCTCAGTATTTGGGTTAAGATCAAATAAAGTTACATCATGCAGCAAGTCAGAGTCACTCATTTCTTAATAAAGGCATTAAAAGGATAGCTTTTAAAATACAGCCTAGCATCCGTCTTTAATTTGCCTGATTTATAACAATAATCAAATTGGACTTTCATTTATGAAGCCAGATAAGGCAAATAATAATGTAGTGACTAACTTATTTAAAATAGAAAATACTAGTGAAGATAAAACCAAGGTATAAAACCACTACTGAATTTTTAATTTTTTTTTAGGTTCCAAAAAACACCTTCGAAGAGTTGCTCAGAAAGATGGGCCACAAATTGCCTTCAGTTATCGTGTTGGGCACTCTACTGTCTCAGGCATTGTGAGGGAAGTGGGCAGTGCCAAACTATGCCAGTTCCCAAAATGGAGGACTGGAGGGCCATTGCTGACCAGTTCCATGTGGGCTGGAATTTTCCCAATTGTCTTGGTGCCATTGATGGGAAACATGTGGTCTTACAAGCACCAGCGAGTTCTGGGTCCCTATTCTTTAATTACAAATCCACATACACAGTGGTGCTCCTGGCTGTTGTTGATGCCAACTATCTGTTTAGGGTTGTGTATGATGGGGCTATGGCAGGACCAGTGACAGTGGGACACTCCGGAATTCAGCGTTTGGAGAGGGTCTCAGAAGCAGAGCAGCGGGGGCCTCTGCCCTGTGTGTTTGTGAGGGATGAGGGTTCCCCGCTGATGACAAACCTCTTGCAGCCATACCCTGGACATCACATCCCACCAGAAAGAAGGGTGTTCAATTATCGCCTCAGCTGGTCTAGGTTGGTTAGTTGAGTGCACCTTTGGCATCTTTTCTGCACCATGGCGGATGTATCAGCCTGTCATTGCAACAAATCCAGAGGTTGCAGAGGTGTGTGTGTAGGCCACATGCGTGTTGCACAACTTCCTGCGCTTGAAAACACTGGAAAGGGGGAGAAGATGCACATGCAGAGCTGAACCCGCCATTGAGCCATCTTCAGCTCCTGAGGCCCTGACAAATACACCAAGAATGGGCTCCAACAATGCCACCCGTAGAGCAATCCAACTCCGGGAGACGTACTGTGCCTACTTCAACCAGGAGGGTGCAGTGCTTAAAGTACATAAAGGCTATTTTCAGAGCTGAGCAGCAAATAATCATATTAGAATTACTTCTGCATGACCATATGTGATACTGAAGACTTGAGTAATGATGCTGAAAATTCAGCTTAGCTTCATGGAAATAAATCTAAATAGAAAATATATTTTTTTTTTTCACAAATTGGAATGTCTGATTGAATATTAGTGTAATAAAATCACTCAGGATGCTCATCTAGTGTCTTCCACGTTATTTTAGATGGCAGAAATCTTCCACTAAACTATGGCACATTTTTCATATCACCATGAATGAAACCAAGAAATGTAGATATTCTTTAAAGTTAACTCTACATATTTATTTTGTATAAAAACATTTATTTCATATAAACCTTTAATATCTATTTTTATTTTTATTTTACATTAAACAATTATTACAATTAACATTAAAGTGAGTGATATTGCAATTCATGATTGTTATAAAATCATATTTTAATAAAAAACGGCATCCTAACTGAACAGTGCACAATGGTTAAATAAAGATGTGAAGATGTCTTTCTATCGCTTTCTTCAGATTACACTTGAAGGCAACACTCCACCTCAAATGGCAGCATATACATGCTCGTGTGCTGCTGGAAGAAGTTTGTGCAACCATCTGGTTGCATTACTTTACCAGACAGCACATTTTAGTGCCCTTGGAACCAAAAATGTTCCAGCTGCCCTTGCAGTCAGTTTGTCAGTTTTTAACCGTTTTAATTTGCCAACAGTTAACCAATAACATTAATGTAAAGTGCATAATGTGCAAATCTAGTGCAAAATATCAGAGCATCACTCCCGAGCCAGTTATAAAAAAATATATACATAAAATAATGTTCACTGTAGACTGAGGGATTTTGTTTTATAACATACCTATCCCAATCTGGAAAGATGACGTCAGGAGGGGTTGATGTGTTCGGAATCTGAGAGGATATTGCAGATCATAAGTAAAGAGTTAGATTTGAATTAAAATTGTATGATTTTAAGGATTTTCCCGCCAAAATCTAAGTAAAATATGGTCTTCGTTTCCAGCATTAAATCCAGCAAAAAAACACACTGAAAAATAGGTGAAAGATCATATGTATAATGTTGGTTAAAACCCTGGCTGAGCAGGCAAATTACTAGCAGGTGAGGACACAGACCCGGCGTCAGCTTCGAATCGTCTGGCTCCGGCTGCGGTGTAAACAGCCTTCCACACACCTCTTTCCCCCTCCTCCTTTTGGCAGGTTTTTCTAAAATAAAGAAAGATGATGTGTAATCTACAGATGAAATTAGGGCTGTCACGAATCCTTGATTAAATTCAACTACTTGGCCGCAAGAAATACTAAAACCATTTAAAAGTCATAAAGCATAGTGCTATTCAATTAAATAAATATATGCGCTGAGGGTTTAATATGCGTGTAGGTTATGTGCATCTTCAGAGTAAACGCTGCTCCACACAAACTTCTCATTTACATGCGCGGTTGGACCGTCTCAAACTCCATCTCTGAATATGCTGTGAGTCTGAACTGCTTATAACGTTCATCTGGGAAAAGTGTCCACCATCATATTTATAAGATAAATCATTTATAAACCTGCGCCAACACAGGACAATACACCATTATCTTTCTGAATGTGCTAACTGCTCACAGCGACTTCAAAACATGCAAACTCAGAGCGAGGGTTTGAACTTTCATTTCCATGTCCACATGTTCTTGTTCAAGAAATGACGGTGACTGTAGCATTTCCATCATAAAGAAATGGCCAAATGTTAAATGATTAAGTGGACATTTGCAGTCATTTGTTATAATGTACATACATTTGAACTGGTTTGTTCAATAAAACCATATGATTACTTGCTTTTGATATTGTATTTGAACCAGTTATTGCCTCATTAATATTTTATATGTATTTTAAGTCATTTTATAGTCTACTGTTTGCTTAGGTCTATTTGTATTACCACAAAAAAATAAAGAAAAATGAAAATGAATCATCAGAATAATCAACGACTACCAAAATAATCATTAGTGACAGCCCTGAGTGAAATACAAATCAATTCCTGAAATGCTGAGAGCTCTTTTCAAAATGAGGCAGCAAAGGTTCAATCAAACACTACATCAGACATCAGGGCTGAGCATGTTATAAATGTGGACTCACTGAGTGTCTGCTGAAGTTTAGGTCTCTATATCTTCACTCGCGCGACGCTTTTTACTGCGCTGTGACGTCACACAGGCGGCTCGCGGAAATGGCCGAGCATCCACGGAAAAACACGAGCTGTTCTCCATTAACTTTAACCGATTAAAACATCGATTGAGATTCTGCACGATGTCACTGCTAGTCGTTATACACACAAATCCCATCTGAATTCATTGTATGTGTGGATTATTTGGTTTTATTTTAAAAAATATTCTAAGAAGCACACACAACACAAAATTTACCCGTTTGTTTCTGCACTGTTACACATTTTCCTGTGTTAACGTTATGACGGCCGATGAATCTCTTACATCCTGACTTTAAATAAATAAGCATATGTTTAGTACGTTTAAACTGCAAGATTGTTACCTTGTTAGAAAACAAACTCTGGTTTTTAAAAAATGCGCTCGTGACTCGCGCTCTGTTGAGTTCCATTTTGGAACGTTCGTGCATCGCGATGACGTCACTCGGCTGTCCCTTGTAAGCGCGCGCTCGCAGACTGCCTTCACACAGTTAACTTGTGTTTAAGCTGAGCGTTTGTCAAGAGTTTGCAGATAGAAAATCTACATACGAAAGACAGAAACACACAGTGTACAGACAGACTAAAGTCTACACAGAGTTTGTCCTCTCTCAGTCTCAGTCTCAGCATCGCGATGTGCTCAGCATCTGAGTCCGTGTGTAATGAGACAGAAGCGGCTGCGTGGCTGGAGAACATCAGCTTCTGCAGCGGCTTCTGTCTCTGGATCGACCAAGAGCTGAGTATCGATTCACTGCCAGCTGACTCACAGCAGAGGGCTTCAGCAGCAGAAGCAGAAGCAGAAGCAGTGAGTGCACAGCCTTCTGCTGAGAAAAGCCCAACAGGTCAGATCACTGTAAAAAACAAACCCTTTCATCTCATTATAAAATAAGACACATTTTATAGTCGGGAAATACTTGCATAATATTTTTAGTGACAAATATTGTAGTCAAAAAATTTGCATTAGTTTTTGCAGTTGTAAGGGGCAAAACAATAAGCTTGGACCCCCTAAATTTGGGATCATATCACAGCAAATAATTTTGGGTAAAATGCGCAGTTTGTCCTGTAAACTATATATATTAAAAAGAAAAACATCACCGGCTGCTCAATTCAAATCTGCGTTCGCTGGCTGGCACAGAGCCAGAGACAAGGTTTTAAAGCACTGTGCATTACAACCAATCACATACGATTCTGTTGAGCTTATGAATGCAAGGACCAATCAGAAGCGTTCGCTGTCTCGTCACCGCGCGCGCTCGCTTATTGAATTGTCTGACTTATTCTCTCATCAGAAACAAGTGAAGATGTATGAATTTAAGTAAGATATTAATTTCACAGTGTAAACACTACAGATTTAGAGATTATTATGGCAGTTTTGAGAGTGCTTGAACTCAATGGACTTGATAATGTAAACGTTCTTTGCTCTCTTTTTGTACAATGCAAGTGTTATAGGCTAATTAGTAACTTACAATGTTTTTATTAAATTCACATTAAGTCAGTCGTATTAAAAGTATTTTATGGTATGACACGCATATCTGGTACTTAAGTAAAAAGACGGGCTTTTATGTAGTTAATAGATTATTGCCCATCGCCCATTATAGTTCAACTAATATAATCTATAAAGGTGCAAAATGCATTTACTTACACACATTTGAGAATCGAGATATTTCATGATTTATTTTGGGGATAGGCTATATCAAATAATAATAATAATAATAATAATAATAATAATAAAACCCCTGCTGAAAAACAAAACAAAACAAAACACCATTACAAAATTAGTAATGTTTTTACTTGATATAATGGGACTTGTGTTGGTTTTACTGGAAACTTTAATGGTGCCTGTGGGTCTCTGCTGGTAATTGGTTGCCTTCTATTGGTGGCTTGTTAAAACTAATAAATCCTAATGGAATATGTCCTAAAACACACTACAAAAAAAACCTTTCAACAAACCTTGAAACATTCATTTTAGTTGAAATTGTTATAGATTACTTCTAGAGCTATTGCAGTGATACATGACATGGTGAAAAATGACTGAATGAATAATACTTAAAGTAGGTTAAGATGAATTTTAAAATTGGTAAGGGGTCGTTCACACAGAAAGTGTTTTTGAAATCGGCTGCACTACTTTTCCATTGTTTTCCTAAGTAAACATGCGCTACACAGACATCTTTAATAATCACTGATGTTTAATCTGTGGTCGGACATGTTTCTAATATTTTTCCTTGTTGTTTTTCTTCAATTAAGAAATTCCTACACGAGGCAACAGGAGGAGCAGAATCCATGCGTTCTTCAAGAGAGCGTGGAAGGCTGTAAAGAAGCCGTTCCTCCACTGCAGACGGACAAGAGAGGAGTCTGGTGCTCCACAGCGGTCTGTCCCGGGTCCCTCTGAGCTCCAGAACGTGCCTGACACCGATCCAGCGTCTGTCCCAGATCTCGCCGACTGGAGGCCAGCTACCAGTGAGCACCCTTATTTCACTTTTTAATTCCAATATCACCTACTTTAAAACAAATGTAAACCTTAACCATGGATAGTTTGCTTGTTTAACAAATATAAATAAACATATTTGTCACAGACAGCAGTTCTATAATATCAGACATGCAATTTAATATAAGATAACTAAACCTATTCTGCAACCTCTTGTGTTTTTCAGAATCTTTGTACCAGTTATACACAATGCAAGATTTGATAGGAACGGGAAGCTACGGCAAGGTGTTCAAGGCAATCCGAAAATCTGACAGCCAAGAGGTAACACGCTTTTACTGAACATTTTGCTCCTTATGTAGAGATCCATGTCCACTTGATCTAAACGTGTTTAAAATAAATGACAGATTGGAAAATGTAAGAGAAATTAATAGTATATATATATTTTTTTTTCTCTCTTTGCAGGTTGCCATCAAAAGAATGAAGAAACGGAACAACCGCTGTTCTCTTCAAATTGTGAGTTGGCAAAGAGTAAAGAATACATGTTTACCGCTGCTCTGCGAAACCTGAATCCACAGCTATCTAACCTTCGTCGTCTTGTCTCGTTCTCTAGCCTGGTTGCTCCAGGCCTCTGGCTACAGAAGTGGGGCTGATGCTGATGTTGAGACGTCCTCCAGTGTGCCCCTACATCATAGAAATGTACGAGTGGTTCGATCAGCCGCTGATCTTCTCGCCGTTCTGGAGTTCCCTCAACCGTGCGTGTCCTTGCGAGAGTTCATCAATGATTCGTCAGGACTGACTGAACCGTCGCTGCGGCTTCATGCACCAGTTAGTCCTGGCGGTGCAGCACTGCATAGACCACGGCGTCTTTCATAATGACGTCCATGCTGACAACGCCCTGGTGAACACAGACACTCTGGAGCTGAAGCTGATCGACTTCGGCTCCGGTCACCTGCTTGACAGCGATGGCTATGACAGCTTGAAATACATAGGTGAGCTGGCTTTTTGTATTGCATTGTGATTTCATTTGTTTTCTGAAAAACACGTGGAAAAATATTAATCACACAACGTCTTGCTTACAGGAGCATTACAGTTCTGCCCACCAGAGGTCTTCTCGAAGCCCAAATACTACGCCGTCCCAACAAACGTCTGGGCTCTAGGTGTTACGCTGTATATGATGGTGAACGTAAAGCTGCCTTTTACCAGCGTCAAGGAAATATTGGAAGCCTGTCCTTACACTTGGAAAGCTGACGTATCCATCGGTGAGCAAACAGACACTGATTTACCTCTCATTATAGCTTTATCAGATACTTCAGAAGGTATTTTCACACGTCAGCTCTGGTGTGTTACGTGGTCTTGACTAACCATCGCTCTCCTCCAAACTTTTACAGCATGCTGTGATCTGATCTACCAGTGTCTGGACCCCAGTCCAGCGAAGCGGCCGGCGTTACAGCAGATCTTACAGCACGAATGGTTTAAAAGTCAGGTCTAGGATGAAGGCATCTGGGTCAGACGGAAGGTAGCGTAACAAAACTACATTTGCTGTTGTATTTTTCAATTCTGAATTATGATCAGAAAACGAAGCAGCTATTGAACAGTACTGAACTGACTAGAGGCCATTTTAATGTTCCGGTCCTTTTCTAAATAACATGATTAGATGATGAAACAGAGAATACTCCTGCTTTGTGTTCCTCAGTGGACACACAACATCCAGTCGGCTGGAGAACCCTGGACTAGATAGGAAACAGAGACAGAAACAATGCCAAATTTTCTTGAGACCATGAACCATAGACCTCTAAAGGACCAATGTGGCCATTTCTAAAATAGTAAATAATTTAATAATGGAAAAGAGGGGTCAGATTTTGCAATGTTTGAAAAGCTAATTCTTTTTCAAACACATTTTCCAGTCTCGGTCTGGCCTGATGTTATTTGCCGTGACTGGCAGTGATTTGGTCATGATTTCACATATGAATGCAGTGCTTCCAGGTTCTTCAGTCAAGTGGTTTTTCATGATACACTTAACCAGCGCTGCAGCTCTAATGATCGGTTAAGCATTATAAAATATAAATCATAATAATTTATTATTTTAGTGTATTATTAAAAATTGCAAATAAAATTTGTTAAATTAAAGTTATTCCTGTGTTGTTGTTAATTGTTTTTGAAAGAAATAAAAGTAGGTTATTTTTAAACTTGTGACAGGTTGTTAAATACACAGTATTTAAAACAATGCTTCTGAATCCTGACAATTTAAAAAAAAAAACTGACTTAAAAGTAAAATGCCCAACAAGGAATTTGGCTATTTATTTATTGGTTAAAAACACTTAATCACACAAACAATGAGATATAAATAGAATTTAGCAGGTTTTGATTGTAGAAGTTACTTAGCAGTATTTTATTTTATTACACACCCTGTTAAATAACAGATGGTCATGGGCTTATATGTGGTGGTATGATGTGTTATGTGTTGGGGCTGGGCTTTAAAGTTTTCTCAATAGCCTGATGAGTTAGCAAACGACAGTCCAATTAATTCCTGATGGAACCAAATCAAGTCTCAAGTGGCTAAATGGTACTAGACAGGTTATTGGAAACATTAAATATTGCCATCCTTGTACAGCTTGTAGCAAAACTTGACTTAATTTATTTCTGTAAATTCTGTTTTCTGGATTCTGTGTTTTATGCTCCAATGCAAATTTATCATAACAGTGGTGTCTAATGAAATGAATTAAATAAAACTTAATTTAATCAATCTTTTAAAATATACAATCAATCAAATCAAATCAAATTCAATTTACAAGCCACTGTAATTTTTATTTATTTATTTATTTATTGTCAAATAAGATGCACATTAATGAAAAAATTACTTGGTCAGGGATGTGGACTCAACTCGCATGACTTCGACTCAACATAATTAAAGAAATAACACATTTTCAAAGATCTGTGTTAAGTGTAAAATGGAAGACGGTACATATTTTTATTGTATTTTTGACTGTTTTCATATTAAGGCATTCTGGTCGGATGTTGTTCAAGAAATTAATAACATATTGGGAATCTCTCTGGACCTTGACCCACTGGTATGTATTTTATGGATTCTTTCATACAACACCTGGAGCTCTTCTAAGATTTAATTGCTCAAATACATCTAATGCCACTTCAGATGCAGTTTCTGTGTTTCCTCAGCAGTGGAAAGATGGAGTTTGTTCATACTGAGTTCATTTGAATGGTAACAGCTCTACAGTTTCTTATTATTCTACCTGAATTAATTGAAACAATGTAAGAATTTGTTGTGAAAGATGAGACATTTAACAATTGAAGAGGGAAATGACATGTTTTATATACATCAACTCCTTTTCAGTTAATTGTTATTTCTACCTCTTTCCAGTCACAGAGCTCCTTATTTTTAGAGTTGTTTAAGTGAGAGAACATCTGTAACTTAGTCCAGATTGGGGGAATTGTAATGTTTAATATTTTTTATTATGTAAATAATTTTTTTGCATTGAAGAAAAAAGTAAAGATTTTTGTTATGCTGTCAATTATAGTTCTTAGAAAGAAAATCGTAATCGGCAAAAATCGGTATCGGCGGGTCAAACGGAAATCGGAATTGGACAAGAAAATTGCAATCGGTGCATCTCTAGTTTAAAAAAAAAATTTGATGGTTCTACATCTGTACAAAGACAGGCATAGTCATTAAAATGGTAAAGTTTGAAAATTGATGGATATTAATTACAGTATATGGCTATGTTTAAAGTCTATTTATAAATAATATTAATGGCTAATTCTTGCCATTGTGACTCTCGTCCTGTAATACTCTCTCAAAGCAGTTGTTCCTGTGTTGCTGCTGAATTGACCTACTATAGTAAGAATATCAGTTTTTCTAAAATTATTGTTGGAATAATCATATTATTACTATTATTATTATTAACATGTCCCCTGTGTATCTCTAGGGAGTCAAGCCAGGTTCTGTCAATAGAATGGTGATTCTGTCAATGAAACTCGCTGAGGGATTAAGGTGGGACACTTTTAAATTCTCCATTGTAGTATTTTAAATAAACTTTTCTAAACTCATGATTTCTAAAATACTTGCTGTATGAGATCACTTTTTAAGTGGCAATATTTTCCTAGAATTTCAGTGACATTTGACAGCATTATGATGACCCCACAACATCAATTAATGTCAAATACTTCAAACTCATACAAAAAAAAAAAGGTGAATATAGTTTTAAATAAGAAATATGAAAGATTAGACAACAGATTATGAACTAAGGTATTTACCTTTTGATGAACACTTTTATTCCATTTCAGGAGTACGCTTTACAAGGGTGTCACCAGTGAGCTGCCTGAGTAAACATGAACAACTACACGAGGTCATTGACAGTAACTTTGGAAATGGCTCACAATATCGAGCAAGCCACCAAAGACCAGAGCGCATCCCTTGATTGGCATTCTGTCAGAAAACCACGGGTAACATCATCTTGTTTAGGGAGGTTTGTCATGTGTGGCCAGAGCTCAGCTGAACACCTGGCTGAAAGAGTTTACGGAGGAACTCGCCAGACAGCAGACATGAAGAGAGGCCTCGAAATGAAATCTGCAGCGGTGGAGGAATACTGTCTCCTGGACTACTGAATACTGGACTCTTTTGTTTTAACGGTTAAATTACATTTTATAAAATAATGTGTCTAATGTCTAATTAAAATCATGAAACTTATACAATTGAACATCAATTTATTAAAAGTTGAACATGGGCCAGTGAGCCATTTTTTAAATTTATTTGATAATTATATTAAACACACTATGATTATTATAATTACAATAACAATTGTTGCAATAAAAAACAAAACAGAGTAGCAAATACCTTGTGAAGATTGTCCACTCTACTTTTGGTGCTGTTGAAACCTAAAATGATCTGTGGTGTCCTGTCCTCTCATTCACTGACTGTAGGACACGATTGTGTGTCTGTGTGAAGGCAAACAGTGATGTCTCTCATGCTGTGTCTCTGCAGGTTTTCTGGTGTATACCTGCATATTCCAACAGTAGCTGGTGTTTGCATCAGATTTTGATTCTATATTATTTCGCAGGTTTGCTAGTCATATATTGCTTGAAAGCTAGGGCACCATCTCCTGAATGCAACCAGACACTCGTTAACTGTGATGTTGAGACCAGGACTGTACAGCACATCAACAGAAGACTCTACCCAGTTGTCCCAAATCTTTTGGATAGGGGCCAGCTTATCATTTTCCCTCCTTGCAGCTCTTGTCCTCTTATCATCAAATCACACCACACAATCCTTGACAGTCGGTGGAAAGTTTTCAGTGGCATGGTGGCCAGAAAAATCGCCTTCCCCATCTTACCTTCGGCATAAGCTATGTGTTGCTTCACGATGTGACTTCAAACCACCAGCAAGAATCAGGAGGCCGAGAAATGCTTGCATTTCAGTACAGTCAGGCGCGGACTGGTCATCGGGAGAACCAGGACAATTCCCGGTGGCCTGGCAGCCGATTTGGCCTGCTGCCCAGGCCCAGATTAAAAATTCAGAGGCACAATCAAGGTTTTCGATGTCATTTTCATTTAATCTTGCCTGTAATGCCTGATAAAGCAGCGTTCATGAGCGGAGCTCTGCTTTGTTTACAGACGTTACCGGGGAAACCTCTATTTTTCCCGCTCTAAAAGCACCTCCTGCTGGCAGAGAATGAGTGGGCCACTCGAGGACGTTCAGAGTTGTCTTAGGGTCATTTGGCCTCATTCATGAAACACGAGCAGAACAAATATTTGTGTAAATCGTTCGTAAAGCCGTTCTGACGTAAACTTTTGAATTCATGAAAATGTTCGTATTTTCAAAACGTAAGTTGGTACGAAAGAAATGTACACTGCTCCCTACCACGTGTAAATGGTGCGTAAAACGTTCTGTGTTCTTTTTGGCAAAACTGATGACACTGAATTTTGATGCACTGCCATAATAATTACAAGCTAATTTGCCCCTGCCCTCTTTCAGAATGTTTTTTTTGTTTGTTTTTTTTTGTAGCTGAGTTGATAACAGTAAAACGCAGCGCTCGTCACTGTCACTATTTACCCAGCCGTAAATAGAGGACGGGTGGGACAAATAGCGACCAACCATCCTACTTGTACAACGACTGCCTACAACAATGGAGAAGTCAATATTATTGGTTACTGCTTTTTTATATTTAGTAAAATTCTTAAAAATAAGATACTAGTAATACGTTGCCGTCGTGGATATTCCAAATCATAGCAACTAAAGCATCTCAGCTGGAAAAACACTGTGCCACCAAAGTGTTCTCAAGCGCCACCAACTGGTCGTTTTAAGAAGAGCGCCTGAGATTTTTTCAGCTAGCTAAAAACGCTTTGGTGGACACACGTTATTGAATATTTATTGTTAGGCATATGGCCTATTAGTCTTTTTTGCATTTATGCAATATACTGGAGCCAAACCTGAGAAAGTAGACCAGAATATTCCACTGCGTTCCTGGACACGAAATTTGCGTAGCTGTAATTCAAAGGCGGGGATTATGCTAATTGTGAAAGAGTGTGCACGAGCGCCCTATTTACGAATGATTGGAATTCATTAACATACACGTTTAATTATCAAATTGGACATTAACGAAGCGTTTGTGAATCCAGAGGAGAGTTTTCGGGAAGGTCTGTTTTACGCCCAAATTACTCAGAATGTATTCATATATTCACGCAAGTTTCATGAATGAGGTCCAATGTCCTTTTGGAAGGTGAACCTTCTGTCCAGTATGAGGTTCTGAATGCTGTGGACTGGGTTTTCTTTAAGGCTATCTCTATATTTTGGGGCTAAGCTGAGCTCCTCTAACACTGACCAATAGGAACGCAATGATATAATCGTTGACTCTCTCACATTATATTATAGCCATGCAGCCTTTCTCTCTGACAGAAAGCAGAATATTACAATCTAACATTGCTCTTTAAAGCATTAAAATCACTAAATTTAAAGTTAAAATCACTAAATTGAAAATGAAAATAAATTAAAAAAAGACTACATTTTAACTGCTATGAGACATTAACTTATTTCAGCTTTGTAATTAGTACTGCATTAGCTTACATTTTATTTACCCCTTACACTAGTCCCTTAAAAATATACTTGTATGTAGATTTAAAAGGCACATTTAATGTCCAACAACAAATATTTTAGCAAAATGCAGATTTTACTCAGAATTACTGAACTATTATTCTATTGCGCTTCGTCTGTTTTAGCGCGTAGCAGCACTCGTTCACTCATGTAACCCTCACCCACTCCTGACAGCAAAATGGATATTTCTGTCAGGACCACTATCGTCAAGGATGATTGACAATCAGCATACAGTTTGGATTGGTGGTATGGTTCTGTTCTGGGCAAGAAATCCCTGCGCATCCATGCAGCCTAGCATAGATAAGAGCAGGGAGAGCAGCGATAACCCCCCAGGGTTAACAGAACAGAACCAACATAAAATGTATTGCAGATATCATTAAAGTTCAATAATTGAATGTAACATTTTAGAATTGAGTCTGATTCAAAGGAGAATCAGAGGCTGAATCCTGACTGACAGAGGAGGAGTTGGGGATGGAGGAGGGCAATTAGCTATTGAGCAACGTGAAAGCTGGTGATAATTAGGGGTGTCCCCGACTAAGGATTTTCATAGTCGAATCTGAATTTTCAAATCTTGCTGATAGTCGACTGATAGTCGAATCATATATTTGGGGGCGGGGCAAAATACATTACCAAGAGTCAAGTCAGACATTCGACAGTCATAAATACTGACGTTAACACACAGGGAAAATGTGTAATGGACGCCTCGCAGATACAAACAGAGTGAATAATGTTTTATATTTTGATTAAAAGATAGTTAACATTAAAGGTCAACGAAACCTTTTTTACAATAGTGCTCTCATTATAACGTTATGTATATGACAGTTATTAATGTTCTGCATTTCTGTTTTGAGCTGCGCGCGCTGAATGACCAGTAGAATGAAGCATTTGATAGCAGGTTTTTAATCAATGGGATTTAACTCATTTATCTCATATAAAATACGCTTAATTATTTATACAACATAACGTTAATATAACAACTTATAGGCTACATGCACAAAACGCCCCGATGCATGAACGCGTCTGCGCGGCTCTGAATGAACTCCTTTTGTGGACGCGTTCTTGACGCAACAACATCCAGAAACACAGGAACTAAACTCATTAACTAAATTCACCGCGTTTTATTATAATAGTATTCTCATTATAGGGTCATTCTACAGAAACGTCCACTTTTGGTATGGCAAAATGTATTAAAAATTTTTTTTCTTTTTTACATTTAAACTTAGACCACATTATTAGATTACCTTTTGACTTTATGAATACATACAGTGAGGCAAAAAAGTATTTAGTCAGCCACCAATTGTGCAAGTTCTCCCACTTAAAAAGATGAGAGAGGACTGTAATATTCATCATAGGTATACCTCAACTATGAGAGACAAAATGAGGGGGAAAAAAATCCAGAAAATCACATTGTAGGATTTTTAAAGAATTAATTGGTAAATTCCTCGGTAAAATAAGTATTTGGTCACCTACAAACAAGCAAGATTTCTGGCTCTCACAGACCTGTAACTTCTTCTTTAAGAGGCTCTTCTGTCCTCCACTCGTTACCTGTATTAATGGCATCTGTTTGAACTCGTTATCAGTATAAAAGACACCTGTCCACAACCTCAAACAGTCCAACTCCAAACTCCACCATGGCCAAGACCAAAGAGCTGTCAAAGGACACCAGAAACAAAACTGTAGACCTGCACCGTGCTGGGAAGACTGAATATGCAATAGATAAGCAGCTTGGTGAGAAGAAATCAACTGTGGGAGCAATTATTAGAAAATGGAAGACATACAAGACCACTGATAATCTCCCTCGATCTGGGGCTCCACGCAAGATCTCACCCCGTGGGGTCAAAATGATCACAAGAACTGTGAGCAAAATCCCAGAACCACACGGGAGGACCTAGTGAATGACCTGCAGAGAGCTGGGACCAAAGTAACAAAGGCTACCATCAGTAACACACTGCGCCGCCAGGGACTCAAATCCTGCAGTGCCAGACGTGTCCCCCTGCTTAAGCCAGTACATGTCCGGCCCGTCTGAAGTTTGCTAGAGAGCATTTGGATGATCCAGAAGAGGATTGGGAGAATGTCATATGGTCAGATGAAACCAAAATAGAACTTTTTGGTAAAAACTCAACTTGTCGTGTTTGGAGGAGAAAGAATGCTGAGTTGCATCCAAAGAACACCATACCTACTGTGAAGCATGGGGGTGGAAACATCATGCTTTGGGGCTGTTTTTCTGCAAAGGGACCAGGACGACTGATCCGTGTAAACGAAAGAATGAATGGGGCCATGTATCGTGAGATTTTGAGTGAAAACCTCCTTCCATCAGCAAGGGCATTGAAGATGAAACGTGGCTGGGTCTTTCAGCATGACAATGATCCCAAACACACCGCCCGAACAGCGAAGGAGTGGCTTCGTAAGAAGCATTTCAAGGTCCTGGAGTGGCCTAGCCAGTCTCCAGATCTCAACCCCATCGAAAATCTTTGGAGGGAGTTGAAAGTCCGTGTTGCCCAGCGACAGCCCCAAAACATTACTGCTCTAGAGGAGATCTGCATGGAGGAATGGGCCAAAATACCAGCAACAGTGTGTGAAAACCTTGTGAAGACTTACAGAAAATGTTTGACCTCTGTCATTGCCAACAAAGGGTATATAACAAAGTATTGAGATGAAATTTTGTTATTGACCAAATACTTATTTTCCACCATAATTTGCAAATAAATTCTTTAAAAATCCTACAATGTGATTTTTCTGGAATTTTTTTTCTCATTTTGTCTCTCATAGTTGAGGTATACCTATGATGAAAATTACAGGCCTCTCTCATCTTTTTAAGTGGGAGAACTTGCACAATTGGTGGCTGACTAAATACTTCTTTGCCCCACTGTATAAATAACAGCTTAATTATATATTTTTTAGCTTTTTTGTGCAATTATTTCAAGACCACATGTATCATTTTTTGTCACTGGTGTTACCTTCTTTAGCAATATTAAAAGTTATTATGAAAAAATATTTAAAAAAAAAAAAATTCAACACATGTAGTCAGAGTTACAGAAAAATAATGAAAATGCAAGAAATAAAGAGATTATGTTTTATTTATTTAATGTGACAGACAAAAACAGTACAGTAACACAGCACAGTAAAACCAGTGACATACATTAGGCCTGATATACTGATCTTCACTGGTGTTATCCATAAGGAAGGTAACACCAGTGACAGTAACACCAGTGACAATTTTCATGAAAAATGCATTTTACAAAATGTCTGCTGCAAGATATCAAGCCACATGTTGTCAATCATGGTATACTTACTAAATTAAGTAGTTTAATCCATTTGTATTATAGTTTTTTTTTACATTTCCCTAACAATAAATAGGTCACACCAGTGACTTCAACTAAAAGCTTCATATGAAATCATGAGATAAATGAGAAAATTTCTGATAACCAAAAAGAAACAGTGGACTAAACATGGGCCTTTTTTCATAGATGTTTAGAAAATAGGAAGGAGGAAGTTGAATGATGTCATCAGTGTGATTTTTTTATTCCAAAATAAAAGACTTTTGTTAAACAGTAACACCAGTGACACTCCAGGGGACCACTGTTTTCATTATATATTTTATATAATATTTATTTGGCATTTTGTTTTATTATGCCATTTACATCATATATTTGATAGTTATGAATAGACTTTGTATTTTAAATGGTAGAAAATCCTGTATTTGACCTCAAAATAAAGCATGTTCCCTCTGTACACGGCTGTGGGGACGAGCAGTTTTGTGGTGCTTGGAATTCTATATAATTAATTTAAAAAAAATAATGCCACATTGATGGCTCAGGAAGGTGTAATTGTTCAAATAACATATTGTTTCATTTTAAAATATAAAAAAAATTGTAACCCTAATGTGTATTTCAATTGCATCTTATACGAGATAAATAATATATACGATATATATATATATATATATCGGCTGAAAAGTTTTGAAATCACTTGTATCCTACCTGATCGAAAAAAATCCAGTCTTTCACTCTGTGTCAGTTTGAGTCTTGTTAAAGTTTTAAATCCTTGCCGCCAAAATGCTCCTCTGTCTGTCACAGATTATGGAAAGTGAAACTTAAATCTAGGGGTGGTTGGATTTATTCACGCACGTTAAAATATTTATTTAAAGCTTTTTTTCCTTTTCAGATTCTTATTTACAGCATTATCATAATAGGCTGAATATTAACTTATTGGGAGAAAACCGCGTAGTTCTATGTGAAATCAGACATTGAGCACCCCCATATAGCCAAAATGGTATGATCATAAGTACTGCCGCTCCATAGAGTCCGTGTGATCGCGAATAAAAGTTAATAGGTGTAGGACTAAATCTGGTAAAATGTTACACATTGCTCTTTGTACTATCATTCATGAAAAACAAGTAAATAAATACTATAAAATTAAAAGACACTTATTTTAAATGTATAGCACAATAATGAGGCAGCAACATATGATAGATATGACAGAACAAGAAAGGCTATTAATAATCTTTAATTTGCGCAAAAGTATTATAATATGAAAGGCGGCGCGAAGCGCATATGCGCATCTCATCCGCAGAATGATGCTCTTGAAGCAACACAGAGTCGCAGCGCGCCGCTTAGAGAAGTTTCCCGCTCGGTTGAAATCGCGGTCCGTGGGCACCTATTCGGACCGAAAGGCGATTAAAGCGGCAGGGGCTCCTGGATATACTATTAGATATGCCACACCTCCCCAAAATACATAACTTTCTATAACTGTCTGGTTTAGTTCAGCTACCAAATCAGACAGCAGGAGACTACAGCAGAGAGATCAGGACGGCTGAGAGGATTTTTGGTTCAGTAACTGCAGTATGGTAATCACACTACAATAGAAGACTGTGATATATACATAATAGATATCTTTTACAACATTATACAACAGTACTGTTCAAAAGTTTGAGGTTACTAAGATTTTTTTTAAATAATTTAATACAGGGATGCATTAAGTTGACAGTAAATACATTTGTAATGGTACAAAAGCTTTCTATTTCAGAGAAATGTTGTTCTTTTGAACGTTGTATTCATGAAAGAATCCTGAAAAATGGTTTTCAACATTGCTAATAATCAGAAATGTTTCTTGAGCAGCAAATCAACATATTAGAATGATTTCTGAAGGATCATGTGACACTGAAGACTGGAGTAATGATGCTTTGATCACAGGAATACATTACATTTTAATATGTTCAAGAAGAAAAGTTATTTTAAATGAAAAAAATTTAAATGCAAACCAATAAGTGATGCTCAAGACGACAACTTACCTCTTGCCATGATATTCCCAGTTACGAGGCAAAAATTTATGAGAAGCCGTTATATTATTCCTGTCTGATAAACCTTTACAGAACATTGATAAGCAACAAAAATAACAATGCACCCTCTGGGGAAAAAAAAAGTGTATTTAAAACAGTTGGGCATGTATATGAAATAAACATGTATATACATGTATATAAAAAGAACAGTGAAAGAAACAAAATCTTGTAGAATACATTTTAATAGGCATAATTAAGTGCGGAAATAACTGAAGGAAATATCTATTTGCTAAATTAACTAAGCCAACTAACATTATACATATTCTTTTGGTTTCTGTATCTAGTATTTGTAAAAAATTCTGTATCGACAAGTAACAAAAATAAAATATTATATTTATGTATAATATAAAATATAAGAATATAAACATAAATGTATATACATAATAAATATACACAGTACACATTATGTAAACAAAAACTTTTATTTTGGATGCGATTAATAGTTAGACAGCACTAATATATAGTAAGTGAACTATTTCCAATTTTCTGCATAAATTGTTCATAATTTTATTTGAGTCACAAATATTAAACACAATATTTCTAAACTGATAAAACACAAACAGTAATGATCTTTCATGTCTTCATTGAGCACACTCATATAAACACAAAGTGATGGTGGAAAAAGTAAGTGAAACACTAGGCTTCTGGTGTCACTAAATGCCAATTGGAGTCAGGTGTTGGCAAACCAGGAGTCCAATCAATGAAATGAGAATAAAGGTGTGGTTTAGAGCTAAACTGATTTATATAAACACCCAGACAGTGTGTCAAGTATGCCATTCACAAACAGCATAAGCTGATGTGAGCCACACCTGGCAAAAAATAAATAAATAAATAAATAAAAAAGAGTTGTTGATATGCATGTAGTTGGAAAGGGTTACAAAGACTTGAGTCCACAGTTAGACACATTTTCTATAAATGTAGACAATATGGTACTGTGGCTCTACATGGCCAAAAACAAATCGCAATGTGTGTTTAAATAAGCAAAAAAAATAAAAATCTATATGTTTCTGGCTTGTTATATGTTTTTCATTAATAACTTTAAAAAAAAAAAAAAAAAAGACAGGAGGGGGAAATGAAAACGAACAGAAACCAACTTTGGCACTTGAACTCTATCGCCTGAACTTGAACTCATTTAACCGTTACATGCACCGTGTAAGAGCTAACTTTTTTTTTTTCTTCGCATTGAGCGAAACACCCTTGCCCTCACAACACAGCCTGACTCACTTTTCCTGACTGCAAACATTGGAGAAAAATATTTGAAATACATGCTAACATAAAATGTCCTGCTGACATTACTAATGAATTAAAACAATGTCTTTCGAATGCTAAGGCAGATGTATTTCGCTAGCATGTATGGCTTCATGCAATGGTTAACCTCACCTTCATTATCAGCGATGTATCCCTCAATACAATTGCTGTATCCTTTTAAAAGGACAGCTCGTGGGATGCGACATCCTTCCTCTGCCCATTTTTCCACATCTAAGATTGGAAATCTTGGTTTGGTGTTTCTTCCCAACAGAGCCCTGCTTTCGATTACAATATGGTGGCCGCGTGAAAACAGCAGAAGAGGCCCCTGTGTGTCATTTATATTCATATCATTTAACAAAGTGAACTAATCAGATGAAGATTGCCATTTCAGCATGATTTATAAATGTGATATTTTGTACAACAGTTCAATAAACAATTATTTAATGTTAAGTGACACACAAGATTCCCTGTTTTTGCTCTATTCTGTTGATGAATAGAAATGATGAAATGCATAGGTCAGGCACAAAAATAACTGTGTCCACACCTTTTCAGCACTAATTCTTCACTGCGCGTCTTTAGTAAATCCTGACAATACTATTTTAATGCCAAAAGACGGTTTGCGCTGACGCAATTTGTTAGTAAAACTGGCTAAAATCTTCCATCTACGAGTAAACAATATGAGATTAAGTCACAGTAAGAATCATCAAATGCAATGTAATTAGTGTAGAAGAAAAATAAGTATTTAGAATAATGATTAAACTGCATCAATTACAAAACGGACTGACTCAAGTCAAAAAGAAAAAAATATTTCATAGCATTTACATAAACATTCATGTGCATAAGCGTCAAGATATTGTGCAAGAGAAATGCTCAGAGCAAGGATTTAGGAGAAAAAGTGTACAAGTTAATTTAAAAGAACAAACAACATAAAAGAGATGAGGTTACAATAATGATAACTACTGTTTGTTAGCAAAAATGAATGCTCGCAGAATTCTTACTGCTGGCATTTCAGTCCACACACAGAAGCTCCCACAGTGGGGAGCACTGTTTGGACTATTTATATCAAAAATGTAGAATGCTTTAAAGCAAACATCTACTGCAGCCAGCCATCTATTTTGCTCAAGCGCTTCTCCATTTATAATGGCAAAGGCTTGAAAGCATTGGTTTTCTCCAAGCATGAGAACATACAGAAATTTAAGGGTGTCTTTTGAGCACAGGTACTCAGCCATATTGGTCTCAGTCTGCAATGAAGGACATTTGTGAAGTATGTTCTGGCAGAAAACCTACATTTTAAGACAAAATCTGACCTGGACAGACTTTTTTTTCCCTTCAAATTCCACGTTAAGGACATGATTCGAGCGACGTGTATTTCTGCATATCCATAGTGCCAAAAAGTGGGAAGTTGGTGGAACTGCAAATGGATTTTGTTGGTGACCTTTGTAAATATTAAAGCACAAGACATGTGTAAAACACATTCATCTTGACATATTGGTAAAAGTAAATATAAAAATGTTGCTGTGTTTCTTTGTTTTGCCACACAAGTCTGCAGTCATTAATAAAGGGGTAATTATTATTTTGTTAATCTTTGCCTGCATTACTTGTTACAACTCCTTTCAACTGAAGTCCTCTAAAGAAACCAGCTTGAAACAAGCAAAACAGCAAATAGAAACATTTCTTTTCCAAGTGTTTATTAACTTCCCAATACACTTCTCAGAATCCATGTTTCTTAGCAACCCAAGGCTCCAGAATTCTTCATGTATGAGACATATGGGCCCTTCTTTCACAACAGTTTCCACGCCGTCCCATGTCCAGCACATAACTGAGCTGCAAATAACAGCTATTAGTCAGATAACAGTGTGTGACATGGCAAACAATTCGTATTTCTGTGTCTTGTTTACCTTTTTCAGGGCTGAAACGTTGCTGAGTAGATGAGGACTGTTGGTGGGAGCACTGGCTAACATAGAAAATCACTATCAGTATGTTAAAAAAGCTAAGTGTAATTTAGTGACTGTTGCAGCAGTAAGGCTCCCTTTTAAGAGAGAAAAGGACTGGGAGGGCTTAACCTTGGGTGGTTCACTTCAGAGGAAGTTACAGTATGTTGTGTTTATGTTAAGATGTACTGTTCGCTGCTATATACTAAAATAAAGTAAAGGTTTGTAAATGCTACAACAATCTCCTGTTATTCAAAATTTTGTGCATGTGATATTTATTCACTGAAATTTAGGTTTATAGCTCCAAAATGCAAGTTTTACTCAAATGGTATAGCGGAAGTAATGTTGTGCATTAAGTACCTTCACAGATGTGTATGTTGAGGAGTGAAATTTTCCTTGCCCGTTGTCCAGGATGCAGGGCCGAAGGAGGGTAAAAACCACCTCATCACCTACATACAGGTCAATCAGTGCCTCATCCCGCCTCCAGTGACATGTCCAAAACCTTTTCCCCACAATTCAGGTGAAGGTCCAGAATAGGAACATGAGCCTGTGTCATCCTCACACCACGCATCTAGAAAATGGAGGCTGTTTCACCAGTGTTACAATCACAGAGCCATTGTGATAGACAGATAAAGACTGTCAGATAGATGGATAGATGTTTAAATGGACAAAAAGAAAATTTACTCACTTGAGTGATGTGCCCGTGGAGGCTGAGGTATCCTCCTCAGGAAAAAATGTCCTCTTTTTCAGCAGTTATGTTGGGAGATGGTGGACAGAGGGCTTTTGGGTAGATCTCTGACTCCTCTGAGATGTCTTGTGGAACGGTTTTAAACTTCAGTGTTCCAGGGCCAATGTACAAATACATCTGACCATATGTATTTGATGGTGTGTATTTTTGAACAATGTAGCTCCCCCCATCTTCAAATTTGGAGGTAAACCCTTTTTTTCCAGATAAACAGTTGCACCATCAGTGAGTGCACTGATCATCTCTGTTTTTAATTTTGCTATTTCAGTTTTTTTCCTTTCATAGTGTAGGTAAGGGCTTGTTGGCTTGCTACACACTTGCACCGTCAAAGTGCTGGAGGACAAATTGGAGTAGTCATGCTGATGAAAAGAAAATACAGAGATATATACTTGTGAAACTTGTTAAATGCGACAGGATGAAAATATCAGTGGAGTTGTCTTAAATTTTATTGTTGCTTGATTAACAAATAAACATGGCCACCCATATTTCTGAGAGAGGGTGAAGTTCTTCACTACATATGACAGCCCATCTTCAAACTCTGGGTCACTACCATTTCTAACTGTCTCACCATCAGTAAGTGCACATACAGTGGTGACCTTATATGTGCCAACGTGTATTTTATTACTTTCATTACAAATGTCAAAGCTTTTTGGCTCCTCCAGGTTCCAACACACCTAACCACATCAAGTGGTGCTGGGTGACTGTAGGGAGTTGTCATCCTGTGAATAAGACAACAAAAAGACAAAAGGTATTGTTTGTTTATTTATTTTTTATAAGATATAACTTTCATTGTATGCACAACTACAAATCAAACTACAAGTCATTACAAAAATTCTGTTTATATATCTTTATATCACTCACTATATGACCATTTTAAAACCTATGAAGGTTTCATGACAGTGCCAAATAGTTTGGCATGACAGTTGGATCATTTTGACTGGACAAATTCTGATAGCCCAGTGCTTATGTGTATGGCTTGTGATTTCATTATGTTTCCACATAATAAAAGTTATCAGTGGACAACAAATTTGTATCAAAGGTTATGAAGATATGATAGTTGATAGCATACTGCCTGACAGAACTGAGCTTTTCCGCTCCACAAGAAGTAACATCAATGACTATCACAAAATTTGATTTAAAGTTAAGTTACTGATATAATTCCTTTGTAAGGTCAAACATGCCTCGTAAAGTCTCTGACAGGATTCCTCTCTCCCTTTATAAATTCATACTGTAACTGGACCAAACGATATTCCAGCTAGATTTTTAAGAGATGCTGCAGATAATATACCTCCAACTATTACATTTATTGTTAATCTTTCCTTGGAAAATGGTATAGTCCCATTTGATATTAAGTTAGCCAAAATCATTCCATTATTCAAAAAAGGAAACGGATACAATCCTGCAAACTATTGTCCAATCTCCATTCTCTAGTGTGGCCTCAAAAAATTGAGAAAAAATGGTGTAATTGTGCCTTTTGAACGATTACGTAATTGTGGCGTACGTAACTGTAATCATGATTAGAAATGATTCATTGTGCAGTCCTTATATAGTGTGTGTGTACTCAAAAATCATTCGTATTGCTTCATTATAGGAGGCATTAGACGAACATTTCAGCTAACTAGAATTCTGTGGATTGATTATGTAATTATAAACACCTAACTAAATGTAATATTGTATACAATATTTCTGGGAGGAATTCAAGTGACACTGAAGGTGGTGGTTTGCTGAAAAGTTTGTCTAATGTCTCCTGTTATGACCCAATAAACAGTTTTAAAGGATTTTTTTTTTTTTTTTTGAGTGCTGATCTCTTTTTGTTGTTTGAAGACCAGCTAATAGCCATGCGACACCTTACACAGCATACCACCCATCATTAGGAACATACAAACTATATTTTATAATGCCATCTGCTGCTGTACAGTAGAAAAAGAAAATCCACCCACATATGAGAACACATGAACAGAGAGAAGATTAGTGTGTAGTAATATAGTGCCTCTGAACCCTACACACTGAGTCATAGTAATCTAAAACATTACCAACCTCTGCAGATGAGACGGCCAAAGACAGCTTTCAAAGAAGCCACTTCAGCCTCTGAAAGTGCCAGAGTTGTCAGTGTGGAACGAGCAAATCCACTAAACTCTTTCATCATCTTCGACACTTCTTTTAGTCCTTGAGCTGCCTCAACAACCTCTTCGATGTCAGCTACAACTTCTTGAAGGCCAGTGTCTTCTCTTCAACTGTAAAACATTTGTAATTTAATTTTACTTACACAAAGTTGGTCTCAAATAATTTGTACACAGCCACAGAAAAAAAGGATAGATGGATAGATAGATAGATGACAGAATGTTGGCTTGAGAAATAAACTAAAGTTACCTTAGCCTCTTTCTTTTATTCCCGCCTGTTGTTCTGGCGCTGCAAACACTTTTCTGGAATTTTGCTTTCAGAATGTTGAACCTGCGAGGACAATGAAACATAATGGATCTTCCAACGAAACAATGTTTATAACTATTATATGCAGTCTACGAAACTGAGCACCTAAGTTTTTGAATAAGTCTGGTGCACATCATATAACTTAAGTGAGATTTAAGAAACTGTACATAAGCTGTTGAAACTATCTTAAAAAGTAGCCCTAGTTATGCATAAAATAGCGTGGCTAACATAATCAAAAATACCCCTAGTTCCTTCAGACTCGATTATTTCATTGCCCTGGCTGTCTGTCAAAACTAATGAATCTGGCTGTCCAAGGGCCTCTTTGACTTTACTGATGATCGATGCCACACAAGCCTCAAGCTCTAAGGGCCCTAATTCAAGGATCTAAGTGTATGGTCTAAAGCACAGGGTGTAGGTGTACTTAGGGCGTGTCCGAATCCACTTTTGCTAGTTTAACGGTAGCTGCACCCGGTGCATGGTCTAAGAGGGTTGCCCCTGTTCTCTTAATGAGTAATGGGTGTGTTTTGGGCGTAACGTGCAATAAACCAATCAGAGTCTCATCTCCCATTCCCTTTAAGAGCCAGTTGCGCTTGCGCCATGGCGGATTCGCTATTTACTCGGCGGAATTTGCAGGCACAAAGACTGAACGCGTCTCTAGAGAGGAAATGGAGCTGCTGGTGCGCGAGCAAATAAGTAGCCTAATTCTGATACACGCAATGACTATCCATTATGACATGTAGGCATTTTTATATTTATGTAACCTACACAATAATATTCTTTTACATTGTAATCCTTTAATTTAATATTTGGCGTGTGTGTGCTGCTGCGTGCCCCTGTGTGTAATAAGCAGAGTGTATGTGCTTTGTGGACTCACCTACAGGCGCATATTACTAACGCGCTCTTTAAATCATGGAAAAAAAATATTGCACCATTGACCAGGTTTTAGTTGGTCGCAGTCTATTTCAGTTGCCATAAAATAGCAACACGCCTGAACACACCTCGTTTTCACACCAGCACGCCCATGAGCGCACAAATGGGTGCAAATGCATTTTCTATTTAAATAACATGGTACAGGACGTGAAAATGATAACTGCGTCATGCTGAAACTAGCAAAAAACACTTGCATTGCACCAGGTGTATGATAGGGCCCTGAGAAGTGGACTCTAACCATCTTGCTGGTCTCCAACTTTCCATTCAGTACTTCAGCAATGAAGACGTTCCTGAATATTAATATGAACAAATGATACATGGATTCTCAAGGAATGTTATAATTTGAAAGTATTTCTAGACTTTCTGACTGTCTGCTTCTGACCCACTCTTCTTCTCTTTCATGGTTCTCGTCTCTTTTATGTATTTATCCCTGAGGTTTTTCCATTTTTTTCTTCACTTCTTCAACTATCAAGAGAAAAACAGTAAAAAAAAAAAAAAAAGAAAAAAGATACAAATAAGATCGATTACGAATTATACATAGTGTCAAATTTACTTGTATAGTCCTTTCCACAAAACGCATTGTTTCAAAGCAGCTTTGCAGAATTTCACAATGTAAATGTTTATAATATCTAAATTTATATGATTTGTAGTTGCATGATTCGTAATACAGGTTTCCGGAAACTAGCGACTCATTACCAACAATTGTGCATGAGGTCACCAAGTTAATCTGGGATGTGTTGGTGAACGAATATGCCAGTACCAGAAATGTAAGATTGGGTGGAAATCGCTAAAGGGTTTCAGGAGAGGTGGAGCTTCCCAAATTTCATTGGAGCTACTGATGGCAAGTATGTGGTGTTACAAGCTGCACCAAACAGTAAGAGGGAAACTAGGTATTCCAATGGACACACCACTACCAGAGGCAGAAAAACAGATGAAGATGTTAAAGATGAAGCTTTCCCAAAAAAAATCTGATGAGGCCCTTTCCAGGACAGCAGCTCACAACAAAGAGGGTGTACAACTATCATTTGTCCCTGGCAAGAAGAGTAGTTGAGAATGCTACAAATGTGAAGAGCATGCAGTAAGACGTTCTCCATGTGACTCCCAGGTTTCTTTGCAGCCAGTATTAAGAATAGGAGCCAACAGCATTTTACCAACATTACTATTTATAGTACAAACTGAAAATGGCAGAAATTTTAAATAGTCTATTGAATCTGAGGAGAAGTTTAATAGATGGCAGGTTGTGGCAATTAGTTACATTTAGAAACTAACCATAACGTCTCTTTAAATCTGGTCCTCCTACTGTTTTTAGGGAAAGAACTACAGAGGAAGCATCAGGTCTTGATGCTGGGTCATAGTGCAACATTGTACCAATAAGCCTGTATCTTTCTTCCAGATGTTGCAAATCATGTGGCAGCACTTTTGTTTCAATTAGACTGCACAGCTGTCTTTGGTTTTTCACTGTCCATGGCACTGACTTAGTGAAAATTTCCAGGTATGTTGCTCCTAGTGACCAGACATCAAAACTTCTGGAAGCCTGTTCGAATTCAATCAGACATTCTGACAACATATAAAGAAAGGTTCCACTCATTGGCCCTATTCCTCTCTGGTAAATCTGCTTCCTTGTAACAGTACAACCGTGTCTCTGATGTTGGCAAGGCTTCAGTCTCTCAATACAGCCTTCTTTGAAAACTGGTCAATCTGTGTAGTTTCAATTTTTCAAGGCTGAGAGGTTGAAGGCTGGGAGGTGTGGTGCATGCCACAAACATGAACCACATCAAATACTTGATTTTTAAAAAGGCTTCATTTAGATTATTTGACATTAAATGCATCATATAAGTCACTTTGGAATAAATCAAGGTATGTATCATGATAGAAAAAAAAGAAAGTGACTTCATCAATTTAAGAACTGCTGGTCTACAAAGAAGGAAGCCCTGTCTAGGCTCTGCTCCAGTACAAGTTGTTTCGAGCTGTTCATTAGTCTGTTTGTTTGATGAAAAAAGATGAAATGTAGTTGCAGTAAATGCGTTAAGAATCTGTACAACTGCAGCAGCGGAGGACTATTATTCTGTTGCTTGAAACTTGAAGAACTGATGACGGCACGATTTGATCTTCAGCTGACCAATCAGCAGAAAGGGGCATTTAATTCCCGGCCAAGTGTAGAAATCGAATATTCAAGCTGCTTATTTATTTTTCTACCCGAATGAAAAACGAAAATTTGTACATGGACCAAAGAGACTAAGTTAATAAGACTGGATCGATGTAAAGTGTTAAATGGTCTGAGCAGGGCTCTAGCTGTGAGCGCAGTTGCGCTATATGTCAATGCACTAACCATGAGGCTATCGGTGCCGACTTCATACTGGATTTTAATATATTATTAATGTAGATGTTTATTAAATATATTAAAGGAGTGACTGAATATAATTAGAGTTTTTTTTTCTTTTTTTGATTAAGCTATAGCGTTTGTGCATTTATAATAAATGTATTTAGAGTATTAGGTATCTATGTATCTGTTTTTCATACAGACACCTAGAAACCATATAGTTGCTACTATGGAATACCAATGGTTAATTTAAAAAAATCTTGAACAGTCAGAATAATTTAATTTCACCATATAAAAGTGAGGTTGTTACAATTTTTACAGATGTTATTGTTTTGATAACATAAATTTACATCTGCATCCTAACTCAAGCTGCTGCTACTACTGTCAAGTCAAATGGGCATTTCTGAAAGACAAAAAAGTAATAATATTATTATTGCAGCCTGCACTATGCTGAATATATGTCATCAAAGTCAGGAACACAAACCTGTTTCATGATTTGAAACAGTATCACTCATTAAAACATGCAAAAACTAAGAAATTAATTTGTCTGTTAGGATATTAAAGTGTAAAGAATTCAAAAGCGTGAAGTGTTTGTCATGTTTGATCAAAGTAGTTTAAAATCAATTGACGGTCTGGTTTCAACAACTTTCACTTAGGAGTGAAATTATATAGTATTATATTGTATGAAATTATATAAATTATATATATTATATAGTGACTGATATGAAAAAAATCAGTGATAACTTTTATGGCCACATCGCTCAGCCCTACTTCCAATACACATTTTTAAGAACAGACAGAAGAAAAGCTGTCAATGGGTCTGTCTTGAATTGTTTTCTCTACCCACCTCTGTTAATTTGTTACATCAATAGATATTTGCTGCATGCATGAGATGGTTACCGTTTTATTTCCTGATGTTCTTGATTCGTCTGACTATTGTGGCTCAGCTTGCTTATGTGGATCATTGCTGTTCACTTCGTCCAAAACAGGTGAGGAAACAACAGTTGGATGTCAAAAAAAGACATAAAAAATATTTGTAAATTACAGTAACTTTATTTATCACTCCTTTTCTTCTGACAAAACCTAGACTCTCTACTCAAACCAGAAAGTCAAGAATACAGAATAATGATAGAGGTTTTAAACGGACTTGCCGAATTCTGCGGACCCAAACTGCTGGCTAGCTTTCTTCTGATGCTTGATTCAAAGACTTGAGAAATATGAAAAACATAGCAACTAAGTAGAATGACAGTAAAAGGCAATCATGAATTATTAATAAAGATTTTTAGCAATCTTTAAAGTACCTTGACTCGTCATGGCCAATCTGAGTCTCCATAATTGTAAGTGATTTCTTCCCCAGGGAGAATGTCTCGTACAGTGAAGAGACACAGGTGAGGTTTTGTGTTTACTTCAATGGTTCTCATTTTGCAAGTAGGACTTTTTTGCTCATCATTTACTTCCCAAGGACCTGTCGTCTTTAGATGCATCCATGCTATAAACACAAAATTACCACTAAGCACAAGACAACTTTAGAATTTTATATATGTAAGGGCTGATAATATCCTTTCACTTACTCGATTACGTTGACTATGAGAAGAAAAATACAAATGTGTTAAGGTAACCATAGTGACGGTATCAAAGATGGCAACGTCCATAACACAGGGAGTTCTTTTTCTCAATAGATAGCATGTTATTACATGAATTAGTCCAACTGAAGCACAAGCTCCTCAGTCATATTTTTAACAGAGCCAACAACAACTGTAATGCTTTGTAACGGAGCACAGAACGTTTGTTTGAACCACACACCTCGCACCCACAGCAGCTCTGGCGGATCTTCAGATGAGTGCAAATAATGTCTGTGAACACACTATACATTCCACGCAAATAGACTTATTTTGTGGTCAATGTAATCAATTAAGTCGACGTGTCATTTCTGCCCTAAAGACTTATTTTCTTGTCTGTTAGGCCATCTTTATAAGTGGTTCTTAACTCCAGGCCTGGTGCTCCAACACTCTGCACATTTTGTGTCTCCTTTTTAATACAGCTAATTCAGATTATCAGCTCATTAGGAGAGAGATGCATGAACTGAACTGAGTGCATCAGTTAAAGCACACAAACTGTGTAGAGCAGTGGGTCACCAGGGCCACTGATATTTTGGCATCTCTACTACGTCAATGCAACATTTATGTAATTCTGTATTTACCACCAATATTTGCCACGCCACTGAAAATCAAACAAGAACACACTCTCGCTGTCACTGTAGAGAGTCGTCTGCTCAAGACTCTCCGCTGAACTCTGAACCTCTGTATTCAAGAACAAAATCACCTCTGAAAAAAGCTTCAGTGGTGAAGACTCCATGTCCTAAAGAGAAGAGATTCATTAGGTTCAACATTTTCTTTAAAGTCAACTATCATTTTGATTATTGCTAAAAGTTGTCTGCCATATAAACCAATTAATATGCAAAGTAAAAGGGAAATTAGTGAATAAACTATTTAATTACTCACCCTCATGTCGTTCCAAACCTATAATACCTTTGTTCATCTTAGAAACACAAATGAAGATATTTCTGATGAAATCCGAGAGCTCTCTGACCCTCCATAGGCCGCAATGAAATTAACACAATCAAGGTCAAGAAACATAGCAAGGAGATCATTAAAATAATCCATGTGACATCAGGGGTTCCACTGTAATTTTCCGAAGCTACGAGAATACATTTTATGCGCAAAGAAAACAGAAATAACTACTTTATTCAACAATCCGTCTCCTCCGCGTCAACATAGCACCATTTTGGAAAGTATCACATATGTAAACAACAACGTAACATATGTAAGCTACACCTTTGAATGGCATGATTCTTTTACTTTGTATTGACATATTTGTGTGTGTAATTGGTGGTTTGAGTTATCCTGGTTGGAAATTGGAAATTAATCCAAATTCTAAATTCTAATTGGTAGGTTGAATTCTACCTGGCGCCCAAATCAGTAATCTAAAATTTTAAGGATTTAATCTTTAAGTTAAAATGCCTATTTTTGGGTGTGCCACCGTTACAAGAGCTTTAGTTGGCATCTGCAGATGGCACGGTGGATTGTGTTTACCGACAGTGGTTTCTGGAAGTATTCCTGGGCCCATTTAGTAATGTCAATGACAGAATCATGCCGATGAGTGAAGCAGTGTTGTCTCAGGGCCCGAAGACCACAGGCATCCAACAAAGGTCTCCGGCCTTGTCCCTTACGCTCAGAGTTTTCTCCAGTTTCTCAAAATCTTCTGATGACATTATGCACTGTAGATGCATATTTGCAATTTGACGTTGAGGAACATTGTTTTTAAAGTATTCCACAATCTTTTTACACACTCTTTCACAGATTGGAGAGCCTCTGCCCATCTTTACTTCTGAGAGACTCTGCCTCTCTAAGACATCCTTTCATAGCTAATCATGTTACAGACCTGATGTCAATTAACTTAGTTGCTAGATGTTCTCCCATTTCAAAATGTCTTGCTTTTTCAGCCCTTTGTTGCCCCTGTGCCAACTTTTTTTTTTAGACCTGTAGCAGGCATCAGATTTGAAATGAGCTCATTTAGTGGATAAAAGTGTAACATTTCTCTGTTTAAACATTTATGTTCTCTATGTTCTATTGTGAATAAAATATTGGCTCATGTGATTTGAAACTCTTTGTTTTAATTTGATTGTAATTTAAAAAACGTCCCAACATTTCTGGAATTCGGGTTGTAGTAGAGACAGTATTATGCATTTTCAGAAGACTTACTTCTAGACAGACTTACCTTTCCTTCGTTAATGTGCATAGAGGAGTGGAGGATGGGTCTGCCTCACAGGAAACGTGTCCTCAATTGAGCAGACGTCATTGTCACATGTCTGCATTCCCCGGGAAAATGCATTTGCGTTTACTTGCGTAAATGACGTATTTGGATTTCACGTTGAACTTGTGCCTCCATTTATTTATTAAATATAAATATTTTGTCGGCACCAATAGCCTCGTGGTCAGTGCGCTGACATATAGCACAACTGTGCTCACGGTGACCCAAGTTCGATTCCTGTCTCGAGGTCCTTTGCCAATCCCGCCCCCTTTCTCCACCCAATGCTCTCCTGTCTGCTCTCTACTACTGTCCTGTGTAATAAAGGCATAAAAAGGCCAAAATTATAACTTAAAAAATATATATGTATATAAATATTTTGACAAAGACAGAAAATTATCTGATTACAAGGACCTTATTTTTATATCAGTACTGGTTCAGCAAACTTCAAAGAAAAAAAAACAGGTACCTATATTGTTCTGAGCCGGACTGTTGAACTTGTGTTTCAAACGGCACAGTGATGCCTACCGAGGGCACTTCAATGGGAGAGAAAAAGCGTGACAATCACGATGTTCCAAACTGATGTTTGTGTCTTCAAAAGTGTGTTCCTAATGACTCTCACTTTTGATCCATGTACACTTTCCAAGGCTGCTGTTGTGGAGAATACAGTATAATATGATCTCCTCTGAATAAAACACATCACTGCTGATCCAGGAACCGTATACATAGTGATCGAACTCATTACAATCAGCAAAGGCTTCATGAAATAAAATAATTTATAAATATTTACGACTGTAATTATGCACATATGTGAATTTTGCACATACGTGAATGGCTCCTGCACTGAGACGCAGGACAGCAGTCGTTGAAACATAAACAAAGAGCACGTGGAGCTGCGCGCTTGCGCACAACTGCGTCTAAATGAGCATCAGAACAATATGTCAGCAAATACAAAGCTGATCATATATATATATATATGAAGAGCTCAGATGCAAAAGCTTCTAAGTGCCATCTGAAAATTTCTTCTAAAATTAGCATTTTTATAAGACTCCTATATTTATGTTCAGTTATTTCACTTTAATTGCATAGAAAGGGACCTATACATTGCCATTAGAGTAAAAATTACTGAACAGAAACAGGAGTCTGATAAAAATGCTAATTTTAGATATACTGTATATATTCATACTGAACACACTTTAAGTACACAAATCACTTAAAAGTACATTTTAGGGACAAGTGAGATTTTAAGTCTGGACACCGTTTTAGAGCTTACTGAATGCCACTATAGTCAGACAAATGAGGACCACAAAAATGTCCTAAATTGTCAAGGTGGTCCTCGGTTTACTGGTGTGTATTCTGGTGAATGTACCCAAAAGTGACAAGTACACACACACACACACATGTGAGAATGAATGATAAATAGATATTTTGTAGATTTTTTATTATTATTATTTGCTAACGGCACTCGCTCATGCGCTCATTCTCCTTGTCCGATAAATGAACCCCATCCCATTTGAACAGTTTCTCCCATTTGATATCATCATAATGATCAATGTACAGTTCCCCCATTTTATTTACGTACTGGGGCATGACCTTATTGATTAACTTTCTCCCTTCTCCCCACCCGCACACATGTCGCTCAGTGATGGCCAGAGAATATCAGTGTAGCACCGCTGTGATTCTGGAGTGTAGAAACATCCTCTTTCATAGATCTTACAAAGTCTTTGTGATGCCGAGGTCATTTCGCTCCTGTTGAGAGGACATCAGGCTCCGTCTCATCCCTCCATTCTCATGCCACTCTGCACACTAGGTGCGTTTACATGGAGCATTGTAATCGGTTTAAAAGTCCAATCCGAATGAAAATGCTCCATATAAACACCTCAATCGGAATAAAAATGCCCAAACCGAATGAAATTGTAATCGGGTTGAGAGGGGTGGGATAAACCTTTCTATAAACCGAACAAAATTAAAATCCTGCCATGTAAACACTTTAAACCGATTACTTTGCGTCTACGTCATCACGTCCAGAGGTCGGGTCATCAGAACGTGAACGTGATGATGTCGGCAACGGTACTTTCTGTGATTTGGGGACACCGACACTACAGTGGAGACTGGGTAATAGTGGAGGTATAAAGTTAAAATTTCCATTATACAGTTAAAAACACATTAGAAAGGAGAACGCTTGCTGTGTGACGGACTGCTCTCATGTCCGGAGTGAAAAACGGATCTGAAATGAAGCGCAATTTTCTGCTTTTCAGCTTAGAAACAACACAGTGATGATAGTGAAAGTAGCTCAATGAAAATAAACAACTTGACCAAAAGTTGCCTTTGTCATTTGTATTTGTATAGATGACAGATTCATAATTTCCGGTCTGCTTGAATTTAGTGCTCACGCCATGAATGTTGTACGAAACACGACTGTGATAAAGCAATGCTTCTTTGATTCATTGTTCAGCAACTCTTGGTAAGAAATCGTGTATTTGTTCCATTTAAGTACAGTACAACTTTGTAGTATCAGAGTACAATTAATCTCAGCTGCATTACAGAGGGACATATGATTTCTATGATCGCGTTCTGGCCATATGACTGAACGCTGGAATGAACGCAAGGGATTCAAATATTAACCGTTTATTCTAAGCAAGTGCAAACAGATATTAAAAATATTAACGTAAATATGGGCGTTTTTTCCTCTGGTGACTTGTTTTTGTTGTCACTGTAGGCTATTAGCATATCCTAAAATCGAAAGCACAGGCACATGTAAACACCATATCGGATTAGATAACGTCTCATGTAAACAGTTCATCGAATCTTTCAATCGGAATGATTTTAATCGGAATGACAAAAAAGTGTACATGTAAACGCACCTACTGGTGCTCTGGAGACCCCTGTTTGGCTCCCAGGCGACCTCAGCTCTCCTCTCAGCCCACTTAACAAAGCTGTGACCAACTATCCATACTACTTTCTCTAAAATATTGGAACAAAAACTACGTTTTACTTCTGTTTTGGATACGTAGTCACTTCAGACACCTACATAAAAATATACATAAAGTGTACAAGTGCAAAAATGTGCAGACAGCACAAGACAGTACGATGGCTACTGGGACAGACAATGAGCACAGTAAGTCCTAGTGCAGCGCTGATCAGTACACAGTTCTATTTTAAAAAACTGAACCTAGTGACAATAGTGCAAAGAGTACAATATAAAACGTTGAAGTGGTGTAAACAAATGTAAACATAAGAGTAGCAGCCTGGCAGTTCTGGTATTCCCCACAAGTATAGTAATACCAGTAAATTTTGACCTTGTGGGGACATTTTTTTTTGGTCCCAATGAGGAAACAAGCCTGTAGTTTGTACAGTATAAAACATTTGCATCTATGGAATGTGCTCATAAAACATGAAAACCCAAGATGTGTTTGTGTATGTACTGGTTTGGGTGGTTTACGGGGACACAAATTTGACATGGGTATGACGTGAGGTATTAAAATGTGATTGAAAATGCATAGAGAGTCCCCATAAACCACCAATACCAGTGTGTGTGTGTGTGCATGCGTGTAACACATTATTACCTTACTCGTAACTTGTGTTTATCATTTAATTTTTCTCTGAGTGCTGCCCAAATAAACTTTAATGGAACATCTGGGAATTTCTTCTGTACTGTGTCTGTAAATGCAATTTCACTTATCAATGATAAGTTTTGCACTGTAACAATGTTTGTGCAAAGAAATAAAAGGACATTTAATTCACCCAAGATGAGCATTACTTTGTCTTTACCAAGAGCTGGCTTTGCTGTAGTACCTTTTGTTTGCATTTCCAGACCGCCCATGAGTGGCCAACGTCTCTTGTCCAAACACTGCCACTGCTAGATATTTATTTGCCACCGTCACGGCTGCTTCTTCTTCGGCGTTTGCCTTGATACTGTTGGCTATACCAGCAACATGCCGTAGACACTGCAGACTAGTACAAAGAAAAAAAAATGTTTTATAATGTTTTAAATTTATCTATCACCGCCTCTGCATTACAATGAAATTCACTGAAAATGCATCAAACTGTATCAGTCACAGAAAGACTGATTATAGTGATTATACATTAAACTGCATCAATTACAAAAACAAAAAAGACTGATTCAAGTCAGAATAAATGAGCTTTTTGAAGAAAATATTAATTTTCAAAACAAAAACATTTCATAGTATTTACATAAACATTCATGTGCATAAGCATCAAGATATTGTGCGAGAGAAATGCTCAGAGCAAGAATCATCTATTGTAATGTAATTACAGCGTAGAAGAAAATACAAGTATTTAGAAGTAGAAGTGTACAAGTTAATTTAAAAGAATAAACGGCGTAAAAGAAGCTGAAGGTAGAGGTTAGGTCACAATAGTGATAACTACTGTTTGTCAGCAAAAATGAATCTTCGCAGAAGTCTAATTGCTGGCGTTTCATCCCCAGGAAGTCCATACACCACAGTCTGCAGAAACTAGTTTAGATTAAAGAGGTAGAATAAAGAGTTAGTTCACCCCAAAATGAAAATTCTGTTGTTTTAATTACTCTTTGTCATTAGATACTCTCCAAAATGGTGGAAGACTGTTACTCAGGGGAGAAGAATTAAATGGAGTCGTTATTTTTGTTTTCTTTGCGCACAAAGTATTCTCCCAGCTTCACAAAATTGTAGTTGAACCACTGATGTCACATGGACTGGTTTACCGATGTCCTTACTATGTTTCTGGACCTGGGAACATTTCAGTTGTGTTGCTGTCTATGCAGGGTCAGAGAGCTCGGATTTCATCAAAAATACCTTAATTTGTGTTCCGAAGATGAACGAAGCTCTTATGGGGTGTTCACACCAGACGCGATTTGCGTGAATAAATCGCGCTATTCGTGCGAAGTTGGCTGCTTGAGTTTACTTGCTTAATTCGCGTCACAGGACTGCTGACCCACTCCTCTTCTCCGTCTCCTTTAAATATGTATCCCTCAGACTCTTCCACTTCTTTCTGCACACTTCCTCTGAACACATTAACTCAATATGTATATACTGTATATAGCTCAAATTGAGTAAAGAGCGGTTTTTTTTTTTTACAACTCACCAGATTGTCCGACCTCCTCGCTCACTTTCTTCCAAGCAAGATCTTTTTTTATTCCTGTTTCTGTATAAGTACGAAGATGTATCGTACAGCTCTCCATTTATAATTGCAAAGGCTTGAAAGCATTGGTTTTCTCCAAGCATGAGAACATACAGAAATTTAAAGGAGTCTTTTGAGCACAGGTACTCAGCCATATTTGTCTCAGTCTGAAATGAATGACATTTGTGAAGTATGTTCTGGCAGAAAACTTACATTTAAGACAAAATTTGACCTGTTATTTTGTATATTTTCCTCTGCCAATGAAAATAATCTGTCTATAAGGTCAAATCATTAGGCTTTCACTGCCGCCAAGAAGCACACAAACTAAAATCTTGATGAACTACGAGTAAACTATGTGTAAATTGAAAGCATTGATCCTCTCTGTTTAAAGTAACTACCAAGTTCTACTCTAGCTTTTACAGCTTCCCCTCACTGGGCAATGCTTGTGTGATTTTGTTGTGAGTAAAAACACTTCGACAAAACTCTTAAAATGTTTTTAAAATGTAACATGTCTCAAAAAATAACACCCTTGAGGGAATTTTTTGAGTTTCCATCAGTATTTCTGTTAAGAATGCCAAGGTGGAGTGGTATCAGCACTCAGAGAGTAACAGAACTTGTTTAACGTGACTTGTGTGCTCTCTATCAAGCACATCCCAGCACTGTTGGGTTGTAGGTCCCAAAATTGAGTCAAATTGACCCAGCTTCATTATCTGAATAGTCTCGCACCAGATTTTGGGCATAAAAATCTATCAACCCAGCATTTTTTAGAGTGTACACATTGTTTAGGGGTGTTCTTCTATTTTTTAATGCTCCATCAGAAGAAAATGGAGGAAAACATTTAATTAGCAATGTTGATTAAATGGGTTTAATGATGCAGAGCCAATGTAAATTTGCTACTACTTTTATACTACGAATGTTGGGTATAATGTCATTACCTCAAGGACCAGATGTAATTATAAAACTGTAATCTCTCCGTCACAGGCACAGGGCTAATAGAATTTCGGTAAACCAAGCCTCTTCTCGATGACTAATGTTTTGTCAGCTATTAGGGGGGCAACCCTTAAAGAGGGGCGCAAGAGTTTAAAAGTCATTAGGACAAAGAGTAGATTGGTGTTCATTCTCATGGAATACACAAGAATTAACCTACTTAATTATCACTATATGTAGTCTAGTTGGCAATAATATAAAGCTGAATTTTCAGCATCATTACTCCAGTCTTCAGTGTCACATGATCCTTCAGAAATCATTCTAATATGCTCATTTATTATTGGAATTATCAATGTTGGCAACAGGTGTGGTGCCAAATATTTTTTTGGAAACTGCTTTTTCAGGATTCTTTGATGAATAAAAAGTTAACAAGAACAGCATTTATTCAAAATATAAATCTTTTCTATCCCTTCTTATCAACGTAACACATCCTTGCTGAATAAAAGGTTTAATTTCTTTCAAAAAAAGAAAGAATAAAAAATTACTGACCCCAAACTTTTGATCGGTTAGAAAAGATGCTAAATGGTATTTTTAAAAAAGTTTTTATTTATCAAAGAAGAAAAAAGTATCACAGGTTCGAAAAAAATATTAAGCAGCACAACAGTTTCCAGCACTGATAATAAATCAGCATATTAGTATGATTTCTGAAGGATCATGTGACACTGAAGACTGGAGTAATGATGCTGAAAATCCAGCTTTGCATCACAGGAATAAATTACATTTTAATGTATATTAAAATAGAAAAATGTTATTTTACATCGTAATAATATTTCACAATAATAATTAGTTTCTTGTATTTAAATAAATAAATAAATGTGGCCTTGATGAGCACAAGAAACTCCTTTAAAAAATATTAAAAATCGTTCTGATCCCAAACTTTTGAGCTGTAGTGTGTGTATATATAAGTTCATTGGTTTTATTGCCTGATTCAGTGTCAGCACACAAATTGACGATTGTAAATGGATTTACATGGACAGAACGAAAAAGGGACTCTTATTTTGTTTTTCTGGGCGAACAGAAAACAGCTACTGCGCATGCGTCCTCACATCAGCAGAGCTGCTGTGAAGGACCAGACGCGGCTCTGGATCTTTTCATTTTACCCTGTTTTACAGGTACAAGGACGAAAATTCACAGAGAAACCATTAAAAAGTCAATTGTTAGCACTGCTACCATACGTTGTGTTCGTAAACTTTTCTTCAGAAGTAGTTTTGAGAAGTTGTTTTACTTATGTATGATGTTCACGCTAACGGGAGAAAAGGTGATTTAAATATGCTCCAGTGGTCGTTATACTACACGATTCCAGCTATAAAACGTTTATTTGTTCACATTATTAGAGTTAATACATAACGTTAAATGCCTCTTTGATCGGAAAACACGAGAAACCTGTGAATCTGTAGAATAGATCCATCATAAATTCACTCCTATAAACAGCAATAGCTTTAAGAAGCAAGTATAGTTAAATAAAAGCATCTTTGCAGTTAATATGATGTATAAAGTAAACACTATCTCATTTTGTTGGTGAACACAAATAGCCTATTAATATAAAAGGGCTCTATTTATAATTTAAATGTTAACTAAAGAAGGTAAAACGAAGATATGAGACAAAAGTTGTGATAACATTTGCTTTATTTTGATTGATTTATTTGGTCACCCTAATGTTGTGTAATAAGAAAGAAACGAATGCTATATGTAATGCTTTAAAAGCAATTGACTTAGTTGACTGATTGTGCATTAAAGTGCCAAAAATTATGGATTTTTGAAAAAGATCTGAAAGTGCATCTTGTATAAAGTTATTATCTCTCAAAAGAAAGAGTCGACTTGGAGTCATTGAAACGAGTCATTTTAAAATGAATCTTCAGCCGTTTCAAGATGACCTCAAAATGAAACATTAGCATATTTATGCCCGCCCACTTGTTGAAGACTTGAACCCCTCCCTGAAACACTGCAGCTGATTCCTGTTGATAGCAGCATGTCTCGAAGACGCTGTGGTCTGCACTGTGAGGGTAAATCTGCTTTTTTTTCACTGCCAAAGGACGAGGCTGTGAAGAGTCAATGGTTAAAGTTCATGTATAAAACAATACCAAAGCAGTATAGCCCCAATCTTGTGTTGTGTCGCCGTCACTTTACTGATGACTGCTTCAGCAACCTAAATGCATACAACGCAGGATTCGCAAGCCGGTTGTTATTGAAGGAAGGATCAGTACCCAGTTTATTTGTACCAGCTTCTCCCTCCTCCGAATCCCAACCTGTAAGTATGAATAAAAATATTTGCTATCGTGTTCTCCGTAGCATGCAAAATACGTATTTAGTTGTGTGTCGTTGTTGTTACTTGGTGTTATGATAAAGAATAGAGCTATACGTTTGTTTACAAACTGCAGTACTTTATCGATACGTTTCTGCGTTGGGCTAAAGCAAGGCCTGCAATTTTTCCTCAACTTATCACTTTGATAATCATTACAAAAACAACATGTGTGTTATTTTATGAAGTCTTTTCTGTTGACGCCAAATGTCATTTGAAAAAATTTTTCTTTTAGAGTACATTGCAGCAGATCATTCCACGTGGAGTTATATGTTTCGATGTGGCTTGTCAGACCGACTATCCGCAAACTGTTTGTGTGATGACACAAACTGATGATTTGCCCAAAAAATCTGTCGGCGCACAACTGTCCTTCACTACACTAAAAGACACACACATTCAGAGTACAGGTATACATTTAAGAAATGTTGTAGTTATTGTTCTTTTGGTTTTAATAGCACTTTATAAAGCCCATCTTTGTATTACCAACAAGCTATCAGAATTGTATGTTGCTTTCTTAAGGCTCACAGGCAACGGTTGATTGTGTGACTGTTGGCACAATAACAACATCAACCTCCTATATAAAGACTCCTTGTTTCAGACCACCCAAAATACCTCATCTGGAGTTGGAAGAGTCAGACATACAATTTGAGACTGAACCGCATGACTCAACTTTTAACCCAGGCGACTCTACCGTTTCACACGAATCTGAAATGTCGTGAGTAATACACATCTATAAGTTCAATATGCTACTAAGAAGTTTTATCTGACAATATTACCAAAAATAATTTATTTATTAGGTTTGGGCAAAGGCACACATATGGAGACGCAAAATACATTGTTTTTGAAACGTGTTTGCGTGAGCTGTTTACCACGTGTCCCATTTGCAAATCAAAGTCTGATGTGGAGCTACACAGGATGGGCACTTATGTTGCATTCAGCCAGCTTTGCCCCAAGTGCATGTACAACAGGAAATGGCAGAGCCAGCCTATAGTTGGAAGTACACCCATCGGAAACCTTCTCTTATCAGCAGCGACTTATTTTACTGGAGGATCATTCATCCAACTACAAAAGGTAGGCCCGTAGTAAATTATAAACTAATGCAATATACAGTCGGGTCCATAAATATTGGGACATCGACACAATTCTAAAATTTTTGGCTCTATACACCACCACAATGGATTTCAAATGAAACGCAAACTGTTGTAATTCCTACACCGTTCACCTGATTTGGATGTAAATACCCTCAAATTAAAGCTGACAGTCTGCAGTTAAAGCACATTGTGGTGGTGTATAGAGCCAAAAATGTTAGAATTGTGTCGATGTCCTAATATTTATGGACCTGACTGTAAGTTTATATTTTTCATAATATCAAAATTGTTTATATTCTTTATAAATACACGTTTAATGTTCCACATTCAAAGATTTGCAAGGCCATGGAGTTACACATTTACCAGTACGACACATTCCGGAGACATTGCAGGAATTTCTTGGAGCCAGCAATTGTACATAAGTGGAAAAGTGAACAGCGAAACATTATACAGAAGTTACAAGACCGAGGAAAGATTGCTGTAGCTGGAGATATGCGTGCAGACTCCCCAGGTAAGACACAAGTTTGTCAGTAGTAAGTAGAGAATTATTTTGTTGATATCATTGTATATGTGAAAAAATTATATCATCACATTTTGAAGCATAGTTACGTTCTCATCTTTTTGTTTTTTGTAGGGCATTCAGCAAAATATGGAAGCTACACGGTAATGGACATGCACAGCAATACTATTGTGGACCTCCAGCTTGTTCAGGTGTGTAACCTTAATAGACTAGAGAACATGATTGAGTGACAAAAGCATATCACTTATTTGTATAAAAAAAAAAACCCTGATATTATGCTGTATACATAGAGCAATGAGGTTGGTGGTAGCTACCACATGGAGAAGGAAGGCCTAAAGAGATGTCTGGATCTGCTGGAGTCTACTGGTGTAGAAGTGGATTACATTGTCACCGACCGTCATCCACAGATCCAGAAGTATCTCAGGGAACGCAGCATAAAACTCAGTTCTATGATGTGTGGCACTTCGAGAAAGGTGACCTGCTAACCACATAATTTACAGAGTGAAGTGACCATTATATGCATTTCCATTAACTTATCGATTCATTTGTGTACATCAGCTTTGTCTAAGAAACTACAGAAACTGACTAAAAACAAGGACTGTGGATTGCTGAGGAAGTGGCAGCGTAGCATCAGAAATCATGTTTACTGGTGCGCCACTTCCTCCACTAAAGGACCAGAGAAGGTGGCTAAGTGGACTTCACTGGTCAACCACCTCCAGAATGTGCACACTCACGACAATCCCATCTTTCCCAAGTGTGAACATCCACTTACAGAATCAAAGGACCCAAATAAATGGTTTCAACGAGGTACTTGTTATAAAAAAAAGTTTGTCTCTGTTACATTTTTTGAGTAAAGTGTTGTCTCTTTAATATTACATCCAACAATATTTATTATTGAATAAATTGGCGAGTTACTTTCTTGAAAAGCAAGTTTTACTATTACTGACAATAGCTTGTAATAATGCAGGGTCACTGGTTATCCACAAAATTGAGAAAGTACTGTGCAACAAGAGAGTGTTGAAGGATGTGGAGAAGCTCAGTCATGATTTTCAGACATCTTCCCTGGAGGCATTCCGCAGCCTAATTCTACGTTTTACACCTAAAAATGTAGTGTTCCCTTTCATGGGAATGTTGTGCAGGTAATACAGCTTCAAAGAAAATTATAAAAACATATTGTAGTGCGGCTGTCATGTACTGTCTGTTTTGTTCTTGTAGACTGTACCTTGCTGTTCTTCATCATAACGAAAACGCAAACCAAGAACAAGCCACATCAACAGGACAGGTGGTGTACAAAATGGTGTTCCCGAAATCCAGAAAGGGGGAATGCACAGCACGGGCATTAAAAACGGACCCGACATATAGTAAGTAATAAAACAGATTTATTCAAACAAATAAATAAATTAACAAAATAGTATATTACATATATAATAAGTAATTGGTAATGTCCCTTTTTTTCTTACAGATTATGTTGACGAGCTACTGAAGCTCGTCTTTGACGAAGTTATTATGGACCCCTCTCCATTTGTGGATGAAATGAAGGCAATCCCCATTCCCACGCCCCTTTGTGCAGAGTATGACAGACCGTCAAAGGAGGAAGCGATTGCCCATCATGTTTCAAGATTCAATCAAGAGGTGGTCGGAAGCCAACGTAATGACCAGCCGGATCTGGAAACTCACGGCGACAATGCAGGATGGAATGACAACACGGACACTCCGACCTAAGTAGACCCAGCACCAACTGACAAAGCTGCGGTATGCAAGATGGCGGAACTGCCTAAAATTTAAGACAACCTTTTAACTCTGTGTGACCAAATAAAACATGTTTGTAAATAAAGATTGTTTGAGTTACATATCTTGTTCATATTTCATCATTTACGTGTTCTAGTTATGTCATTTAAAAAAATGTGATTATTGGTATGGTTTATCAGACTAGACTTACTCCTCTGATGTTCTGGCTGTAGTCGCTTCTATAGATGTTCTGCAGAGTATATGGATTTAGACCATTTGGTTCAAAGCCTGGATGGAGTACCATATATGTAGGTGGGACTGGAATCTGGTTCATTCTTCTTGAATCCTAAAGTGAAAAAGTGTGTGTCAAAACTATCCAGAACAAGTTGCTATAATAATATATGGTAACACTTTATTTTGATGGTCCCTTTTGAACATTGTTGACACTAAGTAATGTTTCAACTACATGTCAACAAACTCTCATAAGAGTATTAGTTGACTGTCTGCTTCATATCTACTAACTGTTGGTCTCCCAACAGATATTCTACTGACTATAAGTAACTTTGCAAGAACATGTCAACTTATTCTAACCCTAACCCTACCAGTCAACTAATACACTACTAACACTCTAATGAGAGTCAGTAGAAATGTAGGTGCAACATTACTTAGTCAATAGAATGTATTAAAGGGACCATCAAAATAAAGTGAAACCTAATATATATTAGCGTACATACATAATATATGTATATGAATCATTCCACAAAACAGTACGATTTGGACTTGCACATTTTTCGATTTTTTACCAAAAAATATTACTTTTCTGAACACCCCACAGCATTAATGACATAATTATCTTCCTGAAAAACATTCAATATACATGCTTATGTTTGTCACTTTTTATATATGTTAATGTGATTAGTTGTTGTAGTTATCTTATTTTAACACGTCTTTGAAATGGGAGCATCCAGGCTAATAAAAAAGAGGGTGTGTTTCCAACTAGGTCTAGGGGAGTATGGGTGAAAACTTGATATTGCGGCTCCACAATCACTACTGTGCAGACTTTGGCACCAAATGATGTCTCCAGTGCAAGATTTTGGCTTCAGTTATCCACAGTAGAAAGAAGCTGGGACGTGTTGTCCATCTTTTTCTTACCATCCATGGCAGGGGTGTCAAACTCAGTTCCTGGAAGGCGGCAGCCCTGCAGTTTTTTGTTCCAACCCTGCTCCAACACACAAACCATGTAGTTTTCAAATAAGCCTGAAGCCTGTTTAATTAGGGTTGGCAGTCCGACCCCCCAAGTGCCACCTCTGCGTGGGCGCGACCCAGGCAGAAGACGCACGATTCGTGGCCATCAGATGGTTCGATTGGCTCTACGCAGGAGAGGCAATCGCAAGAGGTCATCTTTATCCGTCCGAAGCTCACCGGAACACAGCAGGGGAAGAGAAGGCGTGTCCGCTGCAGCGTGTAGATCACGGTGAGTAGAAGATTTCTTGATAGGCTTCTTGCTGAAGGAAAAAATACTGAATGGATGACGTACAAGCACTGCCTTATATAGAGTGGGATCCCGCTCATATTTCGCGCACTTGAACGTCATTGACCAGTTTTACTGGCGTGATTCAATAAGGCTTCAGTAGTATTCGAGGAAAAGGTATTTCCCATAGAAATGTAGAGTGACCGAATTGAAGGGGAACTCTTGACACCCTTGATCCATGGCGACAACAGTACATTTAGCATATTCCGTGGGTAGGAATTATTTAAATGAGTGACATGAGAGATCACACTATCTGTAAAAAGCATTGTAGTCCAAACGAGCTGTTTGCTATAGTATTCCCTTCAGAACACTATATCTATATCCCTTCATAGTGGATTTGAGCTTTGTAACCTTGCAGATCTATTTTTAGAATTAATCAGCAACATCACACATTAACAAAAGTTGAAAACGTGAAAAAAAAAAAAAAAAAAACATAATAGGACCCTTTAACTGTCCTATCATTAAATTAAAGCTGCAGTCCGTAACTTTTTTGTTAAAAATGATCCAAAATCAATATTTGAGGAAGTATATAACCAACCAGTGTTCAAAACTATCGCCTTACTTTAGTCTGATTTACAATGGTTAATTTATAATAATGCTTTCTCATTTGAGTGGTACGGGTAGGTTTTCAGTGGAAATTCGAGCATGAGTCATTACATCATAAAGAAGTTGTCCTGGTTAGTAGGCTATCGCATGTGAGGATGCTGCAGGTGATGGAACGTTTATAGCCTTTTCTCACAGCAGCTGGAATAATTACATTGATCATTTTGATGGCGGATTGTAATCCAGAAAGTATTATGCGTTTATGAAACATATGTGACTGAAATTAAATTATTCCAGTTTTAAATGTGCCTGGGATTACACAGGATTTGTATTTGAAAGAAAACTAGTTCAAAGGAAGAATAATTAGCTTTTTGGGTTATAAGAATTTCTTAATATGAAATTATGGTATGACAATTAGACTGTACAGAAATTTACACATTAATACACACTATACTCATAATCAGGCAATGCTGATGTTGTTAACTAACAATTTGAGAACAAAGTATAACAATAAAAATAATTTGCACGGTTTGATGTGACATGAGCTAATCGATCATTAGATTTAATCACCATTGGTAGCGCGATTTATTGTAATGCTTTTTTCCTCAGTTGGTCAGAACAAATGTGGCAGACTTGTTACTTACTTGTTCAGATGATAACATCCGGTGAAAATTCTTATTTGGGTCATATATTCCAAGACGTAGGCAAGAATCTGTGATTCCTAAGTACAGTATCCACACAGGTGCGGTGACTGACTGCCACACATTCACCTCAAAACATTAGATTCATCCGTGCTGAACCCACGTAATGAAAATAATTCCGCAAGTAACTGCTATTGCAGGTTTCAAACAGAGATGGCGACAAAGAGGCAAAACTTACGTACTGCAGCTTTAATATTATAAACACATTATTATTACAGTATTCATTATCACCTAAGCCAGGTGTCTCCAACATTGCCCACCAAGTATGCTATATAATTAGGTGAATTGTAATCCATGATTTTTTTATTCTTATTTGTAACTACATAAAATGAGAAAAAGAACTATGGTAGCATTGGTAAATGGTAAAATCATAATTTGTGACCCTGGACCACAAAACCAGTCTCAAGTCGCTGGGGTATATTTGTAGCAATAGCCAACAATACATTGTATGGTTCAAAATGATTGATTTTTCTTTTATGCCAAAAATCATTAGGATATTAAGTAAAGAACATGTACCATGAAGATATTTTGTATCAAATAGTTGTATCTCGGCCAAATATTGTCCTATTCTAACAAACCATACATCAATGGAAAGCTTATTCATTCAGTTTCAGATAAACTTTCGTGATGAACCAGTCAACTTTTGACTGGTTTTGTGGTCCAGTGTCACACATATGTAATTAGAATAATATTTTATCATTTCATTGGACAGGCATTTTAACAGTAGGGGGCAATAAACATAACATTTCTCAAGAGCAATTTTTGAAGGGGACAGAAATAATACAGCCAAAATTGTACTTGTAAGGATAGATATGTGTATAAACAGCATGTGCACATAGCATGGATACCGTGTTTAAATATGAGTTTGGTTCGTAGGTTCACCACTAGGTCATATTATAATTATTAAATCATTTTGCATCCTCCACATAATATTTTAGTTTTTGTCTGGGACTTAGAACGTCTCTTATTTAGATATTCATCCACAGCGAGCCCACTGATCTGCCACTTAACATCATATCGAGCAAAACCCAACATATCAGTAGATCTACAATATTATCCTAACATCGGTTCACACACAGGTTTATCGCTGTGTTAGTTGTGGCGGGTGACTTACTATCCAACAAGCCACGGTATTAAACAAGCTAAGCTGGGTAACCTTATAATTGCTATTATTAAAAAAAATACATCGGATATCATCATTTTTTTGTCATGACTAATTTATTAATGATCCAGAATCACTTATTAGATTATTTTCATCACTTTAATCTGTATTAAAGAGAGAGAATCAGTCAGAAGCTCTTCTGAGCGCCCAGTTAGAGAGCTTGAGAAATTCCTCCACATCCCTCTCCAATGTCTGACCACTCTGCCGCAGACACCAAAGCCTGTCTTCAGCCATTGTCATTTTGTTAGGTCACGTTCACTGGAGCTTCTTCAAATATAATCTCTTTTAATGAAAAGAACATCAGGGAACTTGGAGCACTGGGGTACGACAAACAATACCGGACGTGGGAGACAGGGGTACACAGGGGTTAAGAACACTAGGAAATCAAACGAGGAAGAACTGAAACAGGTGAGGAGTAATTAAACACAGACGGAGACTAATGAACTAATAACAAAGACAGGAACACATCGGGAACAAAATACAAGACCAACACAAGTCTGACAAGACCCACCTCTGAATTGTGGCATTCATTCTTTCTAACAGTCCATTAATTTGTGGATAAGGTGAGCATAGGCTTCTTTTAATGTTGAGAATTTCGCGCACACTTTTGTTAATCTGCAATCATAAGGGAACATTTCAAAAATATATTTATATAAGTAATATTTAATTTCTCAACAACAGTGAATTTCTGCCTAGGACTGAATGAAGTATTTACAGCATTGACAAATTATTTCCCCTGGTCAGTAAGTATCCTTTTGGTGGCTTCGAACTGATGGACAAATTTAAAGGTAGGGTAGGCGCTTTCGGAAAGGCGCGCGATAGCAAGCTAGCTTTGAAAGCAAGACCCCCACCCTCCCTGCATAATCACTTTGTAAAGCCACACCTCCAAAACACAAGAATACGTATCAAATACATATGTTGACAGGCAGGCAGGACAGCCTATCGTGATGTTCGGACCGACCACTCTGATTGTACGAACATTTTATGGTCCTATGCCTTCCACAGACGATACGAATACATATAAATAAACTTATCCCACTTAACCTAGTGATTGCTATCAGGATGTGAGGAGACTTTCAACCAGCATAACAAAAAAAATGTTTTTGTACCAAATCACCTATCCTGCCTTTAACGATGCATTGTGTCACTTCCTTGGCTGCCTTTGATGTCAAAGTGTAAGCCTGGGGCCATTTTGTGAAGTAATCGATCATCACGCATATATATTGATGTCCATATGCTTGGTTTTGTGGTCCAGGGTCACATGTAGACGCATGTTACGTTTCTCGTGGATTATTCTGTGAGTTCAGGTGATGGTGGGCTGATGGCATAAATAAGGTGAAAAAATGATTAATTATGGTTAATGATGAATCAAATGGTTAAAGGCAGCCTGTACAGCTGTTATTGTTTTGATTCATATCAGTATTTGAAATGCTGTATGTGGAATAATAATCACACAATGTAAAACAGCTTTAATATATATATATATATATATATATATGTGTGTGTGTATTTATAATTTATGTAAGTTAATGTTACATTTGGCTGTCTTATATGGTGTGGAAGATTTATGCTTGAATAGACTTAATGAGAAAGACAATGTAAAGTATCTTAAGAAGGAGACACAATGAAAAAATCCTCATCCTCAGAGCTCAGTCATATGTCACCATTTACCCGCCCTCATGTCATTCCAAACCCATAAGACTTTGAAAGTTCTGTTTTTTGAGTTCCTCAAAACTGCACATTTTTTAATTTTTATTTTTAGTTCATCAAATTTAGGTAAATTCACCTGACTTGTTTTTCCAAATAAGTGAGACATCCAAAATATGCAGTGTCGGGAGGCTCTTGGAGCAGTGTTGATACACAGATAAAGACTGTCAGATAGATAGATGTTCGAATGGACAAAAATAAAATTTACTCACTTCTATGGTGTGCCCTTGGAGGCTGAGGTTTCCTCAGAAAAAAAATCTTCTTCAGCAGTTATGTCGGGAGAAGGTGGACAGAGGGCTTTTGGGCAGATCTCTGTCTCCTCTGAGATGTCTTCTGGAATTATCTTAAATTTCAGTGTTCCAGGGCCAACGTACAAATACACCTGACCATATGTATTTGATTAGTGTGTATTCTTGAACAATGTAGCTCCTGCCCTCTTCAAATTTGGAGGTAAACCCTTCTTTTTATTCAGATAAACAGTTGCACTGATCATCTCTATTTTTAATTTTGCTATTTCAAATTTTTTCCCTTCATTGTGTTGGTAAGGGCTCGTCGGCTTAGTCAGGTTGCTACACACTTGCACCATAAAAGTGCTGGAGTAGAAATTGCCATGTTGCCATGCTGAGGAAGAGAAAATACAGTAATGTTAAACATTACACAATATTAATATGCAAGGTTAAACTTATAGAAATATAAGAATATTAATGTCAAATTAATTAAAACTAAGTTACTTAGATTAAATTAAAGAGAAAAATGGAAAAACAATAAACAAACTTAACCAATGTGCCTTTTCAAAATGTAATCAAAATGAGTTAATTTACTGCCACACTCTGAAGTGGATCTAGTGATTCCTGACTTTTAGCTGAATCCAGGCATTCCACGGTAAGCACGCATCTGTGAACATGCCTGACTTTTAGTTTCAGCTGTACCAAGTCATTAATGGTGCCTGCATAGAAATGAGCTGGTAAAATATAGTCGTCCGGCCCACTTTGGAGAAGGATGAGCGTATCATTTTTCTGACACCACAATTATTTCAAGCTCTTCCTCCAGGATCTCCCTCTCAATAATCTGAAAAAAAAAAAAATCAATTCACATATAGGGTAAAGGTTAGTGTTATGTTAGATTGTTACCAACAGAGATGCTTTGTAACCAATGTAATGAACAGAGATTGAGCGAGAAAGCATAACATATCAATGTTAGAGGCAAGAAGACAAAAAAAAGAAGCATTCTCAGCTTCCTGCTTCCCCACTGTAAATATTTTTTGTTATTTTACAGATTTATTTCCTTCTCCATGTCAAACTTCTAAAATGTCAGTAAATAGGCACCTGTGCTCTGGTCATCCTGGCCACTTCTACCTGGGAAATGACACACAGGTGAGGACAATACCTGAGTGTTACTCAGTCCTGATCCAGGAATCCCTCCACACTGAATATTTCAAGTGTTTCTCGAATATTTCTCCTCAAAATGTATTCCCAATCAAGATTAATTCACCTAAATTGCGTATGTCATATAAGGTTCTTAGGGGACTCCAGGACTGTTATTGAGAAACACTAGTACAATAGGGGCTTTTGCATTGCATTAGTTATAGGAGCTAATTTAGTTCCCCCAAAAAGAGTTCGTATGATTCAAATTGTTCCCAGTTACTGCAGGGTGAACATTCCAATAACTACGCCCACCAATAGTTGAACGAACAATGAAAATGTTTTTCCAGTGGAAAAAAAGCCCCTTACAGCTTACGGTTGCCTATAGTAAGTAAATCAGGATAACTGGACTAGATATTCAATTATGCTTTTAAAATCACTCGCTTTTTCAGTCTGCCCCTGGAGACTCTGGTAGCTCCTGTTTGAGAAGATGTCCTCTTCTTCACCAGTCCTACGTGCTGAAGGTGGACAGAGGACCTCTTTAGCTGCTCTTTTGGCCTCCTCTGTTATGGACAGTGGAGTTGTCATAAATTTCATCGTTGCTTGATTAACAATGACCATGGACATTTTCAGGAGCCACTGTTTTACCTTATAAACATTACAGAGAGGCATGTGTGAGATAGATATACACAGGAGAGTGACATTTAACCCTTAGTATATGTATTTATTTGAATGCATGTTAATCTATGTTTTGTGTTAGACCATCTGCACTTTGTTCAACTGCTGTATGCTGATATCAAATCTAAGATGCAGGTTATTCAACTGCAGTTGAAAAGTTTCAGAACTTCTTCCTTTTCATTTAAATTTCTAGTATTACAAGAATAATGTTCATGAACACTTTACCAAATGCAGTAATGTAACACTACAATACACAACAATTTAAAACACAGCTGTACAGAACTGTATAAACAGACAAACATTAACGGCCAGTGGCTACCGTAATTAAATAAAATGGAGCAACTTGCCTCAAAAATAGAACTTCATTTCAGCAAAGGTGTGTTGTTCAGCATTATTAGTAGCACTGCAAAGAGAGTGCTGTTCAGAGCACTTAATGTATGCAATGAGGAACTGCAATCGAATCAGTCAGGTTTACCTCTTAACAATCTGTGCTGTAGATGTGGACACAATTGAAAAAGTATTGCCACATTGCTGAAATGGTCATAAAACAATCCTCCCCTCTCTAATGTGCATTTTAAGATGCTGATAAATTCAACATGACATGTTAATGCAAATGAGGTCAATGACATACAGTGGTGTGAAAAAGTGTTGGCCCCCTTCCTGATTTTTTTTATTTCCTCAACACAGGAAGTTCCTGAGGTTTGCTTTCGGGGGCAAAGCGTACCAATATCGGGTTCTTCCTTTCGGCCTTGCACTCTCACCCCACACGTTTACCAAGTGTATGGATGCTGCTCTGATTCCACTGAGACTCCAGGGCATCCGCATACTCAATTACATCGACAATTGGTTGATACTAGCTCAATCAGAGCAGGTAGCGGTTTGACATCGAGATGTCGTTCTCACCCACGTGAAACGTTTGGGGTTAAGACTAAATGCAAAGAAAAGTGTGTTTTCACTAGTACAGAGGACCACTTACCAAGGCGTAGTGTGGGATTTGACCATGATGCAGGCATGTCTGTCTCGAGCTTGGATGGAGTTGATCCTCACGGCAGTCAAGAGAGTAAGAGAAGGGCAGTCACTCACTGTCATACAGTTTCAACGTGATATTGTTTGGCCTGCTGTACATGACTCAGGTGGCTCAGGACCAAAGGGTTTTCCCCGAGGGTCAACCCATCCCGCATGATCAAGGTCACTCGGCTAGGCTTACGGGCCTTAGACATGTGGAAGAAACCTTGGTTCCTGTCACAAGGGTCCGTGTTGGGGGCTCCGTTTCGTTATGTAACGCTGACGACGGACGCCTCCCTCACAGGCTGGGCAGCGGTCGCGAGTGGCCGCTCCACCCAGGGTCTGTGGGAAGGTCCCCATCTCATGTGGCAAATAAATTGCCTGGAAATGCTGGCCGTATTTCTAGCTTTGAAGTTGGTCCAAAATGCAGCAGCTAGAGTCCTTACTAGAACCAGGAAGTATGACCATATTAGCCCGGTTCTGTCAACACTGCACTGGCTCCCTATCAAACATCGGATAGATTTTAAAATCTTGTTAATTACTTATAAAGCCCTGAATGACTTAGCTCCTCTGTACTTGACCGAGCTCTTATCACATTATAGTCCTCCACGTCCGCTGCGTTCTCAAAATTCTGGCCGTTTGATAATACCTAGAATATCAAAATCAACTGCGGGCGGCAGATCCTTTTCCTATTTAGCGCCCAAACTCTGGAACAATCTACCTAACACTGTTCGGGAGGCAGACACACTCTGTCAGTTTAAATCTAGATTAAAGACCCATCTCTTTATCCTGGCTTACACATAACACACTAATACACTTCTATTATTCAAATCCGTTAAAGGATTGTTAGGCTGCATTAATTAGATCAACCAGAACCGGGAACACTCCCCATAACACACGATGTACTCGTTACATCGTAAGTAGAATGGCATCTACGCTAATATTTGTGTTTCTTTCTTATTCTGTTTCTCAGTCCATATCCGATCAGATGGTGGATCAGCACCAAGAGATGATGTCTACAGCCCTGATCGTCAGCGGACATAAATTTAAATTATAATAAACAAACAAATATATATGATAAAAATACACAGAGAAACAATAAATGTATTAAACTATACATTACAATTATAGCAAATGAATAAGTCATGTAAATGAAAAACTTCAAATAATGAATAAAACACAAATATAACAAATACATTCAATTATAAATTAAAATGCTCCATCGGGACAAGACCATGGGAATCAGATAAGCCCTTTACACAATCTGACATGGCTGCGGTTGGAATTGAACTGCGGGTTTCGTCTGGTCAGAGGAGAACTGGCCCCCGACTGAGCCTGGTTTCTCCCAAGGTTTTTTTTTTCTCCATTCTGTCACAGAGGGAGTTTTGGTTCCTTGCCGCTGTCGCCTCTGGCTTGCTCAGTTGGGGACACTTAATTTCTAGCAATTATCGTCGATTTGATTGCACAGATACTATTTAAACTAAACTGAGCTAGACAATGACATCTCTGAATTCAATAATGAAATGCCTTTAACTGAAAATTGAGTGTTTAATCTTATCATTATACATTACTGACACTCTATCCTCCAATTTGATACTGTTAAGTGCTTTGACACAATCTGTGTTGTTAAAAGCGCTATATGAATAAAGATGACTTGACTTGACTTGACTCAGTGAGTCCAAAACCAGCGAGAGCATCTAGAGAAAGACTAAAAGACAATGAGGATATGATTTAGAGTGCACAGTTCTGCTGTCTTGACATACGAGCCGTTAACAATGGAGTCAATGTGAGTGTCCCACTTCAAGTCCTGAGAGATGGTGGTGTAAAATGTGTTATTAACCACCCAGCCTTTTGAATGGTAAAAAAAAAAAAAAAAAAACGGCAAGTAAATAAAATAAGTACCACGAGAGCAATTCGAAAGCATCAGGAGCGTCTGCTCTCTGTAGCTCTCGCTGTACTTTGATGTCACACACCGATCGGCTTCAAGTCGAACACAACTCTTAGTAGGGGCCATGCTCGGTGGCTCGATTGTGTCATCGAGTCATGATTTGGCCCCGCCCAAAAAATCCTGATCACGAAAATGGTGAAAAACTGTTTACCGATCTAACTCCACAATTAAGTACTACATGGTCCACAATCGTCTTCTCAGAATTGAGTTTACATGGACTTTAATCTCCTGTCTGTAAGCAGACTCGTCACCATCCTGAATGAGGCCAATAAGTTTGGTGTCGTCTGCGAACTTCAGGAGCTTGACAGAGGGGTCTTTAGATGTGCAGTTGTTGGTGTTGATGTTGCAGAACAATAATGCAGTCCCATATTGACTGCATCATCCACAGACCTGTTTGCTCTGTAGGCAAACTGAAGAAGATCCAGCAAGGATCCAGTAATGTCCTTCAGGTAGGCCAGCACCAGTTTTTCAAATGACTTCATGACCATAGACGTTAGAGCCATAGGCCTGTAGTAATTTAGTCCTGTAATTTCTTTGGGACGGGGGATGATGGTGGAGCGTTTGAAACGTGAAGGGACTTCGCACAGCTCCAGTGATCTGTTGAAAATCTGTGTGAAGATGGGGGCCAGCTGGTCAGCACAGGATTTCAGACAGACTGATGTAACACAATCTGGGCCTGGTGCTTTTTTTCCTCTTCTGCTTCCGGAAGACCTGGCACACATCGTCTTCACTGATCTGAGGTACAGGTTTGGGGGAGAGGGGGGTTGCGTGGAGAGGTGTTCAAGGCGGGTGTGGGGTGTTTTTTACAACAGTTGCAGGCTGTAAATTAGTGGTGCTTGTTACCTCCTTGTTCCATGTAGTTACAGGGTAAATACAACATTTGCAGGCTTTAATTTAAAGCGGTGCTTGTTCTCCCCTTATTCCATGTAGTTACAGGCTACAACAAATTGCTCTGAAATGATTGTTTATACAATAGGACATAAATACATTAAATATCAGGTAATATATCAATAAACATGGTGGACTATTCAAATATTGTTTGAAATTTACTATAGGCCTGCTGCTGGGTTAAATTAAAATCACACATAATATGACAACAGTAACAACACAGGCAACAGATAATAAAAGAAACATTTATTACACCAGTTCAGAAAAAAGCAAGGCAACTCCATACTTATACAGCTTATACAGTTAAACCAAACTCTTTTGAAAAGCTTCTTTAAGAACAAATTTAAGATTTTGTTCAATTTGTTCATGTTTTTCACCCACTGACGAAGTTAAACTATTATGGCCAAACCATCATGCCAATAAACACACAGTAATAATTAAACTGTGTATTATAGTGTACTGACAGGATTTTACCATCTTTGATTTTACCATTTTGATCCACGTCCTCAAGCACCATTTTGACTAGTTCACAGTTTCCGGTTTCAATTGCTGCTCAATGTAGTGAGAACATACTCGGACAAAACCCTCCAGTTTTAAAAGAACACATTCCAGTCATTTTCAAAAATCTCTCTCCTCTTCGCTTCGATTAGTTTACTTGTATTTCCGACATATTACTGTCATGAGCGCCGCACACACCGACTCGATCGTCTCAAGCGCTATTCCAGCTGTTTCCAGTTCACGCTCACCGCATTCACTGGTCCAGTTTCAAACAAACACAATCCAGACAGTTTCAAAGTTGTCCCTCATCTGTGCTTCGATTAGTTTTCTCCTATTTTCCACACGTTCCCACCTTAAGCACTGCAGACACAGATTTCGTCGCACAAAGAACTGTTCGCTTTTGAACTCACGTGACTTGCTGCATGCTCTCTTTCACGTCCTCCACATTCTTAACCCAGCACCGTCGGGTTACTTAGTTATTACAGATATCAACCCAAATTGGGTCAAATCAAGCCAGCTTCCTAACCCAACAGTCAACCAATCGTTTGGATTGAAACAATAACCCAGCGTGTTTTATACGTGTTACGTGCGGTGGTGTCCAAGGAGTACGAGGAGGCGACGGTTACAAAAGGTAGTTTCTTTAATGAAGATAAGTAGATCACGAAATATACACACATCACAACATAACGTTATCAATAACGGATAAACACAGAGGGAGAACTCAGGACTTATAAAGGAACAGGAACAAAAGAGCAAACAACATAATGAAACTCAGGTGGGGACAATCAAACGATAATTAACTAATGAGGGCAGGAACTAAACCAAATAAGGAAAGTGAGGACTAGAACAGACAGACATGTAACAGTATCTCCCCCTCCCGGTAGGCGCGTCCTGCGCCGTAACAGTACCAATGGAGAGGGGGGGTGGGCGTCCTGGATGCCGGTGCAGGACAGAGATACCGGATACAGAGGAGGCATCCAGGGCGGATCAGGGGACTCCGAGGGCCATGGCGGGTCAGGAGGCTTGGAAGGCCTAGGCGGGTCTATTTGGGGCTATCCATCTTTGTCTGGACTCTTGGGGGCACTCGGACAGCGCGGAGACAGGGAGGCGCCTTCGTGGCGCAGGCACTGGGGTGCGCTCTTGGAGCGCGGGCTCTTGGCGGCGCTCTTGCAGCGTGGGCTCTGGGGGCGCTCTTGCAGCGTGGGCTCTGGTTTGCACTCTTGCAGCGCGGATTCTAGGGGGCACTCTTGCAGTGCGGAACTGGACGGGACCACCGGAGGCAAAGGTGAGCTGGACGGGACCAGCGGGATTGCCATACTTTGTAGCGGGTTGGCCGCATTCTCTGGTGGCGGGTTGACCGCACTCTCTCTCAGCGGGTTGGCCGCTCTCTCTCTCGGCGAGTTGGCCGCACTCTCTTTCGACGGGTTGGCCGCATTCTCTGGCGGCGGGTTTGCCGCACTCTTCGGCGGCGGGTTGGCCGCTCTCTCTCTCGTCGAGTTGGCCGCTCTCTCGGCGGGTTGGCCGCACTCTCTGGCGGCGGATTTGCCGTGGCCGCGGACGGCAGTCGGGATCCGTGGGTCGCTGGCGAGTTGGTTCCGACTCGGGCCCGGACGCTTCCCAGACACCGAAGAATGGCCTCTCTCCAACAACATCCCGTGGTGTCTGGGAGGTCCACGGGACGGTGGTAAGTGGCCCCGAGCTGGAACATCTCTATTATGATGGAGTCCGCTAGCGTCATTCTTTCTGCGAGCTCACAGAAGTGGCTCGCGAACGTGAAAAAGGGGAGATCCCGGAGGGCTAAGGCGGCGATCGCTTCCACGAATTCCATGCTTCAGTCTTTGGTCCGTTATTCTGTTACGTGCGGTGGTGTCCAAGGAGTACAAGGAGGCGACGGTTACAAAAGGTAGTTTCTTTAATGAAGATAAGTAGATCTCGAAATATACACACATCACAACATAACGTTATCAATAACGGACAAACACAGAGAGAGAACTCAGGACTTATAAAGGAACAGGAACAAAAGAGCAAACAACATAATGAAACTCAGGTGGGGACAATCAAACGATAATTAACTAATGAGGGCAGGAACTAAACCAAATAAGGAAAGTGAGGACTAGGACAGACAGACATGTAACAATACGTGTAGGCTATAAAAAAGTACACAGTGTATGTTTTTGCTAAATCGCTTGAAAATATAAGATTGTTGTTATTAGAATAGGTACCCCTTAGTTTTAATTTTACAGGTTAATTACATTACCCCTTTTTTCCCCAATAATTACTTCGCATATTATTCCTTTATACCTACATGGAGGTACTGAATAGGTACACTATAATTACAAAAAAGTTACAATGTAAATTCTTTTTACTTACACAGTATGTTGCGGGTTGTAATCTAAAGCGTTATAAAGCTGGATACCGATTTATGAACTCTGTTAATCTGTCAGTTTGCGATGAATAAACACCCTGAATAATATCTGAAGTACTCTGAGACTGCAATGACTTTGGTGTGTATAGTAGCAATATAGCGGCTTTTTTTTTTAAATGCAAAGATGTTAGTTGATGAATAGTGGCCGTTTACATGGAAGGAGATCCAGCAACAAGAGCGAGCAGTTCATTCAAATGGACAGAGACAGGTGGTAAATGATTAGGAAGTACTAATATAAGAAAATACTTATTTTAAGTTGACCTCAGGGAAGTACTGAAAGCATATGACCCTGTTAAGATCACAGGTATGTGAACGTAGCCTCAAAGATTTTGTGATCAAAGATAACTGTAGATCTACAAGACAGATGAGACCAAACGCATGAAAGTCAAAGGAGGTCATGTGTTTTTATTTTAAGATTACAATGAGATGGTATGAAGGTGGTAAATTCATTAGTCCATTTGGTAAAAATCAATCATTAAGAAAGCTCATATAGAGTGGGGGAACTATGACGTCACTTTGTAGGCGGATCGGCGGTTAGCATGAAACTGGTTCCTCGACAAAAAGCCTATGGGATTTTTCCATAGGCTTTTGGATTATCGCAAAAAATAAGCTCTGTGTTCAACCATAGTATATGAAACTTACACATTTTGTCCATCAAGATAATCTTCACAAAATAATATAACTTTAATGAATTTTGATGCCTAAATAACTGCGCCAGAACTTAAAAGCTAAACTTAGGCTATAAACGAACTGCAGCACCATGGTCACTCGTCTTCAGCGTCACCACCACCGCGTTCCCGACAACTATTTCAAACTTATTTTTAACGTGTTCAGTGAAAAGGATTTACTCTGTATATGAATTTTAATCCACGCTACATGAACCTTTTCATATAAACTGGAATAAATACAAAACTAGAGCCAAACAAAAACTGAAATGAGACATTAATAATAAATAGTATAGTGAATAAATGAAATAAACATACCTAAGGGACATTTAAAGCACATATTTCTGTACATTTCGAAATAAGGTGCATTAAAAGTCAATAAATTCTTGATTAATATGAATATTTTAATTAAAAACGTGTCTCCACGTACTATTCAATAAAAGTCTAGTGTATTTAATCTATTAAATAACAGCAGAGTGAGTTTTTGGATATGGTAAGATTAAACTTATTTTAGTGAATAAAGTACCACATTTCAGCTATCGTTTTGTTAGGATGGGTAAACAAAATGTTATTTTATCCTTGCTTCTAGGAAATCCTCAATCTGTATGCTTTCTTACAGTTTCTTGTGGCCGTAAACATTTAATTTTAACGTGGCTTTAAGCTCATATAGAGTGGGGGAACTCTATACATCGTTAAAGTTTCACTTTCACCATGACTAAGCCGGTAAATGTGGTGTTTACATGAAATAATCATACGAGTTTACCTTATGGTACGAACCCATAGTCTCCGCATCAGTAAGCGATAAAACGAGCTTCTTCCCTCCGAAGACTTGTGTTGCATTTCGGGGCAAAACAAAAAACATTGTCGAACAACAATATAAAATGCGGGAAAATATTAATTAGTTATTCTACAATTAATTATATTACAAATTGTACTACAGCTGCAAATACTGTAAATTGATAAACTGTTCGGTGTGATGACGTTGAATGTCTCCAACAGCGTCTGTAGTCCCATTTAGCAACTTGTTAGCAACCATTTTTTTTAAACGTAACAGTTTAAAAAAAATCACGAGTGGGGTGTAACTGGAGTGTTTTATGTCGTAGAATAAAACGTGAAAGTGTGAACCACGGACCTTATTTAAGGGATTTAACCAAAATCCCATTCAAAAAACCCATTGACACTGGGACGATGGAACCGGAAGTGCTAAAATGCTAACTCGCTTCCACCACTCTATTCTGACATTAGATAGAGGTGTGACTTGGTGTCATGGAAATGGACTCTGGACTCCACTGACTCTCTTTGAATGTCATTTGCAATGTAAAATATGCATGTCAACAAACCTGTTGCATATTGTGTAGGCCTACCTAAATGGAGCAACACATGGTTTACTGATCCAACACAACCTTTCTTGTCTCTGAAAAGACAAGTTGGAGGATTTGTGTATCTGTGTGATCATTTGTTGGCATATCATCATGAGGACTGATTTGATGTTAGTACTGTTATCAGGTGAGTTTTAAGGTAATATTTCAATAATTTAACAACATTTGCATGTTCACAGTTCACTGATGTCAGTTACTTGTCACTTGATTTGCAACCAAACATAAAGAAAATATATTACTGTTGTAATTAAATTCTTAAATTCTCCACTTTCAAATATTCAAACCCTCATGCCTTTATTTTGGCTGAATTCTGCTTAAATTCTGTAAAATGTCTACAAAAATGTTGAAATTATCCAAATGTGTAAATAAAGTAAAAAAAGAGCAGCTCTCAGACACTGAAAACACAAACTCAAGTGCTGTTCACATGAACACTTTTTTTCTCGCAATTCATTTAAAGGGTCATGAAACCCCCTGTTTCAGCACTGGTTAGTTCTCACCACAGTTTTAAAAAATGCTAAAAAAAAGTGGCCGTGGTGCGCTCCGGAGACACAGCTTCGGGTTCAGACAGTTTAATTTCGCTCCCATCGAGTTAAAAACAAATAAATGCACAGCCATTTGCACTCTGCATCGAAAACATATATAACACGCTGTTGCACCTCTGATAAATTTTAAGGCTTATTCTGTAGAATTTATATAAGCCTTTTGACGGTTTGTGTCATGGAGCTGTAAAAACGGTTACACTCACTAATCGTGTTTGTGCCGAACTCTTATTACAAAGCAAAAACAAACACTCTCCTTCGATCCATGAACGTTTCTCTCAGTTAATGCACGTGATCTCACAGTCTGAAGCGTCTGTCACAGCAAATCAACACATGCTGTTGTGACCTATTAAGCGAAGCTCTTCTCATTGGATAAGAACATGCAGTCTCATGAATAATTAAATAGTTGCGTCATTGATGTACTATAGTCCTTTGCCACGTCACAAATTGTGACGTCAACACGATGTAGATTTTAAACCCGGAAGATGAAATTAGCGCAAAAAAGCTTAAAATTAACTAGTTTTCTCCAACAGTTAAAATGATCGGATGTTAACATTGCCTTCTGTGATGTGCAACACCTCTGCTAAAATCTCAGAAAAAGTATTCTGGGGTTACATGAAACCTTTAAAAAAATAAACTCGCAATCTTGAGAAGAAATGTCCAAATTGTGAGATATAAACTGGCCACTAAATCAAATCTGAATTTGGAGTTTTATCTCTCAATTCTGCTAATTCTACACAATTTGTTCCTCAGAATTGTGAGATAGGCCTAAGTCGTCGCAATTACTTTTTTTGTTTATTCATTAAACTCTGGAAACATGCTTCCAGAAGTTCCCTCCAAACCTCCATATGGTGTGTTTTAGATGCGATTGTGTTGCTGATCTAAAGAAAATTCCAATGGAATTTTGCAATTTTTAATTTTGCCAAGATATTGTTCTGAAATTAACATTTAAACAATATAAATTACATCAACGTGTTAATGCCTCTCTCCGCAGCTCTGACCTCCGGTGTGAACTCTTATGTGTTTTACTGGAGTTGTTAGCACCAGGTACATTACAAGTCAAACCATTTAATTTTGTAATTTCAGTTTAATATAACTGTTATTAGCGGAACTGCAAAAAACAAAACAAAAAAACAATGCTACATAACATTTTGTTTATAAGTAGTTTTATTGACATCTTTCTATGGTTGAAACACTGATTAAGCAAGCGGTTGGCCTACAGGAGATGTGAAGTGCTTGTTCATGTTTATTTTGTGTCATAACTAATAGAGGATGTTCACTCACATGATATAGTATAGGCCTAGTTTTTTTTAAGAGGCTATCTAACGTTGCTCCAAAATGCAGAAAGAAATGATAAATGGCAGACAAAATACTAATTTTTTGACAGTTGTTTGTCACTTTCACTGAAACACTGAAATTATATTATTATTGATTATGAGCCTGAGCGATTCATCGTGTGTGTGCATGTGTTTCAGAGAAAAAGAGACAGATAGTGAGACTGGAGGTGAAATCAAGTCAAAATGTGAACGATCCTGGCGTGAAGAGAGAGATTTTGGCAAAGGTGTGTAAGTTGAGTATGTAACAGTGATTATGAACTTACCTAAGTGTATTATTGAGTATTAAAAGTTTGTTTCTGTCCTTCAGGTAGAGCAGATACTGAAGGGGAATGGGCTGACAGAGGATGCTAAGCTCTCGTGGATGATGTTTTCTGGTGAAATTGTCTTTCACAGGATGTGGTGTCAGAAGAATGATTTTTCTAATTTGCACTGCAGGAGAAACATGAAATGATTGTTCATAATAGCATTTCCTACCTAATCATCCTCACATTTATACTGACTGTGTCCTTTTAGCCACATTTTGAATACTGCTTTTGCATTGTTGAAAGTTTGTAAAACAGTAGTTTGAAAAATGGCAACAACAGACACAAACCTATGCAAAATAAATGTAAACTGGAAAGCAAGACGACGCCTGCAGGTCAACATCTGTCCTACAGAGGGAGCTCAAAAGAAGCGATGAAAGAACTAAAAGAAAAACAGTTTTTAGTGAGTCACTGTAAAAATTATTTTTCAAAGTTTTAAATGAAAAATTATTGGAGTATGTTTTACAAAAAAAAAAAAAAACTACTTTAGTATTTCTACTTTAAAACTTAATGTTTCATTTAATGTGTTACTTGCTGTTTCTTGGTAATTATTTGTGAAATGTAGCAATTTCTGTCTAAAGTAAATCCTGGCAAGTAAAATCTGCTCAGATTTAATTTTTTTTAGTGTATGTGTGATAATAAAAACACAAACTCAAAGAAATCAATAAACTCTGCTCTTCTCGTCCACAATCGTAGGTTAGTTATTTTGTTGTGTATGGTTTGTAACTTATATAGAATTCATTTTGATGAATGACACACATCTTCAGGAGGAAGATTACTAGGCATGTCACAGCAATCATGAGAATATAACTTTAATATTTGTCTAAAGCAAACATGTCTTTACACATTAGATCTTAAATGAAGCACATGTGCATTTATTGACTTTGCACATTTGTTTGGTTGTGTGAACACAACATCACTTCTGTAACTTTATTTAAAAACCATAGAAAGTGGTCAGACTTTCACAGAGTCACATTAATTTGCCGCGAATGCTGTTTTTAAACCACAGATATTTTCCTCCATAGCTGAGGTGATTGTAATGTTCATGATGCAATAAAATGCCACCATTTACAGCAAAGTTATTATATTTCATTGCTAGGTAAGTCTGTCTGTTGTGTATGTTTCTGAGTCTAGGTCTGTACAATTTAGTTCTCTTATTTGTATTCTTTCTAATCCATTACTGTTCAAGACGAGCAAACTCACTGAAGAGCGAAACTTTTTATTCCACAAAAGGTTTTTTTACAGTGGAAAAAGTTCATTCGGATTATTAATATGTTCTTCACACTGAGAACACAACGGTTCTGTTTTGGTTCTTTGGGAACCAAAGAGACCATACTCTTATTCACTACATAAATAAAATAAGTAAAATGTTAATTTTGTAGACATTTTTGTCAAATATTTTAAATACAAAGTGAGTTTATAACATTTAAGCACTGTCAACAGGCAAATTAAGATCGCGTCTTGTGTGAGCTGTACTTTGGTTGAAATGTAACGAATATGATGGGAAAGCAAAATTCACTAAGTACATTACACTGGTTTGCTGCATCCTTAATTGCCGGATTACAACTTTAAATGCAGGTATTGCGTTTGAACTGACTTGAATAATGTAATGATACATATGAAAAATACACACAAATTTACACATAGCGGTTCAAATGCTGACTGATATCTTAACAACGTGCGATTTTATATTCTAATAGTGTATTGTCTTGACCATGGTGAACATATTTAGAAAGGTTTGCAATCCTGTTTTTTAGGCAGTTAAGTAAGAATAAAAATAAAACTGAATAAATAAAAACTAATTGAGCACTGTTCAGCTCAATGTTCAGCGGCAGCAGTGACAGAATTTACACCCTACCTATTTGTAACTCAAGGAAAAGGACTTGTGAATATTTTATATAACTGATCATTTTCAAAAGGTGGACCGCATCCACACCCCGGCATCCATCTGGACCGCGAGCCATAACAGCAACGCCATTTTAAGTGAGCAGCGCGTCAAAACAGCGGATCACATAACGTGCTCAGGGTCGTTTATGGTAAATATCTTTCAGCGCTATATTGTCTAGTATTTTTTTCTAAAGCCAAACACACTTTATTCAAGCCGTGCATTATCATGCTGCAACATGAGGTGATGGTCGTGGATGAATAGCACAACAATGGGCCTCAGGATCTCGTCACGGTATCTCTGTGCATTCAAAATGCCATCAATAAAATGCACATGTGTTCGTTGTCCATAACATACGCCTGCCCATACCATAACCCCACCGCCACCATGGGCCACTCGATCCACAACGTTGACATCAGCAAACCGCTCACCCACACGACGCCATACACGCTGTCTGCCATCTGCCCTGTACAGTGAAAACCGGGATTCATCCGTGAAGAGAACACATCTCCAAAGTGCCAGACGCCATCGAATGTGAGCATTTGCCCACTCAAGTCGGTTACGACGACGAACTGCAGTCAGGTTGAGACCCCGATGAGGATGACGAACAAGCTTCCCTGAGACGGTTTCTGAGGGTTTGTGCAGAAATTCTTTGGTTATGCAAACTGATTGTTGCAGCAGCTGTCCGGGTGGCTGGTCTCAGACGATCTTGGAGGTGAAGATGCTGGATGTGGAGGTCCTGGGCCGGTGTGGTTACATGTGGTCTGCGGTTGTGAGGCCGGTTGGATGTACTGCCAAATTCTCTGAAACACCTTTGGAGACGGCTTATGGTAGAGAAATTAACATTCAATTCACGGGCAACAGCTCTGGTGGACATTCCTGCAATAAGCATGCCAATTGCACGCTCCCTCAAAACTTGCGACATCTGTGGCATTGTGCTGTGTGATAAAACTGCACATTTTAGAGTGGCCTTTTATTGTGGCCAGCCTAAGGCACACCTGTGCAATAATCATGCTGTCTAATCAGCATCTTGATATGCCACACCTGTGAGGTGGATGGAGTATCTCGGCAAAGGAGAAGTGCTCACTAACACAGATTTGTGAACAATATTTGAGAGAAATAGGCCTTTTGTGTACACAGAAAAAGTCTTAGATCTTTGAGTTCAGCTCATGAAAAATGGGGGCAAATACAAAATTGTTGCGTTTATAATTTTGTTCTGTGTAGCTACACTGTTTTTAGTAGGCTAGATACTGCTTTTAAGTAAAATATTAAAATAGTATAGATTTCAGGAGGAAACCCCTGAACAGAAACAGTATTTTTCTTTTCTTTTTTGTCACATGGCCTCTCATGTATCTAAATGTAAAAATGTATTTATTTGTTTGTTTTGTCTGGATCTTTGCTTGTAAGAAAATATAGAGGCCACGTGTGTTGCCCTTTAAGGAATGTAACTTTCAAATAGTTCTTTAAATATTTTTTGGTACATATTCTCAAGTGAAAATGTGAAGTTCATAATTACTTTTCCTTTATCTACCTTGTTTGTAAAGAAATTATATTATTTGTTTCATGTGATGACATCACTTCCTGTGAGTGCTCCGTTCTGCATGAAAACAATGAGACAGACATAGCGTGCTCTCTCTAATAATCTATTGCATCCACCAAAAAGCATCATAGAGGCAATGCCGTAAGTTCATTGATACAACATTAGACATGTAAAAGATCATATATTAGTAATGATTTTGTTAAAAATATGTTTGATAAGTTGCTAAAAATAGTTGTGTACTATTGTGTACAAGCATTCAGTGCATTGTAACTACTGCTACAGTGAGAACAGTAGTTTATGCTTATGTTACGGTCATTCATGTTGCGATGTTAGTCAAGACACTGGATTCTGAAGATTGTTGTATTGTTTCATTACAGTTTTCACCGCAAATGTTAATGAGGGAGAGTGACAGTAAATGATCAACCTTACTACGACTCTGTCTTCATGCATGGTGCTGGAGACTAAATGATTCCTGATGGTTTCTCACCTAATTCTTCACCTTAATTCCTAATTTTTTTGCAGTTAAGTTGTCTTTTCCTCTCCACCTGTTTTTTCTGACCTTGCTGACCCAATGAGCATTTCGCTGCCCAGTGGTCATGCCCTTAACTTTGCTAATTCTATTATTGCATCCTTCTCATGGGCATTTAATAATTTTTTTTTAACTTTTATTCTTGAGTTCAATCTCTTTTTTGGCTCATTTTATCTGTAAAGGAAAACCTGCCTAATAATTCTGCACACCTGAAATAAGAAGTTTCTGACTATCAGCCTTCATGGACAATTATATATCATTTATAAATTATTAAATACAAAATCAATAGTAGTTATTGAGATTGATGTGGTTTGGAATTGGTAAAATGTTCTTGGAAAAAAAATATGACCAGAATATCAACTTGCCTAATAATTCTGCACAGACTGTACATTAACCCCCTGGGGTCGACAAACGCATATACGCGTTTTGAGGCAGATTTTCCTGATAAGGCCGAAATGAGCTTTGCATCTTAACATATCTTTGTTTTGTTTTTACAAAGCAGATCATATATTTTGTCTATAGCCTATAAAACAGCTTTGTAAATATGAAGATTTCAATACATGAGGATTCTGAATGGGATTTTTTTTAGCGAGCCATTACATGACTTGAGACTCGACTTGGACTCGTGACCAAAGACTTCAGACTTGACTCGGACTCCAAGTTAAAGACTTGTGAACATCTCTGAGACTATTTTTTTTTAATAAATTTACTCTAATGTTTGTGGGTAGGGCACTTTTTTTAAATTCAGGTACGCCTAATTCTGTAAAAATGCAAAATATGCAACAGGGCTGAAGAGGTTTTAACCACAGGTTTTGTAGCACAAGCATGGCTGTTTTGTGGTACCCATGGTTTAATGATAGTAACAGTGTTCTTTTTTTTAAACTATGGTATAAACATGTTTAATTTTCGTAAGGTACAGGGTATACCCAGGGGTTAAGGTGAGTTGGAGTTCACTGTCACCTACTGACTGTCGCATATTCTCTATTTTGTTTTACTATTAAGTTCTTGTTTGTTATTTTCCAGTTACCTGTCCATTCCATTTGAGTTTTGGCAGGTTACATGCACGACGCCGAGAAAGTGAAAAGGCAAATGTGGTAATTAATATTGCTATTTCAATATGACAGGCTCATAACTCGTAAGACATTGGAAATACAGTTGCAAATGGACTTTGCTTTTTAATTTGAAATGTGGCAGTCACTGTGCGTTCGCAAAAGCGAAAATGCAAATGATAATGCAAGATTTGCAATTGCATTTGGATTATGTCACAATTTATGCGCCCACGTGTGGAAAACGCAATCGAAAAAACAATTTGCAATTCCTTTTGAAAAAAGTCCTGAATATTCTTCCATACTTTGGACCTTGCATTTAACTATGTAATACAGTTAATTGTTAATAACTTTGAAACAAAGCTATTGCAGCATAACTAAAATTGTTTAATGTTACACTTACACAGTAACTACACGTAACAAGAGGGTAACAAAGGATCGCTTTAAATTACAGCCCGCAGATGTTACACTTACACAGTAACTACACATGACAAGGGTGTATGTTTGCACAGTAGTTAAGAAAAATGTTGTAGTACATTTTATTCTACTTGCCTCAAACCACATACGGAAGCTCAAGTGCACCAACAGCACTACAGCTATCAAAAAAACATTAATTATACAGTAAATATAAATGTGTTGTGTATTATATATCCTGGGAGCAGCTGCAACCATATGCAATGTTCTTTCATCAGGTAAATTTTCATATGGAAATTTTTTAACCAAATCATAGTAGAAATTCATTACATAATTTCCCCATGATCCCACATAAAGAAACACTAGTTAATCATATTCTTAAGTAAACTGTGTTAAAATTTTAGAAAGACTATGGTGTTTTTTAACTTTACTATAATTACTAAATTATACTACTACTGTTTAATATTTGTATCAGTCATGTAAGATATATGTTGTAATAATACAATAAGTACCTAGTACGTAGTGTAAAAATATACTGCATCATATATTTCGTGTTATTACAATAAGACAGCTTGTTCTAAATCATAATATTGTTGCCTAAAGCCGGTGTTATACTTTCCTCATGAGCAATCCGGACGCGGACACGGACTACTTGTATTTAAACTACAGAAAGCATTCGCTGGTGGTCCGCTCCACGGACGTGTTCCATACATGCGCAGTAGATCGGCTTGAACAGTAAACAAACATGTGAACAAACAATTGCCTAGAGTTATTGCACATCATCTTTATATTGTTTTATAAACGGGTTGTACAGGTTCGGGGGGCAACGGGCTTCTTCACACAGCCTGCGCATGCGCAGTTGGTGCTACGCACGGTCACAAAAAATGGGAGGCATGCGGATGTCCATGCAGAGCCTCCGCACACACCCTGCAATGATGATTTTTTAAGTCATTATTACCTCCATATCCCCCAAACGTTGCACATTGTTTCTGTTTACCTACACGTACGTACAGCTGTAAGTTATGCTTACGCAGAAAATTTCGATCTGTGTGTCAAACATACCACGTAAATTCAGAATAGGTGCCCTTTAGTTATAAAATTCTTAAAAGTATAAATGCTTTATAATTTCGCAGGTTATTACCCCCTTATTCCCCAAACGTTGCATATTGTTCCCTTATACCTGCAAGTAGGTACCGTGGAGATACTCTATAGTTATAAATAGGTACACTGTAAATTCTGTTTATTTACATGGTACATTTATTTATGCGGTACATTGTGGGCTGTAATCTAAAGCGTTACCACAATTTGTTAATATTCTGACAATAAATGTTAGTTTAATTTTCAAAATTACCAGTGGAGGACTGTAACGAAGCACATTCGTTAAGTATTCAGTACAGATGTGAAGTAGGTTACTATGGGTTTTTTCCTCACAGGACAGCAACACTATAAAAATATGGTCTTTTACAACATGATGCATTGTTATAGATTAAACTGCCCAACAGTATATGCAGTAGGCTACTTTAAATTTAACAACCTTGAACATATTCAGAAGTAAAATGCAATGTGCAGCAGTAATATTAATGCAAAACTATCCTGAGGAACAATATATACCTTTCCTTTTACTCTCCATACCTTAAGTATTTTACAGTATGCAAGATAATACTTCTACTTAAAGGGACTGTTCATCCAAAAATGGGGTTGGGATTGTTAGTTGAATTATCCCTTCAACTAAGGTTTTAAATATGACTAGTACATTTCCCCAATGTGGTATAAGTAGTTTACTAAAGTATCTTAATATTTCTTCTACCAATTACTTTGTCATAGCTGTAAACAATTTCTCTTTTCCTTCTTTCCCTAAATGAGACCAGACTCCTGTACTGCAGGATAAAGCTGAAGCGTGGAACAGCACTGGGCAGGTTTTTAATGGTTTTCGGCTGAGCAGGGAGGCTCTGACAGTGCTGCTGGATCTTCTGAGAAGTGAACGGCAACATGGATGGGGTGCCACAATCCAGACCCTGGTGTTTCTCTTCTGTCTGGCCAGTGGTACATCATACAGAGTGGTCTCCAGAGTGTTTGACCCCTGCTTACCGGGTGATGAGATTCATAGCAGACTGTCGTCACTTAATGGCTGGATGTCTAAGTGGTGCCCGCAAAATAACATAGGCTTTATAGACAATTGGAAGAATTTTTGGGGCAGACCTGACCTGTTGAAAAGAGATGGTGTTCATCCCTCCTGGGGTGGTGCCGCTCTTCTCTCTAGAAATATGGCACATAGTCTTAGAGTTTGTACTTGACTAACTGGAGCCCAGGTCAGGAAGCAGACAGACTGGCTAAACCGATCGTCTGCTAGCCGCCTCATGTCACCAAAGTCAGTTAACTCTCAGCACATAGAATCTTTTTCATCTAGATATTACGCTATAGAGACTGTGTCTGTTCCCCGAACTAGAAAATACAGAAAACATCCAAACCAAAGTAATAGTAACAATTTAATTGATGTTCAACAAATAAAAAACCGGTATAATACAGATAAACACATGATAAAGCTTGGCTTATTGAATATTAGATCCCTTTCTTCAAAAGCACTTTTTGTAAATGATATGTTCACTGACCATAAACTAGATGTGCTTTGTTTGACAGAAACCTGGCTAAAACAAGATGATTACATTACTTTAAACGAGTCTACACCCCAAGATTACTGTTACAAACATGAACCGCGTCCAAAAGGTAAAGGGGGAGGTGTTGCTACAATTTATAGAAATATTTTCAGTATCTCTCAGAGGCCAGGTTTCAAGTATAATTCGTTCAAGTAATGGTGCTTCATATAACGTTATCCAAAGAAACAAGTGTTAATGATAAATCCTGTGATGTTTGTACTGGCTACTGTATACAGGCCACCAGGGCACCATACAGACTTTATTAAAGAATTTTCTGATCTTCTATCGGAGTTAGTGCTGACTGCAGATAAAGTCCTAATCGTTGGTGATTTTAATATCCATGTTGATAATGAAAGAGATTTGTTGGGATCAGCATTTATAGACATTCTAAACTCAATTGGTGTTAAACAACACGTGTCAGGACCTACTCATTGTCGAAATCATACTCTAGATTTAATACTGTCACATGGAATTGATGTCAGTTGCGTTGAAATTTTGCAGCAGAGCGATGATATCTCAGATCATTATCTAGTCTCCTGTATACTCCATATAGCTAAAGCTGTAAAGCCAACTTCTTGTTACAAATATGGTAGAACCATCACTTCTACCACAAAAGACTGCTTTATAAATAATCTTCCTGACTTATCTCAGTTCCTCAGTATATCCAATAGCTCAGAACAACTTGATGATGTAACAGGAACTATGGACTCTCTCTTTTCTAGCACTCTAGATGCGGTTGCTCCTTTACACTTAAGGAAGATTAAGGATAAGAGTCCAACACTGTGGTATAATGAGCACACCCGCGCCCTAAAGAGAGCAGCCCGGAAAATGGAGCGCAGCTGGAGGAAAACTAAATTAGAGGTATTTCGTTTAGCTTGGCGGGAAAGTACCTATCCTACAGAAAAGCATTAAAACTGCTAGATCTGATTACTTTTCGTCTCTTCTAGAAGAAAACAAACATAACCCTCGGTATTTATTCAATACAGTAACTAAATTAACGAAAAATCAAGCATCAACAGGTGTTGGCATTTCCCAAGAGCATAGCAGTAATGACTTTATGAACTACTTCACTTCCAAGATCGATACTATCAGAGATAAAATTGTATCCTTGCAGCCGTCAGCTACAGTATCGCATCAGATAGCGCACTATAGACCCCCTGAGGAACAATTTCATTCATTCTCTACTGTGGGAGAGGAAGAATTGTATAAACTTGTTAAATCATCTAAACCAACAACATGTATGTTAGACCCGATTCCATCTAAACTACTAAAAGAGCTGCTTCCAGAAGTCATAGATCCTCTTTTGGCTATTATTAATTCATCATTGTCATTAGGATATGTCCCCAAAACCTTCAAATTGGCTGTTATTAAGCCTCTCATTAAAAAAACACAACTTGACCCCAAAGATCTAGTTAATTACAGACCGATCTCAAATCTCCCTTTTCTGTCAAAGATACTAGAAAAGGTAGTATCCTCACAATTATATTCCTTCCTAGAGAAAATGATATCTGTGAGGAATTCCAGTCAGGATTTAGATCGTATCATAGTACTGAGACTGCTCTCATTAGAGTTACAAATGACCTGCTTCTATCATCTGATCGTGGTTGTATCTCTTTATTAGTTCTACTGGATCTTAGCGCTGCGTTCGACACTATCGACCACAACATTCTTTTGAATAGACTAGAAAACTTTGTTGGCATTAGTGGAAGTGCCTTAGCATGGTTCAAATCGTACTTATCTGACCGCCATCAGTTCGTAGCAGTGAATGAAGAGGTATCATATCGATCACAAGTGCAGTATGGAGTACCTCAAGGCTCAGTACTAGGGCCGTTACTTTTCACGCTTTATATGTTACCCTTGGGAGATATTATTAGGAGACATGGTGTTAGCTTTCACTGTTATGCTGATGATACTCAGCTCTATATTTCTTCGCCCGGTGAAACACACCAAATTGAGAAACTAACGGAATGCATAGTCGATATAAAAACTGGATGACGAATAATTTTTACTGCTAAATTCTGAAAAACAGAGGTGTTAATTATCGGACCTAAAACCCCACATGTAATAACCTAGAACATTATCTAACACTTGACGGCTGCTCTGTCAATTCTTCTTCATCAGTCAGGAACCTAGGTGTGCTGTTCGATAGCAATCTGTCATTTGAAAGCCATGTTTCTAGCATCTGTAAAACTGCATTTTTCATCTCAAAAGCATATCTAAATTGCGACCAATGCTCTCAACGTCAAATGCAGAAATGTTAATTCATGCGTTTCTGACCTCAAGGTTAGACTATTGTAATTCTTTATTAGGTGGTTGTTCTGCACGCTTGATCAACAAACTACAGTTAGTCCAAAATGCAGCAGCTAGAGTCCTTACTAGAACCAGGAAATATGACCATATTAGCCCGGTTCTGTCAACACTGCACTGGCTCCCTATCAAGCATCGGATAGATTTTAAAATCTTGTTAATTACTTATAAAGCCCTGAATGGTTTAGCTCCTCAGTACTTGAGCGAGCTCTTATCGCACTATAGTCCTCCACGTCCGCTGCGTTCTCAAAACTCTGGCCGTTTGATAATACCTAGAATATCAAAATTGACTGCGGGCGGCAGATCCTATTCCTATTTAGCACCCAAACTCTGGAACAGTCTACCTAACACTGTTCGGGAGGCAGACACACTCTGTCAGTTTAAATCTAGATTAAAGACCCATCTCTTTAGCCTGGCTTACACATAACGCATTAATACGCTTCTATTATTCAAATCCGTTAAAGGATTGTTAGGCTGCATTAATTAGATCAACCGGAACCGGGAACACTCCCCATAACACACGATGTACTCATTACATCGTAAGTTGAATGGCATCTACGCTAATATTTGTCTGTTTCTTTCCTAGTCTGTTTCTCAGTCCGTATCCGATCAGATGGTGGATCAGCACCAAGAGATGATGTCTACAGCCCTGATCGTCAGCGGAGACCAGGACACCCAGATGACCCCCAGAGATATATCCCTAGATATATCAACCAAAAATAACAAAATAACTAAAATATAATAAAATACCTAACTACATAATACTACTATTGTTAGAAATTGCAACAAAATTAAAATAGAAATATAAACTTTTGAACAGCGGGTTTCGTCTGGTCAGAGGAGAACTGGCCCCCCGACTGAGCCTGGTTTCTCCCAAGGTTTTTTTTTCTCCATTCTGTCACAGAGGGAGTTTTGGTTCCTTGCCGCTGTCGCCTCTGGCTTGCTCAGTTGGGGACACTTAATTTCTAGCGATTATCGCCGATTTGATTGCACAGATACTATTTAAACTAAACTGAGCTAGACAATGACATCTCTGAATTCAATAATGAAATGCCTTTAACTGAAAATTGAGTGTTTAATCTTATCATTATACATTACTGACACTCTGTCCTCCAATTTGATACTGTTAAGTGCTTTGACACAATCTGTATTGTAAAAGCGCTACATAAATAAAGGTGACTTGAATTGACTTGACTTTGACATGCTTTGTTCCACTGTCACCGCATTGTCCACCAAGTCACTGAGGAGGTGCTGGCCATTCACCACAAAGTGATTCACCTCCTGAAGACCCCAGAAGACCTGGAGGCAGTTTGCCGTGGGTTTGCAGGGCTGGCAAGACAGAGCTTTCTTGAAAGCTGCAGGAGCCATCGATGGCTGCCATGTCCGTATCAAGCCACTGAGCGGCCCTGATGGTCAGTGCTACAGGAACAGGAAACTGTTTCCATCTATTGTCTTGCAGGCTGTTTGTGACCATCAGCGCCGCTTCTTTGACACCTACGTGGGCTGGCGTGGGTCAGTGCACAATGCACGAGTGCTCCTCCACAGCCCACTGTACAGGAGGTCAGTGTACCCTCCTCCAGGGCACTTTATCCTGGCAGACGGAGGTTACCTATACGGAAAGGTAATATATTAACATATATGTGAAGCACTATTAAATATTTCAAAAATATATTTTAAAAATACATATGTTGCATGCAGTGGCGGCTGCTGGTCTTTCAAAGAGGGGAAGATCATTTTCGGCCTACATCATAAAAATTGTCCATTTATTTATACGTAAATCCTGCCCTACATTCCTTTTCAAGAAAATGCTCTGTGACCCTTTCGTACCAACTAGGTGTCTTCTCCAATGATGCTAGCCCAGCCTACTGTATGAATGAATGAATGAACAAACAATCTAAAAAAAAAAAAAGATATTAAACTCGGCGGAGGAAATGTGGGAATTAGATTAAACTGAAACAAGGAATGTGGTGTATAATAGGGTTGTCATGATACCATAAAAATGTCTTACGATACGATACCAGCTTAATTTATAATTCAATTCTACAAAATGAATCAAAATGTAATAAATAAATGTAAGTGAAAACAGACGATATTATTCTCTGAATACTTAATTAATGTGAATGAATGACTGGCTATTGTTATCCATGAAATGATCTAAACCAAACTCATTTTAGCACTGCAGAGAAGCTGCATGAAGTGACATTTAGATGTGGCATTTATTCATTTAGACTGTATTTATCATTGCATAAATAAAGTTATGAGATTAATGTTTTAAATACTAAATTCTGAATATAGAAATATGTAGGAAAATAATGTAATATGCCTACTTTTAGACGGGGAAACTTAAAGGTGCTGTATGTAGGATTGACACCTAGCGGTTGAACTAGGTATTGCAGTCCAAATTCAAAATATTGGAGACTTTTTTTTTTCACCCGGACCCTCCTCCTCAGACTTGACGCACACGCAGGTTGCCAGATTAACGACACCAACATGAACGAGCGCACATGACAATGAATGAAATTAAATACGCTGTGTTTTCCACCAACTGGCAACCCGGGGTGCCGGAATACAATTGGGTAAACTGGCAGTGGGCGGGTTTCACAAACCATAACAAACACAGACATTCCGGGCCGGAATGCACATTTTCAAAGGAGAATAACTGACTGTAGCATTGTTTTTCAGATAAACAAGTATGTTAACTTAGCATGTTTCTTAAATATCTGTCAAAGTCAAAATCCTACATACAGCACCTTTAAAAAAACGGCCAGCAGGTGGCAGAAGTTCTTGATTGAATCACTGAGTGATTCAAACAATTCTTTCAAAACGGCTGAATCCTTCAGGAGCGAATCAAATGACTGTTTTTATGAATGGCTCAGTGAATCAGTGATTCGCCCAAATCAACGCGGATTTGGATTCGAACACAGAAACGAAACAAAAACAGCACTCTTTCTCGTGTCGTGTTGCCTAAGTGTCAGGAGCATTTTTTGCTCGCATATCTTGAAATTTCCGAGTTAGCAGCATGTATATTAAAACATAACATTATAAATATATATTGATTGATAAGAACCAAGTGCCGCTATGGGACTGAGCTCCAATAGCTTCAGAGTCAGCGACTTTTTATAGTACAAAATCGCTGTCAATCAAAAGGAGATACAGACCGTCCAATCATCACGCAGAAGCCTGGAGTCCAGGCCAGCCCACTCCTCCATTCACCCCCAGTGACGCTGAGCGTCCGTGGGCGGGACATAATCGCAGCATTTATCCAATGACCGTCTAGTTTGGAAGCACTGAAAAAACTGTTCAAAGCAGCTCCATTGAAGTCACGGAGAAATACACTGACGCTACGGGACTGTATGAGAAGGAAATCGAGTCCGACCTGCTATATGTAGCTGATTCTGAACGAACTCGTCTTTCAGATGAACGTGTTCTAACGCATTTTTAGTCAGTAAAATGTTAACACAATAGTACATATTTGACCATTAATTTTTTGACATTATAGGGGAAGCTGAGCTTCCCTTGCAGTCTTAAAGAAATCCCCACTGGTTGCATGTGTGTGTTTACATAGGCTATTTCTGAAATTATATTCATGTCTCATGATTTTTAATCAATGTGTTTTTGCAATGCAGCAATGCATTTTGTTTCTACACTACGTTTACCATTTTTAAAGCTATTATTATATTATAGATCCTATATTCTCATTCAATTTAGGCCTACTATCCACTTAAACATGTCATCAAGTTTCAGGACAAGTTTCTAATTTTGGTCCCACTTTATATTAGGTGGCCTTAACAACTATGTACTTATGTCACATTAAGCACTTAATACAATGTGCTTACATTGTACTTTCACGTTCTTACATTGTACTTACATTTAAAGTACCTGCATGTTCAATCTGTAGTTATAATAGTGTACTTAAATATGTAAGTTGTAAGTACACTTTTGTAAGTACACACCATAATTAAAATATTGTAACTTCAATTGTAACTACTCTGCAGTTTCTGTGAAACTTTTTTTTTTTTTGAGGCAAATGAATGCTTTTACCGGTGTAAAGCATTATTATTCATGCCTACCACAATGTGCTTAATATACTTATTATTCAAGCAGTTTAGTATGGATGCAAAAAATGTTTGCAGAATACCCCAGAATACATCAATGTAGATTCAGCCATTTCATGTTACGGCTACTAAGGCAGTTTGATTTTATTTTTTTTATTTTGTTTTTTGCACCTCACATGATGTAAACGGCAATGTGCAAAAACTGTACCATCTACACAGCAGGAGGGCAATAAGGTTTCATGTGTTAACATTAGTTAATGCAGTAAGTAACAGGAACTAGCAATGAATTATATTTATATATATCATATATTTATGTATTAATCTTTGTTATTATTATGTATTAATCTTTGCTGATGTTAGTTAAAAAATTTTCTTGTGCATGTTAACTAATGTTAACAGATGCATCTTTTGATCTAAAAAAAAATGTATTTGTAAATGCTGAGGTCAACATTAACTAAGCTTAATAAGTGATGTATAAGTATTGTTCGCTGTTAACGTATGGAACCATCGTTGATACCCAAGAACTAATGTGTACTTACATTGAAAGTACACTAAAACTGTCATTAATAGAGTGGGGGAACTATGATGTCACTTTGTAGGCGAAAACCCGGAAGCGAGTTAGCATTTTAGCACTTCCGGTTCCAACGTCCCAGAGTCAATGGGTTTTTTGAATGGGATTTTGGTTAAATCCCTAAAATAAGGTCCATGGTTCACACAGGCTCAAGATACTTTCACGTTTTATTCTACGACATAAAACACACCAGTTACACCCCACTCGTGATTTTTTTAAGCTGTTATGTTTCTTAAAAAAGACGGTTGCTAACAAGTTGCTAAATGGGACTACAGGCGCTGTCGGAGACATTAAACGTCATCACGCCGAACAGTTTATCAATATACAGTATTTTCCAGTCGTAGTATAATTTGTAATTCAATTAATTTTAGGATAACCAATGAATAGTTTACAGCATTTTATATTGTTGTTCGATGTTGTTTTATTTGCTTTGCCCTGAAATGCGACATGTTTTCAGAGGGAAGATGCTTGTTTTATCGCTTTACTGACACGGAGACTCTCCGCACCATAAGGTAAACGCATATTACGATTATTACATGTAAACACCACAATTGCCGGCTTAACGTGGTGAAAGTTAAACTTTAATGATGCATATTGCTTAAAGGCACGTAAAAATTAAATGTTTGCGGCCACATGAAGCGGTTAGAAAACATAGGATTTCCTTGAAGCACGGATAAAATAACATTTTGTGTACCAATCCTAACAAAATTATAGCTGAAATGTGGTACTTTGTTCACTAAATAAGTTTAATCTTACCATATCCAAAAACTCGCTCACTCTGCTGTTATTTAAATACGCGGGGATAAGTTTTTAATTAAAATATTCATATTAAATCAAGGGTTTATTGACTTTTAATGCACCTTATTTCGAAATGTACAGAAATACGAGCTTTAAATGTCCTTTAGTTAAGATTATTTCATTTATTCACTGTACTATTTATTACTAATGTCTCATTTCAGTTTTAGTTTGTCTCTAGTTTTGTATTTATTCATGAAACTGTTCCTGTAGCGTGAATTAAAATTCATATACAGAGTAAATCCTTCACTGAACATGTTAAAAATAAGTTTGAAACAGTTGTCGGGAGCGCGCTGGTGGTGACGCGGAAGGCGAGCGACGGTGGTGCTGTAGTTCGTTTATAGCCTAAGTTTAGCTTTTTAGTTCTTGCGCTTTTATTTCGGCTTCAAAATTCGTCAAAGTTATATTTTCTTGTCAAGATTATCTTGATGGACAAAACGTGTAAGTTTCATGAACTATGGTTGAACACAGAGCTTATTTTTTGCGATAATCCAAAAGCCTATGGAAAATCCTATTGGTTTTTTGTCGAAGGAACCAGTTTCATGCTAACCGCCGATCCGCATACAAAGTGACGTCATAGTCCACTCTATTACATGCAGAATAAAATTACGGTATTCTTATTTAAACTTGCTGAAATGAAATAATACTGGGACATGCAAAGAAAAACAACACATGCAGTTATGATTTTTTTTGTTTTTTTGTAATGAAATCTTTCAGATAAACAGGAAGTGTCTATTTCTGAAACGTTTACAACATAATTAGACTACTTTAATTTTGAGAAAATGTAACTAAAACAAGAAGCTGTACTCAGGTCACACAAGATTACTCCTTATGTTTAAACACTTTTCTTCCTATATACTAGAAAAGTAAACTGAATGCATAAAATACCCCAAATAATCAAATTAAATTAAAAAGGGTATTTCTGTCCACTCCAACTTTCGTGAAAGCTCTTCCTTCCTTTTTGTATGCTCGAAGAACTTTTTTGTATCTCTTCAGAACGTCCTCTGGACATTTGGCTGTTGAACATAAAATAAACAGTTTGTTAATTCATTACAAATTATACAAAACATATAGTATCTTCATCAAGAATCAATTCACAAAAAGGATTTACCTCTTACTGTAGCACTGGAGAATGGAGATCTTGACCTGTTTTTTTGTGTTTTCTTCTTTTTGGATTTTTTTTTGTGGCATCTTTCATCCTCCGATGAAGATGATGAAGAGTTTAACTCATCACTCTCACTACTAGTCCTAGTGTCTTTCTTCTTCTTCTTTTTCTTTTCCTTGCCTAAAAGAAAGATTTTCTCTTAAATTCTTTTTTCCTGAGAAATGGCTGTCACCTTTAATGTTGGCATGAAATAAGTTGCAAATGAAGATCTATTGCATTGTGACATTCTGAGTGAAACAGCTTATCGAACAAGAAAAACATACGTAGTGTAGGTCTAATTTTATCCACTGGTTGCTAGTTTGATTGTGAAAAGCGAGCATTGCATACAAAAATGGAGGCTGATCTGAATGCAACTGTGCCTCACATACAGAGAGGATCAAGTCATATCACAGAAATGTCATTTTAATGTCAACATTTTATTATTATTTTAAAGGGGTCCTATTATGTTTTTTCACTTTTTGAATTTTAGTCAGTGTGTAGTGTGTATGTTTGGACATAAAACGATCTACAAAGTTACAAATCTCAAAGTCCACTCCAAAGGGAGATATTTAGTTTAAAAAAAATTCCTTTTCAAGAACTACCACGAACGGCTCGTTTGGACTACAAAGTGGTTTTCCTGTATTTGTGACATCACAAATTGTAAATCCCGCCTACGGAAATTTGAATGGTTGGCGGGTGGGGAGAAGCTTAGTTGAGCACTGCACGTTTCAAAATCGAAACCCGTGCGGGTGTTTTTATATCTCTATATTTCTGATGGAAACTGACTGTTTTCAGAAAATTTTGGATGTCATTTTCATTTCATCTTGCATATAATGTCTGATAAAGCAGCATTTGTGAGCGGAGCTCTGCTTTATGTACAGCGTTACCGAGGAAACCTAGATCTCTCCCGCTCCTACAGCGCCGCCCGCTGGCAGAGAATTAATTTGCATATGTATGCGGCCACAAATAGTGTAACTCTGTGGGATTAAATAAATTCAACTGTATAACAGTTTCACTGCAATTCATGTTATAATGTTAGAATTAAAGAACAATAAACATAATACATATTGCACTTATCTGTACATAGTCAATGCAGTTATTTTTAAGCTGTTGTTGACACTCTGTCTAAAACGTGATTTAGCCAAAAAAAACAACAATAACATTACCACATTAATATGTCTTGCAATATCGGTGCGTGCAAAGGTTCTGCGTGATCCTCTTGTTTAATATTCTCGAGGCCTGAATTGATATGGCAATATTGACGAACTTGCTGTTTTGGCAAGGGGCGGGGCAGTACTGAAACACCGTCTGAGCTGTTCGCCAATCACAACGCACTGGGACAGCTAACCAATCACAACACATTTAGTTTTTCGGAAGGCGGGCCTTCATCAAACCCGGAACTAATCGAGCCGTTTGTGTCAGGCTGCATGGGGAGAAAGGTATTGTAATAATGTAAATTATGTGAAAAATAATGCGATTTTCGAACCATGTTTCGAGCATGTTCTAGTACACCCCGAAAACAAAATCAAGACTTTGTAAAAGAGCATAATAGGACCCCTTTAATAACAAGGAAGTTAAATCATTCATAAAAAGACCAGTTACAAGCAGTAAGAGAATACATAGGGACAATGGTCAACAAACAATCTCATAACATTATTAAATGCAGTTGTAAATTGTGAAGTGTTTTCTGAAGTTGCAGTGCGTTGAGCTCTTTCGGCCACCGTAATATTGCTTCAGAATAAATCCTATTTTTTCCCCAGACTAGTAACTTTTTTACTCTGACAAGTAAATGACAAATTACATGACAAGGCTAAATGTTGAGCCCTGCGAAAAGTAATACTGAATGACTAAAAACTAATTAACAGTGTATACTAGCCACAAAAAATAGTTTTAAAGCATATTTAAGGTAACTTTAAGGTAATTGCAAGTAACCACTCAAAGTAGTGTATTCATTGTTTATTCCTGTAGTCTTGTCAAATGTAACCATATGTAAAAAGCAACATCACATATCAAGACTATGATTATATCTTACATAGCTTACTCACCAGACGGACGCAAGAGTGTGCCTAAGAAAGTCACATTCCTCCTCTAATTCTTCTATCCGTTTCAAAAGATTGTTCACCGGTGAGTCCTTAATATAGACATGCAAATTTATGTTCTGTCATAGTTTATGTTCCATCAAAGGTCAGGTTTGAAATAACAGTCATATCAGGATTTTGTAGCCATACAGATTTAATCTCACCTTTCTCACTTTCACTTGGTCTGTCCAAAGAACAGCTAGCAACAGGTGCAGTGTCTGGGCATGAGTCCTCTCTAAAACAAAATTAACATAGTTCTGATAACGATATACAAAAGCAAATATTATAATATTTAAATATTCCCACATGAAAAAATACTATAGTAATTTATAGTAAATACTACAGTGTTTTTGAACCACACTATAGTAAAGTACTTGAATTAATTTGTTGTGGTAATTCTATAGTTGCTGTGGTAATATAACAACTATTGTAATATAAACAAATTACGTTACCCAATACTGTACTGTTTTCTACAACTATAGGGTATGTTATAGTACAATACACTAAAGTATACTACAGCATTTATTAGTTTATCAATTCACTATTAGTACTACAGTATTCGGTAGCATTCATTAGCAAAGTGTTGCAAGTACTATAAAATATACAGTATAAATACACTTTACTATAGTATGGTTCAAAAACACTATAGTACTACTTACTATAAATTACGGAAAAGTTTAATAAAATGGTTAATTAAGAAGAGACTGCTTCATGGTGCACCAACTTGCCACGTTTGCGGAAAGGAAATGAAGCTGGCCAATCACAAGAGCAACAATGGCTATATGTGGTAAGTAGAGCAATAAAGTTACTGTATTTGTGCACATCTACTGTACACTGTAACAGGTTACTAAAAGTGTTTCCAATATTAATACGAATGTATTATATTTTTAATATGAAAGTTTTGGTTAAATATAAAGCATTGCGTATGTAAAATGAATTTCCATTATACTATTTATGACTTTAACATAATATATTAAATTATCTTACAAATAAAAAAATTGTATAACAAGAGATAAAATAAAAAATCTGAATATGATGTGTATGACAAACCTTTTGAGATATAAAACATTACAAATACAGTCTATTTTTTTTAATTAAGCATATTAAAATAAATATAATTTTTATGTTCAGCTTTTTGTACATTTAACTTAATTAGCCTTTTTGTTTGATAAATCTCAATAAGAAAGGAAGTATTATAAAATGGATTGTTACAGTCCTTGATTCTGATTGGTAAGTGATTTGTTGAACATCAAAGCCTTTGTAAATTACTCTGCATACACCTGTTATTTATTAAAATAATATTTTTTTATGGTCTAACCATTCTATAAAAGCAATAAGCTCCGTGAAGCCTTGGTTTACAGTGAATGTAGTGCCGCTAAGGTAGCTGTTTTAAATTCAATGTAAATCAAGGCTTCTTGGGGCTTATTGCTTTATGAATGACATTGCATGTCTATTTCTATGATAGCATTCATGTGATAAAAATTTTTTCTGGGTCACAGTTAAAACAAAATATTGCATTGGCAGTTACAATTTTTTATGCTTCACTTTATTGGTTTAAATGTGTTTTATTTCAGGTTGTGCAGAAGAAAGGGTCATTGCAAAGTTTCATCATCAGTAAGAAAAGGCTCACTTTTCAGCCAAAGTAGAGTACAACTCGTTCAATGGTTTGAATTTATTTACCGGTGAGTGGTTATAAAAACAGAAAAGCTTATTTATCTGTACAGTGCTCTGTGATGATAATATTTGTACAGCCTGTAGAGCAGACAGAGTCAGTACTAGTGATGTGCTCCTTGTTCTCAGATTTGCACAAGGTCTCCAACTCAGGCAAATTGACCTGCTAGAGGATCAGATAGCTAGAAGTTCAAGAACACTGTCCCATATGACAAATGCCATTAGGAAGGTTTGGTACTTCTTTATAATTAATACAGAAACAAAGCAATTAAACATTGCATGCCATTCATTAATATTTCTCTTATGTTATTCAGATATGCATAGCTGCACTACAGAGACTGAGAAGAACAACTGGTCTTACAGTGGGTGGAAAATCAAAACGCAAGTTCATTTCCATTGATGAGTCGAAGTTTGCACATAAAAGAAAGGTAAATGAACAAATTAAGTTAATTTGAAAAAAATAAATAAATAGAGAGAGATACCTTTTTTTAAATCTAGATTTTAAAAGTCAAGATGGTGTTTTTCTGCTGACTAGACATGCTTTTTTTTGGGCAAGACATACAGTTCTGCTGATCCGTCATCCATGGGTCCAGAAAGTTCCAATTTGGTCTCATCACTCCATAAAACATTTTTATAGAATTCTATAGGCCTATCTAAATTCCTTTTTAGCATATTCAAGTCAACCTTTATGTTCTGTTGTACAAGAGTGGCATTCGCTGAGGTGTCCAGGCATGAAGTCAATGCTTGAGATGTTTTACCTCCTTCATCAGGTCACCTAGTGTAACGGAGCCTATGAGACGTGAGGCAAGCGGATCCAAGTGCAAGCTTTTATTAGTTAACATAGTCAAATCACAGGCAGGGTCAAACAACAGCAAACGGGCAAGACACAAGAGTAATCCTAGGGCAAGCGTGGGTCTTCGATCGGCGAACAGTATCCAACAGGGCAAGGTGGAGAGATAATCCAGGTACACAAGCTATAATCCAAGAGAGGTGTAAACATAGTCCGAACGGCAAGGCAAGGGTTAATCCAGGAAACACGGGGGAAACAGGCAAGGCAAGACTATGACAACTAAGTGGGCTCCGTAGAGTAGCTATCGCTAAGAGAATGATAAACGCTAGACAATACTCGGCAACTAAATCAGGAATCTGAGTGTGTTTTATAGTGTGGGTGTAATAGATTTCAGGTGAGCATGTGATTGGTGACAGCTGTGTGATCAGTGCAATGGATGATGGGAAATGCAGTCCATTGTGATGCGTGGTGTGAGAGTCAATATGATGGAAAGGCGACCTCTTGTGGCAGTCGGACGGAAGGCCGCGAACCAGATTCGTGACACCTAGAAGGTCTTTGGCAGTAAATTTAGGGTTTTTCTCAGCTTCTCTGCTCAAACATCTTATTCCCCTTGATGAAATTGTGCTTTTTCTTCCATGCCCTGGAAGGTTTGCTATGACTGCTCACTGTTTCTCTATGAACTTTTAAAAATGTCTTGTAAATGTTGAATAAGGGATGAAAACTTACTATTATACATAGTTGTATTATGACAAAATCTTATAACTAAACAATTATATATTGACATTATAATTTTTAATATGCCACCAAAGAGTTATGCATTATTTTTAAACTCTGGATTTGAAAAAACAAACAACAACAACAACAAAAAAGTACACTTGGAAATTGTTACAGACTCTGCAGGGTTGAATAATTTTGATTGTGTCTGTAAACAAGCGATGTGAAATGTTCTTATTGTTTTCCTATTTCACTTATTTATTTATTATTTTTTTTAAATGTCATTTTAAAATAACACATTGTTTTGCAGGGGTCTCTCTATTTTGTTGTTTTTGTAACATGACAGCAAACTGGGTTATTATTTTTTTATTTGCTGGAAAAAAGTTTTTTAATATCATCTATTTTAAAATAAAATTGACTGTTTTACTGTAGAAATTAATGAAATATTTATTGACATTTTTGGCTTAATTCCAGCATCTAAAGTGCCTCTTTTTTTTCTTCTAGTATAACCGTGGACGTTTTCGAACTACATGGAGAAGAAACAACTGGGTGTTTGGAATGCTGGAAATCAAAGGCCACAGACGCTTGCCAATTTTAAAGATTGTCAAAAACCGCTCAAAACAGACTCTCATACCCATTATCAGAAGGCACGTGAGAAGAGGATCCACCATTTTCAGTGACTGTTGGAGAGCATATGTTCAGGCTCTTTCTGGACATGGCTACAGGCCATTTTACTGACAACCATTCAGAAAACTTTGTTGATCCAAACACCGGTTGCCATACACAGCACATAGAACGTGCATGGCAAAGCATCAAGTCACAGGTTTACAAGCACAGAGGCAACAAAAGCAGTCAGCTCTTGAAAGAGCATTTGAAATGTATTCAGTGGTATCATTGGTTAGGCAAACGAAACAAAGAAGGAGTAATTGCTCAGCTGTTTCATGACATAAGAAAGGATTTCAAAATCCATTAATTTGCAGAGTTAAAAAAGTAGTTGTTCTAATATGAAATAGAGTAAATATATGTGGATATACGTAGATCCAGAGTGCTTAATTTCATATCTATGACAAATGAATGTTGTTACATAGTTTTTTAATCATCAACTTTCTAAATGTTGCATACTTCTATGTATTAAAATGTATGTTTCCTGTATTCACATTATTTCCTCCTGAGTATCAACAATGGTTCCACACTTTATTTTAAGTGGGCAGTTTTAGTGTACTTTCAATGTAAGTACACATTAGTTCTTGGGTATCAACGATGGTTCCACACTTTACAAAAAAGTTTCATTAGTTAACAGCGAACAATACTTATACATCACTTATTAAGCTTAGTTAATATTGACCTCAGCATTTACGAATACATTTTTTAAGATCAAAAGATGCATCTGTTAACATTAGTTAACATGCACAAGAACATTTTTTAACTAACATCAGCAAAGATTAATACATAAATATATGATATATATAAATATAATTCATTGCTAGTTCCTGTTACTTACTGCATTAACTAATGTTAACACATGAAACCTTATTGCCCTCCTGCTGTGTAGATGGTACAGTTTTTGCACATTGCCGTTTACATCATGTGAGGTGCAAAAACAAAATCAAAAAAATACAATCAAACTGCCTTAGTAGCCGTAACATGAAATGGCTGAATCTACATTGATGTATTCTGGGGTATTCTGCAAACATTTTTTGCATCCATACTAAACGGCTTGAATAATAAGTATATTAAGCACATTGTGGTAGGCATGAATAATAATGCTTTACAATTGAAGTTACAATATTTTAATTATGGTGTGTACTTACAAAAGTGTACTTACAACTTACATATTTAAGTACACTATTATAACTACAGATTGAACATGCAGGTACTTTAAGTGAAAGTACAATGTAAGCACATTGTATTAAGTGCTTAATGTGACATAAGTACATAGTTGTTAAGGCCACCTAATATAAAGTGGGACCCTAATTTTATGTACCAGTACTATTTATGTAAACGCTGCGTAACTTTCATGTATTTGATGGGCGCGCGCGTTGAACATTCGAGACTCATTTAAACTGGAGTAGAGGGAGTTACCATGGAAACGGGGCGGCAACTCAGCTGACAAGTAGCAAAAAAACTCGGTCTCTCACTGTTGTTTTTACTGCTTTCAGGTAAGTTTAGTCCCTAAAATTACACAAATAATGCATACAACTGTTCCTGACACTTTCTTACATGTAATTGACACACTTCTCTGTTGAATATTTACTTTACAGAAATGGCTCACTGTCATTGGAAAAAGTCTGTTAGCATCACAACCGTGAGCTAACTATAGAGGCTAACTGCAAGAGGTAAGCTAGCTATAGATTTGAGCTCTTATTTATGAAAGTTTGGAATTTTAATCACATATGTTTAGATGAGTGATTTTTATAGCTTTGTAAATGTTTTGCTGGCAATTCGTTAATGGATGAATTGAAACAATATATTTTTCACAATATATTTCACCTATATCATCATAGATCTTTAAAACCTAAAAACGTAAATCCTTGTTTCTTAAGATTTTTTGTATGTTCTGTACATTATTCTTTCTCATTTCTGCATTTCACCTCTGCTGTAGTTTATTTTTAATAAACCTGACATTATACAGGTACTGGTCATATAATTAGAATATCATCAAAAAGTTGATTTATTTCACTAATTCCATTCAAAAAGTGAAACTTGTATATTATATTCATTCATTACACACAGACTGATATATTTCAAATGTTTATTTCTTTTAATTTTGATGATTATAACTGACAACTAAGGAAAATCCCAAATTCAGTATCTCAGAAAATTAGAATATTACTTAAGACCAATACAAAGAAAGGATTTTTAGAAATCTTGGCCAACTGAAAAGTATGAACATGAAAAGTATGAGCATGTACAGCACTCAATACTTAGTTGGGGCTCCTTTTGCCTGAATTACTGCAGCAATGCGGCGTGGCATGGAGTCGATCAGTCTGTGGCACTGCTCAGGTGTTACGAGAGCCCAGGTTGCTCTGATAGTGGCCTTCAGCTCTTCTGTTGGGTCTGGCATATCGCATCTTCCTCTTCACAATACCCCATAGATTTTCTATGAGGTTAAGGTCAGGTGAATTTGCTGGCCAATTAAGAACAGGGATACCATGGTCCTTAAACCAGATACTGGTTGCTTTGGCACTGTGTGCAGGTGCCAAGTCCTGTTGGAAAATGAAATCTGTATCTCCATAAAGTTGGTCAGCAGCAGGAAGCATGAAGTGCTCTAAAACTTCCTGGTATACGCCTGCGTTGGACCTCAGAAAACACAGTGGACCAACACCAGCAGATGACTTTAAACTTTACACTGGACCTCAAACAACGTGGATTGTGTGCCTATCCTCTCTTCCTCCAGACTCTGGGACCCTGATTTCCAAAGGAAATGCAAAATTTACTTTCATCAGAGAACATAACTTTGGACCACTCAGCAGCAGTCCAGTCCTTTTTGTCTTTAGCCCAGGCAAGACGCTTCTGACGCTGTCTGTTGTTCAAGAGTGGCTTGACACAAGGAATGCGACAGCTGAAACCCATGTCTTGCATACGTCTGTGCGTAGTGGTTCTTGAAGCACTGACTCCAGCTGCAGTCCACTCTTTGTGAATCTCCTCCACATTTTTGAATGGCTTTTGTTTCACAATCCTCTCCAGTGTGCGGTTATCCCTATTGCTTGTACACTTTTTTCTACCACATCTTTTCCTTCCCTTCGCCTCTCTATTAATGTGCTTGGACACAGAGCTCTGTGAACAGCCAGCCTCTTTTGCAATGACCTTTTGTGTCTTGCCCTCCTTGTGCAACGTGTCAATGGTCGTCTTTTGGACAACTGTCAATTCCCAATGATTGTGTAGCCTACAGAACTAGACTGAGAGACCATTTAAAGGCCTTTGCAGGTGTTTTGAGTTAATTAGCTGATTAGAGTGTGGCACCAGGTGTCTTCAGTATTGAACCTTTTCACAATATTCTAATTTTCTGAGATACTGAATTTGGGATTTTCCATAGTTGTTAGTTATAATCATCAAAATTAAAAGAAATAAACATTTGAAATATATCAGTCTGTGTGTAATGAATAAATATAATATACAAGTTTCACTTTTTGAATGGAATTAGTGAAATAAATCAACGTTTTGATGATATTCTAATTATATGACCAGCACCTGTATATTACATATTGTCGGCTCTGTGACAGATTGTTTATGTTCCTATATTCTTCCATGCTGATGGCCGTGCAACAGAGTTTGAGGGGACCTCTTGTTGAAGAACATCTCCAAGACACTATGAACCATCTGACTGGTAAGTAAAACCTCAAACATTCGAAAGTTTCAGATATTAAAAAAAATATATCAAATAAATATAAAATATTTTTTATAGTCAGAGTCCTGTATGTCTTACAAGGCCATCTTGTTTAACACTGCATGAGGACACAACAACCAGAGAGTTACAACATAATTCAAAACGGGACACAGATGATAATAAGAAATGCTTTGAAATGGAAAATTTAACAATGGTAAGACAGAACCGAGTATTGTGACTGTGCCTCACTTCAAAGTGAAACAGTCTGTAATGGTCATCTGCCATACCATCGAGCCCCTGCCCTTTTTCAAAATTATTCACAAGTGCCCCTCTCAGACAAATAAAACAAGGTAAATAAAACAAAATGCATTTGAATTCTAATTAACATGACAATTTGTACAAAACAGTAACTAATCGCTCAAAAGTCGGAAAATTCCTGTTTATTTTTACATATCTGTCAATCTGGGGCGTTGCTATGGGTTTCGTGCGTTTTGCTCGACTGATATTCCACAGTCTGTTCGGAAACCGAGGCTCTCAAGCCATGGCTCTTTCAGTGAGAGGTCGACAGAAGGAGAAAATAAACGAAACAATATTTTCATCAATAATCAAAGCTAGTGTGTTGATTTCATTAAAAATCCACATATTGTATATTTTAGAATACTACATAATTCATCAATGCCCGTTTAAGCGTCGTATAATACACCAACCAATCATGATCTAGCACAAGAAGTTCAAATAAGTGAAGTGGAGCGGTTATTTTCCATTCTTATTCATAAATCGGTTGAAACTTACATGGGACAGATGAGCTTATTTGTGGAGCGATCTGGATCTGCGGTTTGTCTCATTTTATTAATCAAATTACATACAAATTACAAAATGTATGCTAAAAGCACTGCACAAAACCGTGCAGCGCTAAAAGTCCAATAATGGTAATCAGTAGGCTATTCAATTCACTTATATTTATGTATGATATACACTGTTTACGATTTGATTAAACTATCATAGTTATTTAAGCCCAAGTGCCACCTACAGGCCTATTATGTGAAGTGTAGGCTGGCGAAATGGTGAGGTGAAAGGACTTTATTATATTACCATATTTGATAATTATACAGCATTATGAAAGTGTCTTATGCTCATCAAGTCTGCATTTATTTGATCAAAAATACAGAAAAAAACTGTAGCCTAATATTGTGAATTATTATTACAATTTAAAATAATGTTTTTCTATTTTAATATACATTTATACTATTTTAATAAAATCTCATTTATTTCTTGAATTTTCAGCATCATTACTCAATTCTTCAATGCATGGTCCTTCAGAAATAATTATAATATGCTGATTTATTATCAATGTTGGAAACAGTTGTGCTGCTCAATTTTTTTTTTACATTTTTTAATTAATTTCTTTTTATTGGAATCTGTGATACTTTTTTGGGGTTCATTGATAAATAAAATGTTTAAAAGAACAGCATTTATTCAAAATAGAGATTTTTTTTTCTAACAATGTCAATCTTTATCACCATTTCTACCAATTTAACAAATCATTGCTGAGTAAAAAACAATTAAAAAAATAAATAAATAAAAATAATACTGACCTCAAGCTTTTGAACGGTATTGTAGGCTATATTGTTACAAAAGTTATATTTTAAATAAATGCTGTTCTTGTTTAACTTTTTATTCATCAAATAATCCCGAAAAAAGTATCACAGGTTTACAGCATTGCATAAAATGCATTAAGTAAATAAGTAAAATTTTGATCAAATAAATGCAGGCTTGTTGACTATAAGTGACTTCTTGCAAAAATACAAAATAGTAATGTATCCAATCTTTTGACCTATAATTTTTTTTTCCTCCTCATATTGCCCCTTTTTTACATTTGAGCCCCTGCCCCTGAGGAACTCTCTGCACGTCCCTGCTCTCAGGCCAGGAGTACTCAATAGGTCCGTATTACTATTATTTTTACTGAACTATGCGCTGCTCTCAGTGCAGGAGTACTCAATAGGTTCATATCACTGTAGAACCTGGTCGAAAGGACACACACACATAATCTCAACTCAGCACATTAAATAAAATTTAGAAATGACCAACACAATGCCCAAGTATCTGACTAGCTTCCTGCCTGTTCTCCTTATCTCATGAGACCCATAAAACTTTGAGGAGAACATCTGGCTACCTTTGAAGAACAGAACCTTCAACGTTGGTCCTGACCAGTTTACCATAAATAAAGTAAACTCTCCCTGAATCCCCTGACTGCTTTTGACCATAATTCAATGATGGTATCAACAAGAAAAGACAGATATACGTTGACCAGACGCTCAACAAACCTACACCACGTTCATTATCAATGTGGATTTGCGCAGCTTGTCAGTGAACATCGGCTCTGTGTAGTAAATGCTGCTCCATGTGAAATCACGCACGTGATGGAAATTACTGCTGATTACAGAACCGGCTTTACTGACAAGATGCGCATTAAATATCGTGATATCGTGCAGCCCAAAGTAACACTGACCTATTGAGTACTCCTGCCCTGAGAGCAGTCCATAGTTTGGAGAAAATAACAATAATATGAATATTGAGTACTCCTGACCTGAGAGCAGCGCATAGTTCAGTAAAAAGATAAGTAATAGGGACCTATTGAGTTTAGTAAAAATAACAGTGATATTAATATTGAGAACTCTTGCCCGAGAGCAGCACATAGTTCTGTAAAATAACAGTAATAGGGACCTATTGAGTACTCCTGCCCTGAGAGCAGTACGTAGTTCAGTAAAAATAATATGAATATTGACTACTCCTGCCCTGAGAGCAGCACATAGTTCAGTAAAAAGAACAGTAATATGAATATTGAGTACTCTTGCCCTGAGAGCAGTACTAATGCTAATGCTAACGCTAACTGACTGATGAAATGTCACAGAGATTTGAATAAGTTATGTTGTCGCTCATATCGGTTTCACAGATAGCGCGGTAGCATTGGAAAAGCATGTTTTACTCCAGTTACCTCATTAGCAGCTTTGGTGCAATGGACTGATGAAGCAGTCTAATGAAAATGCATACTATATGATATATTTAGTCAATGATTATTTGTTCTGTGCATCTTTGTTCGCTAATTATCTCACTAAAGGTTAGAGATGTTTTTTTGTTTGTTTGTTTGTTTCATTAAAATACATGGTAAATTAACTTACCTTGTTATAAATGCCTCCCACGAAGCTTCAGTAACGTATCTGCCTGAAGCATTTCCTCCACAAGTTCAAATTTCCTGACCCCGCCTCTGCTTCAATTTCATTGGTTGAATCTGTGAACCAATCATTTTCCTTTCTGCCCTCAGAACATGTTTGAGTAAGGAAAACTCCCATCTGCCAAACATGGCAACTGTTTTTATATGGCTAAAGAACATATTTCACTGTATTATGCCACTGTCTTCACAAAGAAGTGTCTAGAGTCATGAAATGATTATGTCTAGTCGTCAACTATATCATTATATTGTACATACACACATGTAGTTGTTTTTGGTGTTTGGCTTAGTGTTATGTTAGAATCATTATTATACTCATACCTTTTGTTCTTTAATATTTTGAGTTGTTTTTAGCTTTATTTTTTTGTTTTCATTTAAATGTTAAGTTTTGAAATTTTGTTGTATGCATTCATTTTTATAAATGTGTATATATAGTATTTATAAAGTTTTAGCTTTTAATTTTGGATCTGTTTTAGTTGTTTTAATACTACAATTGATTGCTTCTGTTATCCTCATTTGTAAGTCGCTTTGGATAAAAGCGTCTGCTAAATGACTAAATATAAATAAAGTATAATATAATATAATAGAAGTCTATGGAAAGTCCCCACAATTCACAGAAACAAGTACGTTTGTTTTAGTAGTTTACGGGGACTCTCTATAGGCGTAATGGTTTTATACTGTACACACTGTATGTGCTATTGCCCTACACCAACCCTACACCTAAACCTACCCCTTACAGGAGACTGTCTGCATTTTTAGATAAAAAAACCCCTGTTCTTCAAAGGTAGCCAGATGTTCTCCTCACAGTTTCATGGGTCTCATGAGATGATAAAGAGAACAGGCAGGAAGCTAGTCAGATACTTGGGCGTTGTGTTGGTCATTTGTAAATTTTACGACTCGGCGATGGAGGGAAAACTCCTTGGAATGTTCTGAGTTAAGATTGTATGTGTGTTCTTTTCGACCAAGTTCTATAAAATGTTGAAAATCGCTTACGTCCCCATGAGAACCAATTACCATCCACATCTGGCTATTATGTGCTTTTATGAGGTTAAACCAAACATAAACCATTTTTCATACATCTCCATTTTTGCACCATTTTGGACTCTGCAGCGTCAGATGCCTCTTCAGTGTTAGCTCCTTTGATTTGTCCAGTTTCTGCCAGCTCCTCCAGGTAACGGAAGAATAAAATAAAAGATCAATCAATAATACAGTAATTGTCTACTGATTTATAAATGTAATGATTTAAAAAAAATTATAATTGAATACCTTTAAAAATATGCATAAATTTACTAGACTAAAACTAGTAAAAATAAACAGGAAAGTTATGCTAAAATATCAATACTATATAGAACAAATATATATATATATATATATATATATATATATATATACATACACACACACACACACACACACACACATCTACGCAGTGTAGAATACAATGTATATTATGGGACAACTTTCTTCAGTTTTACAACAGTCAAGAATGCCCAGCCATGTTTACTGAATGTTCTTCATGACTGATATAATGTGCTGTTTAAAAGAATGAACAATGGTTAGGTCATAGAGGATAGCACATAGTATACTAAAAATAAGAGTAACACTAGGGCTGCACGATATATCGCACAGGATATTTAATGCGCATCTTGTCAGTAAAGCCGCTTCTGTAATCAGCGATAATTTCCATCACGTGCATGATTTCACATGGAGCAGCATTTACTACACAGAGCCGATGTTCACTGACAAGCTGCACAAACCACGTTCATTATCAATGTGGATTTGCGCGGCTTGTCAGTGAACATCGGCTCTGTGTAGTAAATGCTGCTCCATGTGAAATCACGCACGTGATGGAAATTACTGCTGATTACAGAACCGGCTTTACTGACAAGATGCGCATTAAATATCGCATACGATATATCGTGCAGCCCAAAGTAACACTGACCTATTGAGTACTCCTGCCCTGAGAGCAGTCCATAGTTTGGAGAAAATAACAATAATATGAATATTGAGTACTCCTGACCTGAGAGCAGCGCATAGTTCAGTAAAAAGATAAGTAATAGGGACCTATTGAGTTTAGTAAAAATAACAGTGATATTAATATTGAGTACTCTTGCCCCGAGAGCAGCACATAGTTCTGTAAAAATAACAGTAATAGGGACCTATTGAGTACTCCTGCCCTGAGAGCAGTACGTAGTTCAGTAAAAATAATATGAATATTGACTACTCCTGCCCTGAGAGCAGCACATAGTTCAGTAAAAAGAACAGTAATATGAATATTGAGTACTCTTGCCCTGAGAGCAGTACTAATGCTAATGCTAACGCTAACTGACTGATGAAATGTCACAGAGATTTGAATAAGTTATGTTGTCGCTCATATCGGTTTCACAGATAGCGCGGTAGCATTGGAAAAGCATGTTTTACTCCAGTTACCTCATTAGCAGCTTTGGTGCAATGGACTGATGAAGCAGTCTAATGAAAATGCATACTATATGATATATTTAGTCAATGATTATTTGTTCTGTGCATCTTTGTTCGCTAATTATCTCACTAAAGGTTAGAGATGTTTTTTTGTTTGTTTGTTTGTTTCATTAAAATACATGGTAAATTAACTTACCTTGTTATAAATGCCTCCCACGAAGCTTCAGTAACGTATCTGCCTGAAGCATTTCCTCCACAAGTTCAAATTTCCTGACCCCGCCTCTGCTTCAATTTCATTGGTTGAATCTGTGAACCAATCATTTTCCTTTCTGCCCTCAGAACATGTTTGAGTAAGGAAAACTCCCATCTGCCAAACATGGCAACTGTTTTTATATGGCTAAAGAACATATTTCACTGTATTATGCCACTGTCTTCACAAAGAAGTGTCTAGAGTCATGAAATGATTATGTCTAGTCGTCAACTATATCAACATTTTTTACCCTGTTGTTTTATGTTCAAGACTTTTTAATGCAGCCTACACTAATCCATAATGGTCAGTAAGCTTAAAAAAAATAAAAAAAAGCCTGTACTGACAATGAAAATTAGAACGGAGTAAATATTTGGGTGGTGTAATATTATAATACAATGTCATTAATCAATATATTAGGATAACCCATGTTATTCAAATTACTAAAATAGCCAATAGACAATAATGAGCAATAATAATTCACCACACTGCACAGGATGATGCTATGACAAATTCAAGCGCACAGCTTCACCTATGCCCAATTAATTTGTTTAGTTATATCATTTATAATTTGAATAAGAGAACAATGGCAATAAACTTTGGGTAATCAAAAAACATGTTTTATTAATTACATCATAGATCGGAGTTTTTTTTCCTTCAGGAAACGGCCAGACTAGAATTATAGCAACACAGTAGCGAGCAATAAACGATATGGCAAGACAAAAATACGGTAATACGGACAATAATTCCTGCGGTCCCCACGAGGGAAAAAAATATTAAAAATAGTAAATGATGTTTATCTGAAAGTGTAACAATGCAAACAGGTTTTCTGTAAGGGGTAGGTTTAGGGTTAGGGGATAGAAAATATATTTTGGTCAGTATAATATATTATTATAATATATTTGGTCAGCGGAAGTTAAAATCAGCTCGTAAGTGTATTTACTTGTCTCATTAGTGTTTAGCACAGTTGTCCTTGCTAGGAAACACTCGTTTTGTTTACTGTGTGGAGACGTGCTGAAATCGTGTTTGGTCTTGTTCTGTATCACGTACCTTGTCAGTGTCATATGCTTGCTTGGCCATTTGTTGTGATTAACAGGAAAGTGTGTCCAGCTGAATTCAATTAGTATTTTGTTAGAAGAGATTGAAAAAACTTAGTTTACTGCGGCTGCCGTCGTGTGAAGACCGAAGAGTGTAAAGACCATCGACTCTACCATGCAGGGACAACAGCAAGGGACATAAGTATCACTTTTTATTTATCCTCTTTCCTACTACTTATTTAACTTCTGTTTCAGTTTTAACCATTTCTTACTATGAAAGTAAGTTGTTGTTTTTAGCATGTGTGTTTGGCTCAGTGTAATTTTTTTAGGATTACTGATAAACTAATGTAGATTGATTTTGTATTTGTTATCTATTTTAGTTAAAGTTGGAGTAATGTTATTTCATTCGTTTTTTTATTACGTTTTATTTAATTTTAGTTATTTTAGTACTTCAACAAACTACACTGAAATGAAAAAAATTATATATATATATATATATATATATATATATATATATATATATATGTGTGTGTATGTGTGTGTGTGTGTGTGTGTGTGTGTGTATGTGGGGGGGGGTGGGGGTGGGGGTGGGGGTGGGGGTTGTACATACACACATGTAGTTGTTTTTGTTGTTTGGCTTAGTGTTATGTTAGAATCATTATTATACTCATACCTTTTGTTCTTTAATATTTTGAGTTGTTTTAGCTTTATTTTTTGTTTTCATTTAAATGTTAAGTTTTGAAATTTTGTTGTATGCATTCATTTTTATAAATGTGTATATATAGTATTTATAAAGTTTTAGCTTTTAATTTTGGATCGGTTTTAGTTGTTTTAATACTACAATTGATTGCTTCTGTTATCCTCATTTGTAAGTCGCTTTGGATAAAAGCGTCTGCTAAATGACTAAATATAAATAAAGTATAATATAATATAATAGAAGTCTATGGAAAGTCCCCACAATTCACAGAAACAAGTACGTTTGTTTTAGTAGTTTACGGGGACTCTCTATAGGCGTAATGGTTTTTATACTGTACACACTGTATGTGCTATTGCCCTACACCAACCCTACACCTAAACCTACCCCTTACAGGAGACTGTCTGCATTTTTAGATAAAAAAAACCCCACCATTTAGTATGGTTTTTTAAGCCTTTTGTTTTATGGGGACATTGGCAGTGTCCTCATAAACCACCTTCAAATTGTAATACCTCTGTCATACCTATGTCATTATACAAATTTTGTCCCCGTAAACCACAAAAACCAGTACAGTGGCGCCTGCAGGTGTATGGCTGTATGCACTGTGCGTACCATGAGTGCTCTGACTGACCTGAGAAACATCTGGCCGAACGCGTCTCATAGCCTTCCCCTGGCAACGGGTCTGAAATTAACGGGGGCTTGACGCAAAATGCCACCAAATTGTCACGAATAAAGTAAAATTGAAATTAAAAGTGTTGATTGCAGCATTACATTTAGATCTGATCATATCGGATCATATTTCTTTTTACAGCGTTGCGCATTTTAACCAATCACACACGATTCTGTTGAGTTTATGAATGCAACGGTCAGTCAGAAGTGTTCAGATGAGTCATCGCTTTTGTTCAGTGCGGACACTTGCTGACTGAATTCTGCACTCTCGCGAATTCTCTCATAAACAACAAAGTGCAGATAAGTAAGAGATTAATTTGACAGTGTAGACAGCTTCATTGATAATAACGGGAGTTTTCTGAGAGTGTTTAAACTCACGCTAGACTATAGTCAGTGACAATGTGATAATGTAAATGTTCTTTGCTCACTTTAGGTGTATAATTTATTCGCTTGAATAACTGGAAATTTAATAAAATAATGAAATAATTAGTAGCTTACAATGTTTTTCTTAAACTGTGATCACATTAAAGATAAATGGCCCAGGCCCAGGTTACTTTTGAGGTCTGGTACAAATATGACATACAAAAATACATATGCTATAGGCTCATATGTATGCACGATCAATCATTAAAATACTGCGATTCAAACACGCGTTACCTTATCCCTTAATGACATTGATTCCGCTGTCTATTGAACCTTTGAAATCACAATCACATCAGAATATTTACACCTGTTTTCGTGCAGCCGCTGATCCAGAGAGAGCAGCGCTCATCATGTAAGCTTTATGTTGAAACAGCTTCGCAAACAGTCTACACAGCAGGCTACATTTCTGTGTTGCAGACATTAAATAATAACGAAAGTATTAGGATAAAAGTTTATGGTCCGGATATAGCCACGATCAAAATTAGGAACTGATCTTTGGAACTAATGTTACGCTTCAAATAAAGACTGTATATGTTACATTATGCCAGTAGGTGGTGACCAGTGATTGTTCAAATGTATTTGATTTCTGAATCATTCATTCAAGAGATTAGTTCAAAAACTCTGGAGGAAGTCTTCATTCATTTATTTCAAATGATTTTTTACATCATGAATTCATTTAAATTAATAAATATTTTTAAATAGACTCATTTATAACATTAAAAAAAAAAAACATTTAGTCAGAACCTCAAGAATATTAGCCTACATATTATTTAGTTTGGTTGTCTAATGTTTTGATTTCTGAATCGTGGGAGAACCGTGATCTCTATTCTAAAAATCAATTATCCAAAGTCATAGCTTAAAAAATACATAATGTATCTGGCATCTAAATAATGCTATTAGTACTGTTTCTAATATTAAAATGTACAGACTAGGATGTAAAAAGTACAATCTTACAGACTGTAGTACATTAACAAGGATTTGCTACAATTATAATGCATTATAATGCCGTTTCTCATCTAGTGTGCGAAGTTCTGCAAACCAAAACCCTCTCGCACCAATCGCAAACAAAGTTGTCCAGCTGTCGAGCATAGTTACTACTCTCACAATTCTGAGAAATAAAGTAATAAAGTGCGAGATATAAACTTGCAATTGTAAGAAAAGTCTCTCTTTTTTCCCCTCAGAATGGACTTTATGTCAGAATTGTGAGATAAAGTCACAATTACCTTGTTTTATTTTTTATTCAGTGATGGAAACGAGCTTTCATAAATTATGAAGAAATTGAATGAATGTGAATTTAGTGAGTCAGAGACACTGTTGATTTCCAGGGAATTATTGCATACTTGAATCACAACGACCTGTAAATGAAACATTATTGCTATTACATATCATAATTTTATAATCATTCCTATTTGTGCAGCATGTGTCATAAGTTATTGTACCGTTGTGAGAACACACTCACGTTTGTCAGCGTTCTGCTTCACTTCCTGTTTAGGGGTTTGAGACCACCTCAGTGTCACGTCTGTGATTCCTCTATCAGCCAGAGCAGATCCCAACTGGAAATAACATTCATACTAAACTGATTAGATCAGAATATGACAAGACATTGAGATCTTCCTCTCCTCTTTTCTCGTGTCATGTCCCAAACAGTACTTTTGTAAAATCAGTCTCTTTAAAATGTGAGAATATTGTAAATTTGTTCATGCTGTAAATTAGTTTGAATAATCAATAGGTGATCGGCACTTCAGTCGGTGAACCTTTGTATCATAATATAAACCAGTTCTCTCTTTGCAAATGCAACTGCAGGAGAACAGCAGTTGATTTAGTTTTTAACAAAAATACAAGATGGGCTCTGATTGGTTAGCTGGCCCAGTGTGTTGTGATTGGCTAAACCGCCTCCGGTTGTATTGTAAACAATGGGGTCGTCTATATTGCTTGTCAGTTTGAGCCCGATTGAGACGCAGAGGATATTAGTGAAGAGGATCGCGCAGAGCACGGCTTTTAATGGTAGGCCTGTTTTTTGTTTGTTGTTGTCTCATACTTTTAGAGACGCTGTTATTATGCTACTGCTTATGTTAGCTTTTAATATACGTTTTTATCCTGATTAAAGCTTTAATACAGTGCGGCAACTGTCCATGTTTAACGCTTGCCATAGCTATGTGAAAATAAGTGTATAAATGGAACAGTTCTGAATGAGAGAGAGAGAGAGCGAGAGAGATGCAGAGCAGGGCGATGCGAGGAACAGTATTAAGAACCACTGCTTTACAACATTGATTTTGAAACTTGTGAATACATGAGAATCGTTAGAAGACAGAATCGCGATTCATACAGTATATGAATCATTTTTACATGCACCCCAAGTTTTCTTCCTCTTCTCTGAAGCAGCGCAGCATGGCCTCGCCCCCTTCGTTGCATGTTCCCGGGGGGCGGGGTTTATCTGGGTTTATGATGTCACTAACCCGGAAGTATTTTGCTGTAGTCCCTTACCAGCCGTTCACTGCAGACGATGCTTTGCTAATTCTGTAAAAGACAATTTCTCCCTTTGCATTGAACTTTGAGCTTCGTAACTTTGCAGATGTTGTTTATGCTCACACAGCTACATTACACACTAACACAAGTTAAAAAGGTGAAATCGTATTATATGACCCCTTTAACAATGCAATAAGTGTTGGTTTTCTCATCAATTGTTACTTTTTTTTCTCACCTGTTTCAGAACGTTTTCTCTTATTGTAGAGTCGGTCAAATCTTTGCTGGAGTGAAACAGCAGTTTTACAAATGATCTTTTTAAACAGGGACCTAGAAAAATATATTCATATATATGTAAATTCATAAAAAATGCTAAGAAATATGGTTTGCACCCTACAAATGAGCTTGCATTTATTAAAACTTATCCACGCGCCTCACTGCGGCATATTGACAAAAATTGATGATGTGAAGATATTATTATCTGATATATTATAAACCAATATTACTGATGTATACCTTCTCCATAGACCTTCACCTCACACAGAGTGAGTATCTTCATGTCTCCAGGAATGATCAGATTCACGTAACGTCCCTCCATCCCATCACATGAGTAGCTGTAGGACTCACCTGCTGGAATAGCAGGAATAACAGCACATCTACAGACAGAGAAACAGATGAGGGATATAAAAATACTGTCATATCTGCATTAATCCTTCACATTTGTCCTTGATGTCTCACACTCTTTCAACCTCAAGTTTCTCACATGGGATTGTTGATGCCGTTTTTCTCCAAAGAGTTTCCGATGCGAATCTCTGCTCCGTTTATTTGTTCTGCACAGCAGTCTTTTCTATTAGTGACGACCACTTTACTAACTCGGTAGACATCCTGCAGATCCAGCCTCCACCACGGGTCTGTCTCATTAAGGGTTGAGGAGCATCCCGTATACAGCTGCTGGAGACCTCGATCAATGGCTTTTTCAGCAAACCAGTCCGCAGATGTTGACGACTGTATAGCAGCTCCAGCTACTGCCAGATTTTCTAAAAAAAAATGTATGAAAAAAATGTCACGACTCGTCTTGATGCACAAAGTTTGCAGCAGAGGGGAAGATTACTGAGGAACAACGACTGGAGGTGAAGTGAATTATTACTGCATCAACTACTCTCACCAAACCGAATTGTGAAAATTATGATTTTGTGTTCCTTTATAGTACGTTTCAAGTATGGCATGATATTACATGAATTATATATTAAATGTAGAATATTGGACTTAATGCTCTACAACAATGAATTACCAGCCAAATACCCGTAGACTTCAACCTCACAAAGCGCAAGAATCTTCCAGTCTCCAGGGATATGAATAATCACATAACGTCCATCTAATCCATCACATGAGTAGTTATAGGACTCACCTGCTGGAATAGCAGGAATAACAGCACATCTACAGACAGAGAAACACATGAAGGATATAAAAATACTGTCATATCTGCATTAATCCTTCACATTTGTCCTTGATGTCTCACACTCTTTCAACCTCAAGTTTCTCACATGTGATTGTTGATGCCGTTGTTCTCCAAAGAGTTTCCGATGTGAATCTCTGCTCCGTTTATTTGTTCTGTACAGCAGTCTTTTCTATTAGTGACGACCACTTTATTAACTCGGTAGACATCCTGCAGATCCAGCCTCCACCACGGCTCTGTCTCATTAAGGGTTGAGGAGCATCCCGTATACAACTGCTGGAGACCTCGATTACCATCAACGGCCCTTTCAGCAACCCAGTCTGCAGATGTTGACGACTGTATAGTGGCTCCTCCTATTGCCCGATTTCCTGGAAAATTAATAAAAACCCGTCGTGACCCATGTTTAAGCACAATTCAAATAAAATTTGAGAGCAACAGTGCAGGAGATGATGGTGAAGTATGTCATTTCTGCACCAACTAGACTTCTGTCACCAAACGGAATTACAAACAGAATTACTTTTTGTCTAACAATGTCCTTCACAACTACACTGAATAAAATTATAAACGCAACACTTTTGTTTTTGTTGTAAAAGGCCACTCTAAAATGTGCAGTTTTTCTGTATTGGGGGGGGTCCGGGGGGTCCGAAAACCAGTCAGTATCTGGTGTGACCACCATTTGCCTCACGCAGTGCTACACATCTCCTTCGCATAGAGTTGATCAGGTTGTTGATTGTGGTCTGTGGAATGTTGGTCCACTCCTCTTCAATGGCTGTGCAAAGTTGCTGGATATTGGCAGGAACTGGAACATGCTGTCGTATACGCCGATCCAGAGCATCCCAAACATGCTCAATGGGTGACATGTCCGGTGAGTATGCTGGCCATGAAAGTACTGGGATGTTTTCAGCTTCCAGGAATTGTGTACAGATCCTTGCAACATGGGGCCGTGCATTATCATCCTGCAACATGAGGTGATGGTCGTAGATGAATGGCACAACAATAGGCCTCAGGATCTCGTCACGGTATCTCTGTGCATTCAAAATGCCATCAACATAACATACGCCTGCCCATACCATAACCCCACTGCCACCATGGGCCACTCGATCCACAACGTTGACATCAGCAAACCGCTCACCCACACGACGCCATACATGCTGTCTGTAAATTCTGTTAATTTATCATGTTAAACAGTCCACATTTGTCAGACAAATCAACAGTCAACTTTCTTTTTTATTCCAAATAGGTGTTATTGAAGATATTGGTTATATTTCCAGTGTACGTATTGGTTATATTTCCAGTGTATTTCCACTGTACGATTCATTCATGAAGAGAACACCTCTCCACAGTGCCAGACGCCATCAAATGTGCGCATTTGCCCACTCAAGTCAGTTACGACGACGAACTGCAGTCAGGTCGAGACCCCGATAAGGACGACGAGCATGCAGATGAGCTTCCCTGAGACGGTTTCTGACAGTTTGTGCAGAAATTCTTTGGTTATGCAAACCGATTGTTGCAGCAGCTGTCCGGGTGGCTGGTCTCAGACGATCTTGGAGGTGAAGATGCTGGATGTAGTCCTGTGCTGGTGTGGTTACACGTGGTCTGCGGTTGTGAGGCCGGTTGGATGTACTGCCAAATTCTCTGAAAGCCTTTGGAGACGGCTTATGGTAGAGAAATGAACATTCAATTCACGGGCAACAGCTCTGGTGGACATTCCTGCAGTCAGCATGCCAATTGCACGCTCCCTCAAAATTTGCGACATCTGTGGCATTGTTCTGTGTGATAAAACTGCACATTTTAGAGTGGCCTTTTATTGTGGCCAGCCTAAGGCACACCTGTGCAATAATCATGCTGTCTAATCAGCATCTTGATATGCCACACCTGTGAGGTGGATGGAGTATCTCAGCAAAGGAGAAGTGCTCACTAACACAGATTTAGCCAGATTTGTGAACAATATTTGAGAGAAATAGGCCTTTTGTGTATATAGAAAAAGTCTTAGATCGTTGAGTTCAGCTCATGAAAAATGGGGGCAAAAACAAAAGTGTTGCGTTTATAATTTTGTTCAGTGTATATACACAAAATTATTAGATGCCCATAGTAATTCATTACATCATTAGTCCCAGCAACCTGGTGGAAATATAACCAATATCTTCAATAACACCTATTTGGAATAAAAAAGAAAGTTGACTGTTGATTTGTCTGTATAGTACCATTACTACCAACTCAAACCTGCTCGAACTCACCCGCTTTCAAACGCTCCTGTCTGGTGTTGTGCGCATGCTCTGGTTTCGAATTACAAAACCAAAAGTTTATATTTACAATACGTTTCTGCAGCACTTTATATTGTAGCAAATCACAGGCATCTCTGTTGAAATCAATGGCCAATCAGAGGATCCAACGACAAGGCGTTGAGAGGTGAATGGCTGCAACTTCTCCGTGAGAGACGCTGCATTCGGCTCCAAGAAACAGAACAAGTGAAGGCTAGTCAGGATCTGCTCTGAACTCATTTTTGTTTTTGCAAGTTTTAGTTCTTCGTGTTCGCAGATCTTCCCATTATAACAAAAGAAAAAGAAAGCATGCACAATGTAAATAAGAGATTCATTGTGTAGTTTTCATGCGAGTAAGCTTGGTCAGTTGCGCTATAAGGGAAGCGCCCTTTGCTCAGTTTTTCTGTATAATCCATTCACAATTTGAAGAAAAGTTTTGTTTGTCTAAGAGGACCAAACGTCCACGTATACGGTTTCAGGATTAACAACCACGAGTGTAAAAAATTAAGTGAGTGAATCCGCTAAATTGTTCTGTGATTAACGGTGATAACTGTAGCAATGGCCAGAATGAACAAGCCAATGTCAAAATAGAGCTGTGCATTAAGTGATGCTGAGTAAATTCAGAGTAACAAAACTACAGTACCAACAAGTCTGTGTTAGCTGAATAGCAGCTTCTACAATTAAAGATAAAACTTAAACCCCTGGTTTCACAGACAAGGCTTAAGCCTAGTCCTAGACTAAAATGTAAGCCTGAGCCGTTTCAATTGAAAGAAACTTGATGATTGATCTTAAAAAAAAAAAATTCTCAAGATGCACACCAGGCAATGTTTTTTTTCTACTTAAATTACTTAAAATTACTTAAATGTCCTAATTGAACTATGGCCTAATCCTGGTTTAGTCTAAGCCCTGTCTGTGAAAAAGCAACTTAAAGACGAGTCACTTTTAAGGCAATGTTTGAAAAATTTAGTTTTTACATTAAATCTAAGAAGTGTCTAAATATTTAATGCGTTATTTAATGTTTATGCCATTAAAAAGTAACAAAATTTGTAGTTAAGTATTTAAATAATTAGAGCTGTCAAAATTAATGCGTTAACGCAAACTCATTTTAACGGCACTAATTTTATTAACGCGTGATTAATGCAGCACACATTTTCTGTTTGACCCGTTGCCTAGCCTGTAGTTGGAGAAATGGAGATGCTGACAGTTTTGCCAACTTAGCGACTTTGTCGCTAGATTCAGAGACTTTTTCAAAAAAGCGCCTAGCAACAATACATAACACATAATTGGACAAACCTTATTTATTTCCCCTTCTGTCGTTCACTTCGACGTTGTGTCGAGTGTACGACACTAGGGGTCGCTCTTGGGAGCCCAAACACCTCTGCCATATTTGAGAAAAGGCCAATGAAATTGGGTGTGCAGAATTTGCATAGCTAGCCACACCCGGATATCCGGGTATAAATAGGCTAGCGTAGCATCTGCTCACTCGTTCTGTTTTTTGGAGCCGAATGCAGCATCTCTCACGGAGAAGTTGCAGCCATTCACCTCTCAAAGCCTTGTCGTTGGATCTAAGGCACAGTCAGCAGTCTCTCCCTTCTCAAGCACGGCTAAGTGTTGTGAGAGTATCCCTGGGTGCTTCGACGGCGATCTCTGGAAGAAGCATTCCTCTGAAAGAGCAAAAACTTCTAAAAGAGCAAAAACATGGTGGGATTGTGTGATTCGCCATGCCTTTCCGTCCGTGTGTTTCTGGGTGCGGTTGGCATGTCCCGGAAGACCGCCACGACCGCTGTATTTAATGTTTGGGCCACGCTCACGCTGAGGCAGCGCTCGTGGATGGGTTGTGCCCCGCTTGCGAGGCACTTTCTATCGGCACGTTGCGCTCGCGGCTCGGGTTCTTTACCAAAGGACCCCAAGTCACCGCAGCTGCTTGCTGTCCTGGTTCTTCTACCTCCGGGTATGAAGCTACAGCAATGTGTACTGCGGGAGGGCATGGGGAGAATGAGACAGTTTCGCCAGGTCAATCCCCGTGGGCTTCACATTCTTCACCAGCTTCGTTTTTACCGGTCGAGTTTCCGGATGAGTTTGAGAACCCGTCTGTGGGCGGGCTCAATTTCTCTTTTGGGACTCATGAGCAGGATGAGCTGTCGATCGCAGTATCGGAGGGTGGGCTCGAGCCATCGGAAGTGGATGTCTCGGCTGAGCAGGCCCCTCTGGGTGCCAGGCCTCAGTCCAAGGCTGACGCTGAGATGGCAGCTGTGCTTGCCCGGGCAGCCAAGAGCATCAGGCTGGAGTGGTCTCCCCCACCCTGCCCCGAGCATTCGCGGCTGGATGATTGGTTTCTGGGTGCTGAGCGCAACGCTAAGTCGCATTCGGCCCCGGTGCCTTTCTTCCCGGAAGTGCATGAGGAGCTGACAAAATTGTGAAAGGCCCCTTTTCGGCCGGAACACGGTACACAGGCTCCTCAGCCCTCACCACCCTCGACGGGGGTCCAGCGAGGGGGTATATCAGCGAGGTTCCCCAGGTGGAGAGAGCAATTGTGGTGCATCTGTGCCCGCAAAATGCCACCACCTGGCGGGGCCGCCCGAGACTCCCGTCCAGGGCATGTAAGTTTTCTTTGTCCCTAGTGGCGAAGGCTTACACTGCCTCTGGACAAGCTGCGTCAGTCCTGCATGCTGTGGCAATCCTGCAGATCTACCAGGCCAAGGCGTTGAAAGAACTGCACAAGGGCGGTCCTAACCCAGAGGTATTGCAGGAACTGCGCTCGGCGACCGACTATGCTCTCCGAGCTACGAAGGTCACGGCGCAGGCCCTGGGAAGGGCGACGTCTGCTATGGTAGTCCAGGTACCTCAACCCGGCCAAGATGCGGGAAGCCAAGAAAGTCCGCTTTCTTGACGCCCCCATTTCACAGGCTGGTCTCTTTGGTGACACTGTGGAAGAATTTGCCCAGCAGTTTTAGTATTACTGTAGGGAAAAGGCTCCGGCTGAGGGGACCTTTGACTTTATGGCGACTCTCCCAGATGTTGGAGAGTGAGGTCTTAAGTCTTGGGCGTTTGAAGGTTACGAGGAGGAGAGGTGCATTTGGTCGTGACACGCTGGCTTGTCAACATTTGCACCCCCGTGGACTTGTGACGCAGTTTGGCAGTTGTTTTCCATGGGGACCCCTAGTGTCGTACACTCGACACAACGTCGAAGTGAACGACAGAAGGGGAACGTCTGGTTACGTATGGTAACCCTCGTTCCCTGATGGACTGCCTCTGAGTGGGTTGAGACGCTTCTCAACTCCTCAGAAAAGAACGAGTGAGCCGATGCTAAGCTAGCCTATTTATACCCTGATATCCGGGTGTGGCCAGCTATGCAAAATCTGCACACTCAATTTCATTGGCCTTTTCTCAAAGATGTCAGAGGTGTTTGGGCTCCCAAGAGCGACCCCTAGTGTCATACACTCGACACAATGTCTCCGTTCCCTCCATCAGGGAACGAGGGTTACCATATGTAACCAGACGTTTCTGAGACTCGCCAATACTGCTGCGCGAGTGCAAGGTTTTGCATCTGCTCTGTTCTGCGAGCAGCTGAGGAGCAGCGCTTTTAGTTAGACCAGATATTATGTTGCTTCTTTAATTTTAAATGCAAGTATAGTCAAAATCACAACACAGCTGTTGTTTTTATCTTATGTGTATTTGATTTCATCAGACGACGACTCAAAAATAAATCAGGATTTTTGTACAGATTAACATCTTGGAAGGGAGATCTGATTATGTAGTCTTAATAGGTCACGTTTCAGTCACTATTTCATATTAATTTGGTTGTCTGACAACAGAATCAGTAAAATATAACAATGAAAACAGTTTTATTAAGAATTTGGCTGCATCAAATTGCAGTATGTGGGCACAGAGAAACAAGCAAATCTAATAATAAATAATAAATGTACATTTTGCATGTTCATCAGAAGTGAGCTGCCCTGTCCTGCAGATAATGTAAACAGGCTTGTGTAAGTAAATTGCTCAGTGCAAAGAAAGAGAAGTAACGGGAACCTGGTATTTCTATGTTCTTTTTTCATGTGTTTAATAGACATGAACAAGTTATTTGAAAAACATCTATGACCTCTGAAACATGTCTAGTCTTCATGCTCTGTTGACTATGGTTTCACTAATAATAAACAGACATTTGCATAAAGCATCCATATTTGGAAATGGTAACTGAGCTAATGAGCTCTGCTGGCATCTACTGGTTGTACTGGTAATTTCATGTCATTTTCATCTTACAAATCTTTGTTTTCCACCAGTAGACACATTTTTTTCATGTCATCTTCATGAATTAAATGCCAATCTTTAAAGTTTAAAGTGCATTTTACTGCACAACTCTAGAGTCTTTGTCACCTTTTTCACCCATGATGAGTTTGCATCCCTGTTATATGCTCAAGCCCCACGTTTATCAGAAACATCTGTACATAAGACGCCAGTAAAGCATGAATACTGTCATACTGGTTTGGAAAGACATATATCTGGTGAACTATAAGTTTACAGTAAGTTAGTAAAAAAGTATTTATTACATTCAATAAAGTGCTCTACAAAAACTAATTACCTGCCAAATACCCGTAGACTCCAGCTTCAGCAATACTAAGAATCTGCTGATCTCCAGGAATATGAACAACCATATAACGACCCTCCATCCCACCACATGAGACAGTGGCCGTGGCACCGGCTCCAAGAGTAGAGATTACACCACATCTACAGACAGAAAGATCATCTGTTATCTGTTTCTGTTAATACTTCACTTCAGCCACAGAAATCAAATCAAAAGAAAGAAATCCTCACATGGTGTTGCTGTAAATGTCAAGAAAGTTCCCGATACAAATCACCGCTCCGTTAATCCTATCAGCAAAGGTCGGTCTATTAGTGATGGTCACTCTGTTCACTCTGTATACCTTCAGTAGATCCACTCTCCACCATGGGTTGGTTTCAGTGTTAGTGTGGGACCAGGTGTTCAACAATCCATCAAGAGCCAAATCAGGATAAGCTGCGTCGGAAGTTGAAGACTGACTAGTTTTGCCCCATAGTGCTACATTCTCTGGAAAAAATTCATCAATAAAGGCCAATAAGAAATCATCTACTTTACCAAACTAATCTTTCTTACTCATCATCAAATGATGGGTTAAGGGTGCAAAACAGCGACAGATATTTAAAACACAAGGGTAAAAGAATGATAGTAAACATCTTTTTTTATTATTTTGGATATCCAACATTTATTAGTATAATTCTAATCTTGGCCTATATATCATGATGGGCTTGGTATGTTATATTATACAAAAGCCGTATGATCTGACATTAAAAATTTGTAAAGACTGTTTCTGAAAAAAATAAATTTTGGAGGGAAATATTGCCCATTAATAAGAAGTTCATTTTCTGACTTTGGTCTATCTGATATCAGGAACTATAAACTGGGCATCGAACTGCTTCAGAGATTTATTACAGGGCTAAATTTCTAAGTACTTTTATATCTGCCCATTTAACAGATAAAACAGAACAAAAGTGTTTAGACACTGAAGGATTCTTACCTTCTTGTCCACGTGCCATTTCCTCAATCAATAAAAACCCTGTGGAAACAAGTCAAACAACCGGGTTTTGTTGAATTTGCATTTTAATTCACCTTGATATTTAATAATTAAAAACATTGTCTGAATGATAAAGGAAACATAAAACATTGACTTACGAAATTACCATGTTGGATGAAACACATTAATAATACAAATGATTTTTAATGTGTCAGCGGTTTCATCCAACATGGTCATCAAGCAGAAGACTGAAATCTAAAGTGGGATGAGGACACGTTCCTGTGAATCACTACCAGAATTTCCAGACAAACAGTCATAAAGACTGTCAAACCTGTAAGGTTGAAAATGATTAAAGACTTCTGCTTTCCTGTCCCAAACCTATCTTCCATAACAAAAGGGTAATTTGGCATTTTCTGAAAACACAGAAGTGCTGATAGCAATCAAGGCCTGTAGGCCAAGATGTCTATACATTGGGGGTCTACTAATTGTCACCCCTTTAGTACAGTTAGTGAAGCTGTAGTTTGCTGATTGGTCAGTTTGAATGTTTTAGTCACATGGTCAAGGAAGGGATAAAAGAGGATTGTAACTGTTGCTCTGTGTCTTTTCTTGGCTGGCGATCTCTCTTTCTTCGTTGGGGTCCTCTTCATGGGGCTCTGCTCTCTCTCTTTTTCTCTCTCTCAGGTAACATTTACACACATGCTGGGTACAATTATCGGTTTATGTTTTACTATCCTTCATCTGTTTTGTAACCATAACAAAATACTGTTATTAAACCATTTCAATTATAAATTATGTGCTAACTAATCTTGATTCAAGGTTAATATTGAAGTGCTACCTATTGCAGTACAATTTAGTCACATGATAGCAATGCTCTCACACATATTTGGCTATTCTAGCTGCGCTTATTTCCGTCGTTGGTATAAGTGGCAGTGGGTGGTGATAGACAAGAAATGTACAGTTTTATATCATCCTGCTGTTAATGTTTATTTAGTCATTCAGCCTGAACCACTGTAGGGACACCACCTTACAAAGCATTTACATACACAAACAAGCAAATATTTTACATTAGATTTGTTTGGTAAAGTAGATCCAAAATAATAAAAATAAAATAATCTGAGAAAAACAATCCTAGATATCAAGTGACAAACAAAACCATAATTGACAATCTACACTACCCTTCAAACGTTAAACGTTCAAACTTGATACTTTTATTCATCAAGGACACATTAAAGTGATCAAAAGTGCCAGTAAAGACATTTTTATTTGTTACAAAAGATTTCTGTTTCAAATAAATGCTGTTCTTTTAAACTTTCCATTCATCTGTAAATCCTGAAAAATAGGATGAATCACGGTTTCCACAAAAATATGAAGCAGCACAACTGTTTTAAACATTGATAATAATCAGAAATGTTTCTTGAGCAGCAAATCAGCATATTAGAATGATTTCTGAAGATCATGTGACACTGAAGACTGGAGTAATGATGCTGAAAATTCAGCTTTGATCACAGAAATAAATTACATTTTAACAGATATTCACATGTGAAAAAAAACAGCTTAATTATAGACAAGCATGAATGTATGAAACAGCAACTCATTTAGATTATTTAGCTTTGTTTGGCCAGAATATTTAAAACTTTATAATATGCTGTAAATCCACATTAGAGGACGAGATGAGTGTTGGCATCTCTGAACAAAGAAAAACATTACAGAAAACTCAGCGTTAATATCAGTGTAAAATAGCAGATACATGAATGTTGTACGTTACCCAGTAAGATCCACAGGCACTTGTAGAGCTTCTTCATGGCTGATTAAAGGTGTCTGTCTTTCTTTAGGATGAAGAGTGTGAGTGATGTACGTTTTATGGAGGATGATCTGTTTATATGTGCATCACATGACCAACCTGGTCTCTCCTCCCTTCAGTCACACTCGCCCGTCTCTCAGGTTTCAAACAAACACGCTGTATTTGTTTAACTTGTCCTAATGTCTATTGGATCAGTGTGAATTTTGTGCACAGTTGTTATTGTGTACATCTTTATTGTCATTTATACTGTGCAAGAACCTGCAAGAATTGCAGAACTGCACAAAACTATTATACTAAAACTAAAAAATATTGTGTTCAGCACAGATTTTCAGGGAGTTTGTGCTGAAACTCCTGTCAGTTTACACAGGCCTGCCAAATCAGGTGCAAGCACGCAGACAAACAAAAAATGCATGCAATGCGTGAAATACGTGTACAGTACCGATAAATCACATAACTGGTACTGCGTGTGTTAACTGGGAAGGATTTGCATGAACGTATGTTTCTTTTCGGAAGCAGTTTCCATGTTTCATTAACAGTTCTAGTATTGTATATTCACATGTAACGGTAGTTTCCATAACCCAAAAATAGCAAGTTATTTTCACTTTGTGTCATTTTGTGTATGTTTAAATGTCTGTGGAGGCTCATACCAACTTAATTAGCCCTTTTCACAAGAATCGGAAATTACGTCAGCGCAGGGTAAAGTTAGTTCTGTTACAGGTCTGCGCCTATTATATCAGTGTGCCCTTTTCTCAAATAATGATTCTTACCTTTTCTGTTTTGTCTGTTTTCCAAGTTGTTGTTATATAATCTATAAAGAAATATCATTTTACTTGTTTGTAACTTATATGGCCACTCAGACCGTTGACTCGTGAGATAATCTGCTTAACATAGCGCTGGATGGATTTATTCTCCATCTCCAGCAAGGTCCCTTTTTTTTTAAATAGTCTTTGATCTCCGGTACATTTGAGCGTATTATCTCAATTTACTCAGTCATTTCCCCTCGAATCACCACATCATGATAAATTACTTAAAAATGACAACATTTTTGTCCAGATGCACATTTTTCCAAGAATACATTAAACAATTCTCAGTCTGGTTGAAACATATTAAACTCAACACGACAATGTAATCCTGATAGAACAGGAACAAAGCCACGAATCCGAGTCATCTCTTGTTTAATATGTATTACCCAGGGCACACTATACAATGTACATTCACTCCATCACATTAATGCAAAGGAGAGCAAGTAGAAAATTCAACATTACTTTAATAATAGCGGAAAAAAATCACATGGGGAGTCATAATGCACAGCCAGCACCAAACGGACAAAATTATAAGTAAATAATCCACCTCTTTCTGAAGCAACTTCCTTTTTACAGGGTTTACTCGATATGGATGTTGTTTTACAGGTTGAGCCATACCAATATCAATGTCATGCTTAATGACATGAGTTCGGGTAGGAATATCAGAAAAGATAGAGGGGAATGAACTTAACTTAATTATATCAGTCTTCTCTGGTTCACACAAATGAGACAAATAAGAACCTCAGAGTTGTTAAGAGAAGGACCATTCTTCTCCTCCAGAACATCAGCCATCTCTACGGGTGTTTCTGGGACACCCAGATCTATGATGTTACAACATTAACAGGCAGGGCCAATACAGGAGTCATATATAGTTTCAATAAATTAACATGACAAACCTGTACTTTCTTCCAACAATCAGGCGGGTTTAAAAGATAGTTGTTATTAGAATAACACTTTGCTATCATATAAGGTCCAGTAAACCTAGCCTGGAATGGACTACTCAAAACAGGTAACAAAGCGAGCACTTGATCGCCTACCTGAAAACTTCTTGCCTGGACCTTACGATCAAACAACCTGTAGCAGGGGCACGCTACAATTCTGTATTACGCTGATTGAGGCAGCCAAATATGGACTGGATTCCGGTTAGAGAATCAACGATTGGAGAAGAGATTCTTCACAAAGATGCCTTTATTGAACAGGGTTTGGGTTGTCATCTGCACCAGTTATGCTTTGGCAATGATATCTGTATTAATGCTATTAAGGCATAAAACGCATTATACAGAGCATTTAACAAGCGTGCAGAAATGAGTATCCACCAAACTGTCTTCCTGCGTGTCACACTATAAATCAGTCCGTGTGGTCAACAACTTTGGTTCCTAGGACAGGCTTTTGTACACAACCTCTGCCCCTTTTTCTGAGACTTACCTAACTTTCGTAGAGCAATAGCTCTGGCTTCATAGAGTCAATAACGAAAACTACGGACTCTGGAGCTGTTCGCTCGTGGTGAGAAAGCAATCCGACCCAACGAACCAAGCGGTATTATAATTCATAATGGGAAACATGTTATATAAAAAGCAGCAGTCAGTGTCTTTTGTGAGTGTGAGTGAGAATTTGTGAGAAACTGTGATTTTGTGAGTGAGAATATTTGTTATTGCAGTTGAAAACCAAAGAGCACCTCTTCATATTAAAACGGTGTAATTAATTGCGCTTCTTCGCGCATTACAAATGCTATCCGGACGAAGCCTTGATTCCCGCTGGCGGCTACATTCGTTTTGCGTTTATAAAGCTATAAAGCCACAATAAGCTCGCCGAGTGAACTTGTCAATCCATCTTGATGAATGACGCAGAGGAACGTAAACAGGTGAACATTGACCAATTAGAGGACAGATTTACTCACATATGACTTGCATAAACACAGTTTGGTACGCTTTGCAATGTTGCCTTGTGAAAGTGAACCGAACCAAGAAGAAAATGCAACAATGTAACAAATTAATCCCTTTTTCAGAACAAAGCAAATGATCTACAGGTCTGAAAGCACCCCAAGACATTCTCGGGTGGATCAGATGTTTTCCATTCATCTGCCAAAACAGCAATAGGGCCTCTGACAGTCCGAATACTAACTTATTAGAACTAAAACCAGTGCTCTCTTGCACAACAGCATCCAAGGAAGTCCATCCTCCCAGTCACAATCAAGTTCAACACAATACGATCTCAAAAGTGACTTAAGACTCTGATGGAACCTTTCCAACTCCCCTCCTTGACTCTGAGGGTGGTAAGCACTTGATATATTTTGTTTAACCTTGAGTTGTTGCATGACTTTTGAGAATTGTCAGGACATAAAAATTGAGCCCTGATCAGACTGAATGATTTTGGAATGCCAAAAACAGACATGAAATGCGTTAAAGCCTTTAAAATTGATTTTGTTGTAATCAATCTCAGCGGATAAGCTGCAGGATAACGTGTAGACTGACGCATTACAGTAAGCAAGTAAGCATGCCTAGCCTTAGATCGTGGTAAAGGACCAACACAATCGATGATCAAATGTTCAAATGGAGTGGTAACTACAGCAATAGGCTGTAAAGGATCCAAAGGAACCTTTTGGTTTGGTTTTCCGGTCATTTGACAAATGTGGCAAGATCGTATATAGTTAACCACATCTCTCTTGATTCTAGGCCAATAAAATTTCCTCAAAATTCTATCATACGTCTTCCACACCCCCATATGACCAGCAAGGCCCTGGTGTGATAACTGTAGGACAGCTTGACGAAAAGTAAGAGGAACTACAATTTGGATCCTAGGATCAAGTGAAGAGTCAGAACTCATAGGCTTGCTGTCTACAAAGCAATCTATCTTGAAGAAAGTAGAAAGAAGACACAATTTTATTTCCTCCTCTTCCAGCAGCCAAGGAGAACAAATCTTGAAGAGTTTCGTCCGCATTCTGGGCTTTGATTAATTAATCTCGAGTCACACTATAAAGTGGAGACAAAGAACAAATCTTAACATGGTCATCGTCTTTCAAACATGGAAGCAGACTTATCAGTCTGGTCATCAACAGACGATACTTCATGCACAGGAATCTCATCTTCGGCCATGGTGTACACAGTATCAGGTTCTGATTGAGAGTTAATAGATGGAAAATGTTCTTAGTGATAGTTTTATTTCATTTCATCTGACATCCATCGCTCGAGTTATCGCACAAGCCAGAAATAAGTAAGGACAGTCAAAATATCTATTCAATCCTCTACAACGGGAGCTACTATAGGTGGAACTCCACCATCCGGCTTCTCCCAAACATGACCTCCAGCTAAGTCATTGCCGAGTATGGAAGTGACACCAGGGATAGGAAGCATAGTATGAATTCCTACAACCACATCACCTGACACAAGTTTGGAATTAAGGTGAATGGAACTTCCATGTAGCCCATTTCAAGCCCTCTGACCAGCACATGTAAACCAGTGGCAGTACGTTCGGACAAAGGCAAAAGTCCTTCTAACAAAAATGACTGCCCTGCCCCAGTATCTCTAAGGATACGAACAGGCACGGTTTCATCACAATCAGGCAAAGAAACACTCCCATCAGTGAGAAATGGCCCAAAGTCAACACTGTTTTTAACATTCTCCATCTCAGTGAGATCCATCTGCTCAATCTGCTTATCAGGACTAAAATTTACACTTGATGTAGAAATTAAGCCAACAGATTTAACAGCCTTCTCTTTCTTTTTGAGAACAGCACAGTCTGAAATGTTATGTCCTAGCTTCCTACAATAAAAGCAAACCATTTTTCCTTTTGTACGTGTGAATGAAGCATTATCTGCAGGAGTTGAGACAACATTCTGTGCAACCATCTTTTTATTTTTTAACTGAAACACTCAACTTTGACCTGCTCAGCTCATTTAAATGAACAGAATTTTGATGATTGAGAACAAATTCATCTGCCATAAGAGCAGCATCGGACAGTCTAGTCACCTTATGTTCATCGAGATGCATAGCAACAGCACTTGGAACACAACTTGTAAACTCTTCTAAAAGAATGAGCTCTATAAACTGTGCCTTAGTGCTAATTTTTACAGAGGAACACCAACGATCAAACAGATTTTCTTTCTCCCTAGCAAACTCAAGATAAGTGCACTTCTCAGAATGATTCCTAAATTTCTGGCGACATGCCTCAGGTGGCAATTCATAAGCATGCAAAATAGCAGACTTCACGATCTCATAGTCAGCACTTTGCTCAGTAGTCACACCTCCTGTGCTCTCCCCACCAACACACAATGCAATAATAAGGTCCAAAATTCCAAAATGCTGGAAATACTTCTCTACTTCCTTCTCCAAAAACGGTAGCACAAGTCTAATGTTTTTATAAACATCAAACACAGGCGCAACGTGCACAGACTCATCAAGTGACACAGGAATGGGAATTTCACCTGTTTTTGCATTCAGCTCCAACTCAAATTTTCGTAACTGAAACATAGACTGTAAAAAAACATGGACGTAGTGTCCAGTACGTCACCTGTGACGTCACAGGTTTCTGAAGAGCATTTTTGAAGCCTAAAGTGGGCGGAGCCGACCGCCGCCATCTTGGCAGCGCGTCACTCCCGGATAATCGAAAATGGGCAAAAAGGTAAGACGTGGGTGAAGCTGAGGTGCCTGGTTGCTGAAACCACACCCATCTATAGTTACAGCAGTGCTACCGTGCAAAGACAAAAATTTGTTTTTGTCTAAATGGTCGAAATTTGGTCGAAAATTAGTTATTGATAATTTTGTGTATAAGTATCATGGAGAAAAGCCCCGGAGAAACCAAGACAGAACACAGTATAACATCATTTACCGCTCTTTGATTTAATTTGAGCGTTCTAAAACAAAGTTATGGTGCTCTGCATTTGTTTAGCAGTTTGTCAGTATTACTGTGCCACCCTGGAGTTATTCGGTATCCTTCCTGTTTTACTGTCCATTAAAGTCTGCGGCATTTAAATTACAATGTGACTTGTCTGATGAAGTCCCGACAGATGTATGAAAGTACACAAACAAATTATATCGATCGTGATCTAACAAACTGCTCCATCTAACAAAACACTGTAAACAAGAAATGACTAGATAACTTGGCAACAATATATAATCTTTAAAGTTTGTTCTCCCCTCTCTTTTTATAATGCAGATTATTCACTCAGAGCCAGCTGTCAGGGCTGCACACTTCTGCACGTGTGAGGACTCGAATGCCGTGACAGCGTATCTACCCCACATAAAATCAGTAACTGTTTGCAATTAAATCCTTTTCCTACCTTTTCTTGTAACTCGATAAAATCCATTGCAATGAATGTCATCGGAGATGTTTAATTCACAATCATTCTCAGCATTATTCCTGCTGGCGTTCACATTAATCCACAGTAACTCGTTCTTATAGTTAAGCTATTTTCATTCAGTTCGATGTAAAAACAATATAGGCTAATGTCTTGAATCCTTTAAATGTTCGAACATTGCAAATAAATTGGTTGTAAAACGGTATCCACTCACGTTTAACATTTTGTCTGGTTGTTACTGTCAGAAAAAAAAAAATGGAATCACTACTATATGTTATAGTCTAGCCGATCACTAGATTTTATACAGATGTTACTATAATAATTCTGTAAATGGTGATCAGCACCCAAATATTGTATATAATTTGGAAGTTACTGCCTTTTGCCTTGGCGTGACATCTCACTTTTTGCAGTGCAAAGGCAGAATACGATAACTTCAAAATAGCAGTAAAAATCAAGTTTGAAATCATTTTCATTAAAACATCTAATTGCCAGATTTCCACTGTCCTACCTATAATTAATTTTGCTGGACAAATAAAAATCTTTAAAGCCATTTTTCTAAGTTTCACACTCTAGCGAGTCTCACACTCTGGAGCAGAGCGGCAGTCCACCTGTCACTCAAGTGGCCACACCCTTAATTGTCAAGTCAAGTCAAGTTGAGCTTTATTGTCATTCCGCTACATGCGGGGCATACAGTGGAACGAAATGTAGTGCCTCACAGGACCTCGGTGCTACATAAATACAGGAATACAGCAATGAAGTAAAACAATATAAACCTATACACAACTATCCTACTGATAGATTTGACTATAAATATGCTATATATAAAATAATTTTTTAGCTATACATAAACTAAAAATACAAACTATACAAACTATACGAGTGCTTCAGATAAATACTGTACATGTGCGAAGAGAAACATTGTGAGTCAGCAGCTGGCTGGGGAACAGTGCAGGATGATTTGTAGTGCATGAGCATGTAAACATACATATATTACTGAGTCTTTTTGTGGGATTTGTGTATACACAGCAGTGTGTGTGAAAAGTTACTAGTGCACATAGAGGAGGAGAGTGTGCTACTACAGGTGGTTTGTACAGTCCCACTCACCTGTGTGTAGCACACTTCGAATTGCACGTTACATGTTTCAGGAGGTAGGGGGTTTGTATGGGGTTCAGAGAGGGCGGGTGATTTGAGTTCAGGGCTCTCACAGCCTGGGGAAAAAGCTGTTGAGCAGTCTGGCAGAGCGGGCTCTGATGCTCGGTACCGTCTTCCTGATGGTAGGAGCTGGAAGAGACTGTGGGAGGGGTGTGTGGAGTCCTTCACGATACTGTTGGCTTTGCTGGAGCATCGTGTAAGGAAAATGTCCAGGATGGAGGGGAGAGGGGCACCGATGATCCTTGCAGCTGTGTTCACTGTCCGCTGGAGGGTCTTGCGGTCTGCTGCAGTACAGTACCAGACAGTGACGCAGCTGGTCAGCACACTCTCAATGGTGCCCCTGTAGAAAGTGGTGAGGATGGGTGGAGGGAGATTTGCTCTTTTCAGCCGGCGGAGAAAGTGTAGGCGCTGTTGTGCCTTCTTGGAGAGTGAAATGGTGTTGGTGGTCCAGATGAGATCCTCTGTGATGTGCACCCCCAGGAATTTAGTGCTGCTGACTCTCTCCACAGGCGAGCTGTCGATGGTCAGTGGGGGGTGATCACCGGAGTTCCTTCTGAAGTCCATCACAACCTCCTTTGTCTTACTCACATTGAGGGACAGGTTGTTAGTGCCACACCATTCAGCCAGCTGTGCCACTTCCTCTCTGTAGTGCGTTTCATCATTGTTGCTGATGAGACCTACCACTGTTGTGTCGTCAGCAAACTTGATGATGTGGTTGGAGCTGGACTTGGCAGTGCAGTCGTGGGTCAGCAGCGGGCTGAGCACACAGCCTTGTGGGGCACCTGTGCTCAGTGTGGTAGTGCTCGAGGTGTTGTGGTCGACACGGACTGACTGAGGTCTTCCGGTTAGGAAGTCCAGAATCCAATTACAGAGGGAGCTGTTAAGGCCCAGCAAGTTTAGTTTATTTATGAGCTGTTGTGGGATTATTGTGTTGAATGCTGAGCTGAAGTCAATGAACAGCATTCTAACATAAGAGTCTTTGTTTTCTAGGTGGGTAAGAGCCAGGTGGAGGGTGGAGGAGATTGCATCGTCTGTAGAGCGGTTTGGACGGTATGCAAACTGGAGCGGGTCGAGTGTGTTGGGGAGGCTGGTTTTGATGTTGTGCATGACTAACCTCTCAAAGCACTTCATTATGATTGGAGTCAGTGCTATGGGACGGTAGTCATTTAGACAGGACACAGGTGATTTCTTTGGTACCGGTATGATTGTTGTGGATTTGAGACATGTGGGGACGACTGCCTGGCTCAGCGAGGTGTTGAAGATATCTGTTAGGACATCTGTCAGCTGTTCAGCACAGTCTTTCAGTACACGGCCAGGTATGTTGTCGGGACCCGCAGCCTTGCATGGATTGATCCTAGATAGGGACTTCCTTACGTCGGCTGGAGACAGACAGAGCGCCTGGTCGTTGGGAGGTGTGGGCAGTTTTTGTGCAGGTGTGTCATTCTGCATTTCAAACCGTGAATAAAAGTGGTTGAGTGTATCTGGGAGGGATGTGTCATCATCACAGGCCTGTGGTGGGGGCTTGTAGTCTGTGATGGTCTGAATGGCTTGCCACAGACTCCGTGTGTCTCTGCTGTCTGTGAAGTGATTATTGATTTTTTGAGCATATGACCGTTTTCCATTTTTGATGCTGCGGGACAGATTGGCTCTTGCTGTTTTGAGGGCTGCTTTATCTCCTGATCTGAAAGCTTCATCTCTGGTCTTTGGCAGCCCGCGAACCTCTGCTGTCATCCATGGCTTCTGGGGGCGGGGTTCGGCTTTGTAAGCGTTCTTTTCTGTTGTGTAAACAAAGTCCAGTGTGTTATTTTCCCTTGTTGCAAAGTTCACATGTTGGTAGAACTTTGGCAAAACTGTCTTTAAGTTTGCGTGGTTGAAGTCACCGGCTATGATGAAAAAGCTGTCGGGGTTATTTGTTTGTTGTTCGCTGATGGCGCTGTACAGTTCGCGAAGCGCGTCCTTAGCGTTTGCACACGGGGGAATGTAAACCGCGACGACAACAGTGGCCGTGAACTCCCGCGGCAGATTCACAACCATAAACTCCACCAGCGATGAACAGTGTTTTGATACTAACGCAGCATTGTTACACCATTCTTTGTTGATATACACACACAAGCCACCGCTGCGAGTCTTACCAGACAGTAATGAATCTCTGTCCGCTCGGTAGCAGGTTAGCCCGTGCAGCTGAATGGTGGAGTCCGGGATGTTGTCCCTTGCCTCATGCTGTGTAGACCGACTGAGTTGAATTAAGTCCAGTTTGATTTCCAGAGAGCGAACGTTTGAGAGCATGAGTGTTGGAAGAGCCGGTCTTGTGGGGTTAGCTCTTAGCCTAGCTCGTATACCTCCGCGCTTACCGCGCTTCCGTCCTCTCTCACACCGCTTGCGACGCCGCCTTGTGCGGGTAGCGTCAGTAGACGAGGCCGCGGTCTCGAGGTCCGGCTCCAGCAGTAAACAAAGGCCTCGTAGCTTCTCAGTAGCCGCCGGCGAGAGTTTGTGTTTGTATGTGTTGTTGATATCCAAAAGGCTTTGGCGATCATAGATGTATCCCGGAGTGATCTCCCGATGAATTAGCGGTAAATTGACATTGTTTGGAGACGAACAGACGACATTAAAAGACATAAAAGCACCATCTTTGGGACCCGGAGAAGCCGCTGCGTCTGAGCGCGCCGCCATCTTGGATTATGCAGAACTTTAAGGCTTAATATAATTTAAACAGATGAGTTATAAAAAAATTCGCCCCTCTCACAGTTGACATGAAGGGCAAAATTTACTATATAGACCAAAACCACTTTTTGTACCGGGCTGTAAACATTTTTTTCTGCTGTAAAGTTGGGCATTTTAACATGGGAGGTCTATGGGACTGACTCCCTTTTGGAGCCAGCCTCTAGCGGCCAGTCAATGAATTGCAGTTTTAGTCACTTCCGTGTTGGTTTCAAGAGAGAGAGTGGGAGGTTGCCGCTTGAACTGAAACTCTCTTTCCTCCCTTTCCTTTTCAAATTGTAACTCAATTTTACGTAACTAACTGTTGCTGCAACTTCTTTTTCAAAATCATTCTCTAACTCTCTCTTTTAAAGCACAAACATCGCGTTCAGCACGAAGTTTTTCTGCATCAACACTCAGCTGCCTTTCTTGTAAAGACATCTCACTAAACTTTACATTTTGATCGACATCAAAAAGAGGGGAGGATACAGACTCCTCAGGGTTAATAACTTGAGCTCTTACCTCTAAAATGCCTCGCTCGGAAAGCTCACAACTTTCATCAGCGTTTCCTTGAGCTTATCACTGCTCGTTACCTCCACATCAAATTGTTCTGCAATCTGCAAGAGCTCTTCCTTCATGCACCTCTCCAATAATATTTCCTAAAGAAATGCAAAGAAATCCTCGACTACAGGCGACATGACTGTTAATAGAAACAACAGAGCAAATACAAACAACAACGTGAACACACGTGTAAGAGCGTTAAAACTACAAATCCCATCAGCCACTTCGCCAGGGATCGTCACAGCAAGCACGCTCCAAATAGAAAACCTCACCGTTACAAGATAAATAAAGACTTACCACAAGTCATTTGTCAAATTATCTTGAAACTCGGTAGACATTGCAAACAACACAGATACGGATGAGATAAGACACAGATAAGTGTCACCTTATGAAAAATGAAAAATTACTCCAGTTCCTAACTACAAAAAAACCTACCTAATCTTCAAAGGTGTACCGGACTCGGGGCGGCGTTTAAACACTGAACTCGAAGACAATTGGCATTTCAAACCAAAAGCCCGAAGCATACCCCTGACAGAGATTTGAAACCTTCGTCCAGAATAACCTTCAAAAATAAGAAATGAAAAATAAACTAAAAAACAGTGCCTCGATGGAGGGATTATAAACCCAGCTGAGGACACTCTAACTACCTGAAGTCTCCTCACTTACACAGGTGAACACACAGAAACACTATGCATTCACTCATACTGTACATGTAGCAATGTGGGATGAGTGCCCAATTTTATGTTACGAACGGCTCGTTTTAAAGCCGCAACATAAAAGAGGGATCAAACAACAAAAGATCTCAATGCAAATTGTTTTATTGAATTAAACTAATACAACAACAGTTAGTAATGATAATAAACATAGGTCTAGGAATAATAAGGAAAATCAAAAAAATAAATATAACTACCAGACTTTAACTACATAATATAAGAAATGCAAAGAGGAACCAAATGTTAACAATTTTACATGTTGAATCAGAGCCACTCCTGAGAAACCATCCCACAGAGTGCCTATCCCAGTTAACACACAACACTCTTATATATGCTGCTAATTAACAATTAACATGGGGAAGACCATAGAAGTATAGAGGACACATACACATTAATAGTGTAGTAAGAACCAGTGGTGTAGTCTATGTGATACGCAGGTATAGGTCAAGGATTTCCGTATATACCCACTTTAAAATGCGCAAGGATACATAACAACATCGTATTGTGACACACAATTTTCACACTTTCTTTCATAAATTAACCACGTCTGTCTTGCTAGGCGTATGTTTGACTTGAAGTGGCGATGTGCAGACCAATCGGCCACTTCAACACTAAATGACATATGGACTATTAAGGCTTCCGTAGCCAGCTGTGACGTGGATCTGACATCACCTAACAAGCTTGCTCACAAGCAGGGCACACGAAATAGCCCAGGAGCTCACTGAAAAGGGTGGACAGGATTTACTTGAAAATTTGATGAGAAATGTGTCAGAGACTGTGTTGGCTGAAACAGATGCTGTATTCAGAACAGCATACTATCTTGCAAAGATGAACTGACCTTTCAATGACCATGACAATCTTATCGAGCTTCAGGGAAAAAATGGTGTCAATATGGGCACTAGTCTGCACTAAAGGTACAGTTGCACAAAAATTGTGGAACACATAGCAAAAGAGATGCAGAAAAAAATAGTTCACAGTATTGTGTCTTCTTCAGGCAAGTTGTCTGTTCTCATCTCTCAGCTTCCGTTCTGTAAAGGCTGTGTGGAGGTCATATGAAGCACTCAACGGGCACTTTGAAAATGCTGCAGGAGACCAAACAAGAAACAGCAAAGAGAGACAAACTTACAGAGGTCTGGCACGTCGTATGCAAAGCAAGGAATTTTTGTGTGACCTTGGACTCATGTACGATGCATTGTCTGAACTTTTAAACCTGTCTTAGGAACTCCAGGTCCATTCAATCACACTCTTGAGAGCAGACCCTCTTCTAAAGCGCACCATCAGAGTGCTGGCATCATTCAAAGACACCCCAAGACAGAAATATGAAAAGGCGCACTGACAGCACAGGCTTTGGGACACTTTGCATTAGTTCCCCTGGAGTCAAATGCGAAGCTCACACCAATCAATGCAAAGCAGTTCCTACAAAGTCTAATCAACAACTTGGAGAAGCGCCTCTCATTTGAAGGTGAAATGCTTCATGATCTCAGCTTTCTGGACACAGGCAACTGGCCATCAACACCTGGCATACGGCATGGTGAGGCACAAGTAAAACGACTGTGTAGGCGGTTCAGTCTTTGTGAAGAGCAAGCAGTTAATGGAATGAGAGATTTCATTGAGCACCCAGACAGTGAGCCTGAAAGCCTAAAACCACTCATAAGATGCATGCAGATCATCCCCTGCAGCACTGCCGAGTGTGAAAGGGGCTTCAGTCTCATGAACAATGTATACACGGACAAAAGATCCACACTGTTGTTGTCCAGTGTAAGTAATTTGATGATGATCAGCATCAGTGGGCCACCTGTGAAACTTTTTGAGCCAAGGAAGTACATTACAACATGGTTGAGAAGCCTTCACTCTGCTCCGCAAGCAAGGAGGCAATGCACACCTCAGATGCCTGAGTACAAACATATCTGGAAAGTTTTGTAGATTACCAGGCACTTTTTGTGTCCTCATAATTCAGTGCATAATAGTTTATAATATTCTGTGTTGAATGAGTGTTGGTGATAGAACTGTACAAATGTTCATTGTTAATGCTGCTACCCATAAGCCTCAGTTGTCCTTTATTGTTAATAATAGTTCCAACTTGCACCCCTAAATGTGCATTGAAAATTGCCAAAAAATTGGGTGTTGCTCTGTGACGGGTGAGTATGAGGCTGTGAGGGGAAAATCACAGTATACTCACTACAAAAAACTAGACTACACCACTGATAAGAACATTTACTTATACTCCAAAAGAGAATACTACAGATCAGGTATTCCAAAACATTTGAAAAGTTCTAACAAAATCAGTCAAACTTGTGTGTAAATGTGGGTGAGAGAGTAAGTTTGTGATTGAGCGTGTGTGTGTGTGTGTGTGTGTGTGTGTGTGGCTATATTTAAGAGCGGCTCACAGTAAATGCTGCTGCTCCATGCGAGTTTAGACCAATACACCAATATCATGGCATTAAAATATAATGTTGTACAACACTGAAACTCTTTATTATTATTTTTTCGTGCACAACCGACGGACTTAACATAGGCTGAAAGTAGCAAGCTAACTCGGTATGATAGTTTTCAAGAACATTATGTAAATTGATAAACTATTTAGCCTAGACTACTAAAACGAACACCAAAACTTAACATGAACTGTTAAAAATTAGAGCAATTTATGCAAAAAATTGATGGAAAGCTGGCAGCCTGCACGTTTCTTACCTTGAACACCTTCCATATGGATCAATTTTCTGTTCTGATCTCAACAAGTCTGGGCAAACTACTGAGTCAGCACCAATCAGAGGCCGCATTTTTTTTTTTTTTAGATTCAGTGGGCAACCAGTCTTGGGCTGCAGGGTGATATGGCTGTGTGTGCTATATTATACAAAGTGTAAAAGGACATTAAACTGCCTCACAGCTTAATTTCAAAGCTAAATTAATTACTTTTATATTAGGCAGTTCAGACAAAACAGAACAAAGGTTTAACTAAAATGATTGTTTCTTATCTTCTTGTCCATTTGCCATTTGCTCAATCATTAAAAACACTGTGGAAACAAGATTTAAGTATCAGAACCAGGTTTTGTTGAATCACATTCAGATTTGTAGTTTTGATTTAATTTACTTTTGTCGCTAACAGATCATCTTCTGAATGATAATGGAAACATAAAACATGGATCTGTGTGATGACCATGTTGGATGAAACCAGAGGCACATTAATAAATCAGATTCATCAAGCAGCAGACTGAAATCTGAAGTGGGACAAGGACACGTTCTGGTGAATCACTACCAGACTTTCTGGACAAACACAGTCATCAAAACATTTACATACACCAGCGAGCAAATATTTAACAAGGTTTGTTTGGTAAAGTAGATCTTTAAAAAAATAAATACTAGTGACAAACAAAACCATTTGTAGGTAGATAAAGATGACAGGAGACGCAAGGATCCGGATCCAAATGCAAATACATGAATAAACAAAATAAAACAAAGGACTGTGTGTAATACCTGCTTTTGAGTAACGATTTTAAATTTAAACAAATTAATTTACACTTCAAATATAAATGTATTTCAATCTTTAAACAACTGAAAAAGTGGAGTAGGCTATCTTAAGTCTTAGTTTCTTGAAATATATTGATTAACCCCCTTAAATTGAATTAGCTCATTATCAGGTATAGCCTAATAAACATGGAATCAAATGAAATGAGCATTTGCTTTCATTAAATTACAGCCAGATGTTTAAAAGTTTGTAAAGAGGCAAGACAAGACTCAAGAATGATTCAAGAATTTATATTTATATATATATACACACACACATTTTGCAATAACACATAATACAACATCATAAAATTAAAAAAAACCTTTTCCATCAGTTGCTGCATGGACAGAAAGGCTGTAGGCTTCATCTCCTGAGAGACATAAAGAGAGAGAAAGAGGGGAGGGATTAAATAAGAAACATTTTCTTTAACATGTTTAACTCTGTAATATATCTTTCTGATTGAACACTTATGCACTGTTGGGGTTGTAGAGAGAGAGAACCACACAGAATTACGGACATCTAACTCCAAACTCTAAACTCTAAATTTAAGTTTAAGTTTAAAAGAGCAATACCCAGTACCCACCAACTGAATGTTCTCCTTCTTTCCTCAATTTCCAGTAACACTTTCTATGAAGCCCGTATTTATAATGCATTATATTCTTAAGTCAAGTCAAATCAGGTCATCTTTATTTATATAGAGTATTAGTACGCTTAGGGTAAGGTTACAGTTGGTAGAATAAGTTGATGTACTTGCAAAGTTGCTTATAGTCAGTAGAATGTCTGTTGGTGAATCATCAAAAAGTCTTACCAGATATTTAGCAGACACACTACTAATACTCTAATGACTGCTAGTTGACATGTAGTGGCAGAGTTACTTATCAACAGTTGTCTAAAGGGTACCATCAAACTGATATTATGAAGAAAATGAGAAATAATGTTATTTATAAGTGGTCTTTGTCTGCTTTAGGTACAATGAAGTTACTTCACTTAAAGCAGACAAAAACCACTTATAAATAATACGACCACATTATAAAGCCTTTTGGAATGTTTTCATGAAGACTTGTATTTGTTATTTTACAGTAAAAACACTAATAAGATGTACTAAGTTATTATGCAGATCTTAAACAATGATGACATCCAATACTGTCACGGTGCACACAGCAGGCAAGAACGAGCAACACGCAGACGAGGCTAAACTTCAAAATAATAGTCTTTAACCCTTTGACGCGTACAATCACACCCATAGACATAATAAATACTTAGACGCCTCATTGGTCGCTCGACCGCACGTCAACGGCGCCGCCATATTGGTGCGGGCAACTCTCCAGAACTCTCATACCGGGACAGAAGAAAACACACCTGACTCAGCGGCAGCTTGGGCATCACAGACCGTCGCACATTAATAAAAACAGATCTCGGGGTATTATCTTTCACAGGTAAGACTGAACACTTATTTCTGGATGTTTTTTGGTCATTTTTAGCATTATGTTGACCGCTTAATTAGCCACCAGTGTCAGATTATTAATAGCTAGGGATATGGCTAGTAAGCAGTGAAAGCTGAGACTTTATAAGAAATCAAAGTTGAAATTAATTCTTATTAAGTTTTAACTTGTATTGTAGTTTATATCATACACTAAATTGTGTTATGAGCACAATATGTACAGTGAGCACTTTGACAAGACGGTGTCAGACTGTCAGTATCAGGGATGGAGCTAAAGCATCTCTCTTTAATTTCACTATTCGTTTACAAAGAGTAAGTTTATCATCACTTGATTAAAAGGATTTAATAGCTTATCATAAAACTGTGGACTGATTTTATATATATATATATATATATATATATATATATATATACACATATATACACACATATATACACACATATATATATATATATATATATATATATATATATATATACATATACATATATACACATACATATATACATATACATACATATATATACATACATATATATATATATATATATATATTTTTTTTTTTTTTTTTTTTTGTAGCCAACTGCAAACAGGACAAAGCAAGCCTTAAGGAAAGCTGAGGAAAGCCTGTTCTCTACATTTCCAAGAGACTATACTTCACAGCCTAATGTTGTATTTGTACTCGTTAAAACCCAGAACAGCCCTGAATGACCCTGATCATATTCAAACCACTCTCTCTCCCCGGAACAGACTTCCAGGAGCATCTTTTAACCTTTGTAAGGGTAACTTTTATAACAATATAATTACCTTATTAAATGTTTCTGTCGTTTTTGTCAAATATTTAAAAATAACCAGTTTTTTCAGTCAATCACAATACTATAGACTGCATTTAAATTTTTTTCACACTTTTTTTTTTACACAGGCTGTTTAATGCTGATCATGTACTTTATGTGCATTTACACAAAAAATGCATAATGTAAATAGCCTAGAAATGAGAAACACAGGAACTCCTTAGTGAGTGAAGCTGCAATATCATGACAAAATCATTGTTTATTATTGCTCTTTATGTTGTAATAATGATTATTAATTTTGATTTATAGGAAGGTTTTTTTTTTTTAATATTCTGGTCTGTATTAAACATAACTATACTTTGACATTTTGTTGTACAACGTAAACAGCACACACTCACACACCCCAAACATTCCTATGTAGTAACATATTGAAAAATATACTGTTTCAGAATGTGTGTTTTCCGCATGGGTGTGTGTAATTTCCATTGTGGAGCAAAATGTCAAGCTTTGTCAAGTTGTTTACATTATTTTACTCATTCATTGAAAAACCTAATTAGAAAATATAGGAAAATCTTGAGGGAAGCAGTGGAGATTTAGTCTTTATTAGTCAGGTTTTTTCGTCACAACGAAATATATAAAATACTCAAGGAGCTCATTAATTGAACACAATTTGGAATTCATGACCACATTTTTTTTTTTGCTTGTCATTAGTTGTGTCTTACTTTGTTTAATAATTATTACACAAATACCATTATAAAACTGTACTTTTCACGATTATTTAATTTACTTTATAATTTACTGTTAATTTATTCTTCATTATTGTCTATTCTGTATTATTCCACCCTTGATATTACATATTCTACTTGCTATTATTCATCTATTGTTATTAATTTATTTATTATTGTATTACACATATAACTTGTGCTATTATAAATCTATTATATCAGTTATTGTGCTGTTATACTCGCTTTATATATTATTCACTTCACTACCACTTGTACTACGTATACATTTTAATATTACATATCACATTTACTATATTTTTGCTGTGCATCAGTGCATATTAGTTTACCACTATAAGTTTTACTGGATCCATAAAGGATTATCAGTTACATTTGTTATTGTTTGTTGTGGAGTTTTTATCTGTATAGTGTGCTATGAAAATAAAAAGCAGACTACCAGTGTGTCCCTTTTTGATTTGTATTTGCTGGTTTTATTCAATTTTCTCAATGATGGTAAATTATTAGTGCTAAAATATATATTATTTAGATTTTTTCCCTCAGTATTTCAAAGGGAACGAGCTGTGTTTTGACCTGAAGCACGAGAAAAGCTCAAATGTTGGGGTTGAAGACAGAGAAAGCAATGAAACAACTTAATTTCATTTAATGTACATTAAAATTACATTACATGTATATGTCACAGTTATACTACATCAATATTAGAATTGTTAACCGAAAAAAATCAGCCAAATCAACACGAGTGTGAGTGTGAGCTTTTACAATTTCTTAAGAAAATGATGAATTTTACAAGCCTAACTGAATAACTGGAGGCAGAGTTATTTTTAACTCCATGTAGATCACAAACCACTGAAATTGGTTGATAAATGTAAACGTTATCGTGTTTTTATCCCGAAAAAAACGCAGCTCCCCCGTTTACCTCCATTTGTTTTTAAGGCAGTCTTGCCCTAACAAACATGGCGGACGTGTTGACGTATCGCAGCAACGGACCGAAGCGGCCAATGAGGCGTCTAGGTATTTATATGTCTATGATCACACCGGTGTGATTAGAACGTTCAGTGCGTCACGTCATCAACTGCTGAATTCAAATCTGCTTTCTGGCGCGGAGCCAGATCAGACGCGCGAGCGCTTGTCATATTATCACGTATTCAGTGTTTTCAACCATATAATGCTTATTTTAGATTTCAGACATTTAAATACACATAAGTACTAGCAAAACCATACATTTATAGTTTGTAAAATACACGCTGATGTCTATGGAAGCAGCAATAATGATCCTTACAAATATAACCTGACGACATGTTTTATTGATATCATATACAGATTGTGTAGATAACTTTAAAGTTTACTCTGCTCTTCTCCCAGTTTACTGGAGACTTATTTTAACGTGTTTCGGGAGGAGAGGATGAATTTACGTGTTGTAAATCCCACAGCTGGATTCAGCGTGAACAAACATGGCGGCGCCCATCACCCGGTATAGATCAACTAACACGGTCATTATAAAAGTGTTTAAACAACCAAATACATTTACTTGCACATATTTCAGAATCGGAATATCAGATATTTCATAATATAGCAAGTATGTTTGTGGCAACTCCACTGTGGCCAATGCTAGACTGCAAAAGTCGCTTCTATTTCAGATGATGTGAAACCATTCTTTCTAATAATGATTTCCTCTGAATTTATTAAACACAACATTCAATGCATTTATGTGCAAATACATGTACACAAATAATACACAATATATAGGACAAATATATGTACTGCATTACACTTCCTACCTATATTGCTGTTTGCACCTATTTTATATTGTTTGTATATTCACAGTTAATGAAAGACATATTTTCTCTATTATATTATTTTGTTATATATGATGTGGTAACATTTTTCAGTATTGTTTCACTACCAACATTTATATATTTCACTACTCTGATTTAGATATGTCCTTTTGTGCTCAGAAATTTAATTAAACCATGAAATATCAGTATATAAACAAAGTATTTGGAGATATTTCTTATTAAAGAAAATTAAAATACATTTTGTTTCACACTCAATTTCATGTTCTTGTCAATTTTATGCATTATTTCTCTTCACTAATTGTTATGCTAATGTTCATGAATTACTACCAAATACTGAACAATCTACACATTAAGATTAAAGAAGATTAAAGAATTTCAAAAACAGCAACATATGTGACCCTGGAGCACAAAACCAGTCTTAAGTCGCTGGGGTATATTTGTAGCAATAGCCAAAACTATATTGTATGGGTCAAAATAATCAATTTTTCTTTTATGCCAAAAATCATTAGGATATTAAGTAAAGATCATGTTCCATGAAGATATTTTGTAAATTTCTTACCGTAAATATATCAAAACTTAATTTTTGATTAGTAATATGCATTGCTAAGAACTTCATTTAGACAACTTTAAAGGTGATTTTCTCAATATTTAGATTTTTTTGCACCCTCAGATTCCAGATTTTCAAATAGTTGTATCTCAGCCAAATATTGTCCTATCCTAACAATCATACATCAGTGGAAAGCTTATTTATTCAGCTTTCAGATGATGTATAAATCTCAATTTCGAAAAATTTACACTTAAGACTGGTTTTGTCGTCCAGGGATGTCAGTCAGCATTTTGAAAATGACATATAAAAGAATACAAACAAGTTAATAAGATACAAAAGTTTGTTCTATCATGTGAAAGCAATAAACTAACAAGCTGGTTAACAATTACCTCATAACACAATTAAGCTCCACAATTAACATAAGCATTTAAATATGGTGGTTTATACTGGTCCACACTCTGCATCAACAACTGAGATGTCCAACAAAGAAAAGAAAATGATTTGTTTTCTTCGTAAAATATGTTGTGACTTTGTTAAATTGGATTTATAATAATTCTATATCACATTTTGAATTTTCTGTAGATATGGCAAGTACTTCAACAACCACAAGTCTCCACCAGACAGTAATGGATTACATGCACAATGTGACACCTTTATGGCATGGAATAAAACCTCTATATTTTGAAGGAGTTTTACAACAACACCACAAAACTTCAAATTATGGTGGTCAAGGTAGAGCTCCATTCCAAGTTTCTAACCATTGAGACAGACCGGTAAATTTAAGTTTGATTCTTACAAATGCTATATATCAACCAAGACTTGTTCTCTTAACCTCTTTTTCTCATGCTTTAGATGTCCCGTGCAACTAAACCACGTGGCCCTACAGCCAGCAAGGAGAGAAAGGGAAAAGGACATAATGTTTACACACCAGTCCAAATGGTCTTGTTTAACTTCATTAGATTACCCCTACAACCCCACCATAATAGCAACAAGACAATCACCCAAATTCTTCAAATGGACATGGAATACCAGAGTGTAAGTACTATTACTCAATTTTTAGCAAAAGTTAAACCATACTAAAGACTTAAAGGAAGTGCTGGTAGCTTTGACAATACAAATCCAGGTTTACTGTGCTCTTTACACATCCGTTCATTCTGCAAATCCACTAACTATAAATGATTTCAGTTAAATATCAGCTACTAGTCACACTTCGTAGACCATTGGCTCAATATCTGCAAACAGTTTATGATAGTCCTTCAGCTAACATAGTACAAACTATGTACAAATCAACTTTATCTAACACTAACCCTAATCAAGTATCATTCTGAGTTAGCTGACATCTGCTTGCAACGTTACTTATAGTTTCTACAATGTATAAACTGGACTCTCAAAGTAGTGTAACCAAAAATGTATCACGAGGGCTATTAATTCATATGGTTTCTTTTTGTTTGTTCTGCAGGTGAATATCAGAGCCAAATGCATTCAGTTGGAAAGTGAAGGCCATAACATTCTACAAGATGGCACTTTTCTTGAAAAAACAACTTGCACCATAGCAGATACCACTGGGGTGGTAGAGCGTACAGTTTGGGGACTACAGCACAACATCAATATTGAATCTTGGTTCTACATGACTAACCTCTCATTGTGCATCTTCCAAGGTAAAAAATTCCTGTCAACGACCAAAGACACCACATTTCCCATTGAGCTGACAACATCCGAATGCATCACAGCCAACATAATGGGTGCAAAAGTCAATGGCACCTACATCTGTCCGTTAAAACATCAACTCAAAGACATGGCATTGTCATGCAGCAGAGTCCTGTGTCACAAATGTGACATTTTACAAGTCCGATGTGATTATTCTACACACTCATGCAAAGCTGACAATACAAACAACATCTGATAACATTAAAACGCTCAACATTGAAAATAACGGCATAAGATCAACAGTGCAAAAACCGCCACTACAGACACTATAATGGACTCCCTTCTAGACCTCCCAACAATGCAAATCACCATACATGACTGTTTTACCCACCTTGCATATCCAGAGCCATCGCATCCAGACATACAACAAGAAACAACCCCACTTATAAGCTTCTCCCCACCTGCACAATCCGCTTCTCTTCCAACAAGTGATGATTTCGAATAAACTATTGTGTGCATTTTCCTTGTAACTTTTCAACAGTTGGTTCATAACTGTCTATTGACTTCTTGACTCATTCCGGATCCATGAATTTTGTCAGGCTTGTAAAAACCACTTGTCCACCATTTTGAAATCACAAATATTTGCAATCTCTCAACGTTTAACACATCAGCACGAGATAGAGATCATCAACCGCATGTCCTGAAAGGCCCTGAGAACACTGCATACAATGCCACCTACTGTTTTTGACATTTTTGCAAACAACTTAATTTTGAAACCTTCTACAAATTTAGATTTCTCTTTATGTTCCTTGCCTTATGTCAATGACTCTTTTTCTTTTATTTGATATATTTTTCAGTTTACGTTAAAAAAAAAAAAAAAAATTGTCCAATATTTAAATGAACAGAAGTTTATCTTGCTACCCCCTACAAATTGACAAATCTGATAAGATGGTTTTGGACCTGAGCTACACAGAAATGAACAAACCGTTTTTTTTTAATAATTTCCATTCCCGAGAAATACCTCTTGGATGTTCCACATGCCTGTGTTTAATGTGACGTTAACAAGCTGTTACCACTAACTTAACTTTGCATGTTACTCTGGTTAACATGCAAAATAACTTTTTTGTGAGCTCATTCTCACCCCTAAACCTCTCCTCTGAAGCCTAATGAACATGCATGAGGGACTAGCTCAATGCGTTACAACCAGTGTTGGGCACGTTACTTTAAAAAAGTAATTAGTTATAGTTACTAGTTACTTCTCACAAATAGTAACTGAGTTAGTAACTGAGTTACATCATTATAAAAGTAACTAATTACCAGGGAAAGTAAGTATTGCGTTACTTTAAAAAAAAAATTCAAATGTCAAATTTGGGTGCCCCTAATGTTAAATGTTAAATTAATGAAATGGACACTAAAAAGAATAAATTATTATTATAAAACATTGTACATTAATCTACACTATGTATCTACTGACACTTAGCATCAGTCAGTCAAGCATTATAATATAATATTATGATAATTTAATATTATATGATGATACAATTTTAGTAATTAGAATAACCAAGTATGAATGCATATTTGTCATCAATATAAAATGCACTAAGGATTAAAGAGCTGCTGGGTTCATGAATATTAATCACGTTGTCTGCGTGCCAATGAGATTGTCGTTTCCGCATTAGCTCCGCCCACTACCAGAGAAACCGGCAGTTCTTAAAAGCTGAAGAATTCTAAAGGAACTCCGTTATTTTGACAGGAAAATACAACAAAGAATATAGTTTACATGTAGCGCGTCACTTCTGCATGTTATGAAAGACTCTCTTGCTCTGTATCTTTCTTTGCGTACGGGTATGTGAGAGAAAGCGACGGCAAGTCGTGCGCTTCACACTAAAGTTTATGGTACGTCAAATACAGCTACACTGCGCATCCATTCAGATGAACTGAAAAATTAAATTCTAATAATATAATATAGTAACGCCACATTTTATTGTCAGTAACGGTAACGGCGTTGTAACGGGGGAAACAGTAATTCGTTAGATTACTCGTTACTGAAAAAAATAATGCCGTTAGTAACGCCGTTTATTTATAACGCCGTTATTCCCATCACTAGTTACAACACAGATCTTGAATGCTTCATGTCATAGGTTCGCCACTCAGTGTGACACATGCCCACACTGCAAAAGGTACTCTGGCAAGAAATCATGCATAAATTTCTTCTGTTGCACTCTGATCTTATCTAAATATATTCAATGTGACAGAGGGTTTTTATGTACAAATTAATTCTCAGTTGAATTTCCTAACTTCAGCATCTGACTAAGCAGGCATCTTCCCAGTGGCGCAACAGGCACATGACCTGGAGGTTGAGGGTTTGAGTCCTGTGTAATACAACTTTACAAAATTGTTTTTTTTTTTTTTGCTATTTTGATTCGTTTATTATCCAGATCAGCATTGTACAAATCTGTATTGCTCCTGGATTAGAAATAAATGTTTTTATCCGTGCCGCATTCATTTTCATTTGAACTTCTGTTCATTCTAAGGTCATTCTCGCCGATAATTCCGATGCGGCCACTTTTCACGTTTGTCAATTTGTGCCTTTTTATTTATTTTTATCTTCCCACGGTGCACTGCACTACAGCCCATTCGTGGGCTTGGCCCCGGAATCGCTGCTTGCAGCTGTATTTTTTCTTCTTGTCCAATGGGGCTCTATGGCAGCCCTATGGAGGGAACATAGGAAAATGATGAAATTTGGTACACTTGTCGTGATGGCCATGAATAGTGATCTGACCAACTCTATAGTGCCATCACCAGTTCAAAAACTCAACATTGAAATGGTAATAACTCCTGAACCCCTTGTTGTAGAAAAATTAAACAGTACACCTGATTACTCTCTTCATGCTGATCACATTCAATAGCATACATTAAGACTCCACCCATTACAGTAGCAGCCATTTTGAAAAGTACAGTATTCTGTCTTTTCGCTACTACTCCCTTCAAAATTGATCCAATTGTTTCAAAACTTGGCTCAGAAGATCTTTGGACTGAGCCGCACAGAAATGATTGAACAGATTTTTGATATTCACTACCGTTCCCAAGAACTACTTTGGCAAACTAGAACATGCCTGTGCTTGTTAATTAATGTTTGGACCTAAAAACCCCACATGTAATAACCTAGAACATTATCTAACACTTGATGGCTGCTCCGTCAATTCTTCTTCATCAGTCAGGAACCTAGGTGTGCTGTTCGATAGCAATCTTTCATTTGAAAGCCATGTTTCTAGCATCTGTAAAACTGTGTTTTTTCATCTCAAAAGCATATCTAAATTGTGATCTATGCTCTCAACGTCAAATGCAGAAATGTTAATTAATGCGTTTATGACCTCAAGGTTAGACTATTGCAATGCTTTATTGGGTGGTTGATCAACAAACTACAGTTAGTCCAAAATGCAGCAGCTAGAGTCCTTACTAGAACCAGGAAATATGACCACATTAGCCTGGTTCTGTCAACACTGCACTGGCTCCCTATCAAACATCGGATAGATTTTAAAATCTTGTTAATTACTTATAAAGCCCTGAATGGTTTAGCTCTTATCACATTATAGTCCTCCACGTCCGCTGCGTTCTCAAAACTCTGGCCGTTTGATAATACCTAGAATATCAAAATCGACTGCGGGCGGCAGATCCTTTTCCTATTTAGCACCCAAACTCTGGAACAATCTACCTAACACTGTTCGGGAGGCAGACACACACTGTCAGTTTAAATCTAGATTAAAGACCCATCTCTTTAGCCTGGCTTACACATAACACACTAATACACTTCTATTATTCAAATCCGTTAAAGGATTGTTAGGCTGCATTAATTAGATCAACCGGAACCGAACACTCCCCATAACACACGATGTACTCGTTACCAGTGTTGGGCTAGTTACTCAAAGAATGTAATATATTACTCATTACTAGTTACTCCTTTCAAAAGTAATATTGTTACTTTATTTATTACTTTCTGGCAACAGTAATTAGTTACACTACTAGTTACATTACTTTTCCTTCACGCCCCACAGAAGTTGTAACTGTGTATCTTCTACATAAAATTCTTCTAGAATGTTACTAACATATTTCTGCCTCATCATTTGACCAAAATCAACATTGGATCGCAGTCAGAAGTTATTACAAACACTCAATAGTGATTGATAGTGGCATTCAAGCAGAAGTGTTGTATTCATCTCATTAATTTTCATGTGTAGCTTGAAGTAATTTTTCCGTTACCCATATGCAATTAAATTTTGTCATGTATTTTATCAAATCACATGAGTTTGTAAGAAACTGTTTAATTTTCCAAAAATATTTTGAATTATATTAATATAATGTAGCACATGCTGATCAGAGGGATGTAATGCCAGAGTAAAGTAAAGCCACAACTTACACAACAGATCTTTTTTCCTGACAAAATCAATATAATGCAATATTTCTATCTGCTGAATGTAAGCTTTTCCATATTCAAAGCTTGCCTGCTGCACTGGGGATATCACATGCATGTGCGAGTCATGAAAATTATGAAAATAAATCTAGGAATTATTTGATTGTTGGATTTTAAATCAGCAGGGTTGAGGCATCAAAAGTAACTAAGCTGTTTTATGGATGGTAACTGTAATATTATTACTGAAATCTTATTAGTAATTAGTTACACTACTAGTTACTGCAAAAAGTAATAATATTACAGTAACTAAATTACTAGTAACTAGTTACTGCCCAACACTGCTCGTTACATCGTAAGAAGAATGGCATCTACGCTAATATTTGTCTGTTTCTTTCCTAGTCTGTTTCTCAGTCCGTATCCGATCAGATTTCGTCTGGTCAGAGGAGAACTGCCCCAAACTGTGTGGCAGGAATAGCAGATCTGCTAAAATCCCAAATAATTAGAAAATGAACTGATGTTTTCATTATTTCACACATTTTAAGCATTCAATGTTTAGTGTTCACATTTTCAAAGATGGATAGATAAAGAGTTTTTTTAATTAATTTATTTGAGAGTCGATCTAATATAAACCTTAATTTTTTAATTTATCTATCATAAGAACAAACTAACAAAGAAATAGGTGAATACACATATATATATATAAAGAAATCAAATAGAAAAATATATGAATAAAACAGAAGAATAAACTTATGGAAGGTAACTTCAAAACTGATTCAGAAGTAATTGTACAGATGTGTAAGAAACAAAAAACATTTCAGCTTAGTTGAACTGCAGTTGGTTTCAGTCTGTTTACACCAATTGAATGAGCTTTAAGTGGCAGTTCACAGGTGATTTGAAGACATCAGCATCATGAATGAGGTGAAAACAGGAACTATTAGCATGAAATCAGCTCTTCTGAAAAGCTTTACATGATCATCAGCAGAGATTTCACTGTATTCACACCTTATTTAATTGTTTAGAAACAGCATTTGAATCAAGAAACGCTAAAAATGTATAAAACTACTCTATACTTTATTATTATTTCTAACAATATAAGACATAAAAATGTGTCAAAACAAATACAAACACACTCAAAACAAATGACCACGGTCACAGTATTTTTCTGACTACTTTTCATGTGGGAGACTGTATCATTAACCGCTAGAGGTAATTAACCCTAAAAAGGGGACGACCATAAAGAAACACCAGAAAAATAATTTATTGATATTTTCCATCTTATTGGGACTCAAGTCAAATAATCAAAATAAACAGTCAAATAATTTCATGATTTCTTTATTTATTTTTTATTTTTTAAACCTGACTCTTATTTTTCAGGATACGTCGCCCCTTTGTGGGTATAAATTCACAAAAAATTCACAATACTTGTTACAATATTTTAAACTATTGAAAAACATTTGTCGTACAGCTTCACCATTTACAACAGAGGGGAAGATGCTCCATTATTAAAAACAATGTGCATTTACTCTTAAGTTGTAGCATCATTAGATATAAGGATGTTGATGCATCTACTTGTCACAGCACAAAAATGTACTTACAAAATTACTTTTGATATCATTATTTATAAGTGTCATTTATTTACATGTCATTAATATAATGTACTAAATCAACTATTCTATTTAAAATTGTTTCGACAATTTAGATGAATAACTTAACAACCAATGAAGGGTAAATTTATTATATTATGTATATGCAGGTGTATTAATATTTACATATTAGCTACACATCCAAACTGAATGATATCACAATCAAAAATGATGTATTATGTATTTTTGTTGCGGTTTAATTTTTTTTTAACAAAAAGACATTTTAAAAAAGCGTCTAACTAATAAGTCCATCATGATGGCCAAAAATTTAGTTTGAGCTTCTTCATGCCCAGTCACTATGATTCAACAACAAATACCTTTTGCGCCCTGTAGTGGCCTGAAAGAAAACTACACAACTAAAAATGACTACAACATAATGCACCTCTTAAACCTGAGTTTTACCCGTTTTAATAATAATCACTCACTGAAAGATTTTATAAAGATGGTGATTAAAATTGTTATTTTAATCATGTTATCTTTGCACATCAATACCTAAACATTCGTCCAGTGCTGTAATACACAGAGAAAACAGTCATTAGTGTAATCTGAATATAATAGTTTAAACTTTTTTTTTTAAAGTGTCATGCTGGTCTCACCTCTTCAGAGGAACATAAGCATGTGTTTAAAGGAAGTTTGGGTGGGACAAACTGAAACGCTCGTCCTTTTTAAAAAACAAAACATCAAGTTTCCCAAATGCACTTGAAGGCTTCACCAACAAAACTGCAATGATTAACTCAAGCAAAAATAAGCATAGCAGAGTTATGGCCTCTTGTGGCTGTGAACAAGAAACATGGATGCCACAGCCATTTTTTTAACAAAGTAAAGATGCATCAAACCAGGCATTTTTATTGCTTTTCAACAGCACCCTGTATTGTCCAGTTTGGATGTGTATAATCTACATAATATGACATGCAGTTGCCACTCTCAGAAGTATTTTAATGTATATCAACAATTACAATACAAAGGGAATTAATCAACAATTCTAATATGTCCATAATCGTGTAACCCTAGCATAGATGTTGAAAATGTGCTGTTTTCACTGCTCATTATCATATCACAATAAAATGTTAGCCTACATCTCAAAATCAGCTTGAAACATTCAGTAGAGCTGAGTTACTGTGGACTAGACTGCCACTGCTTTTCAAAGTGTGAAAGCTTATAAGGTTTGTCTCCATTGTGATCTCTCTAGTGCAGCTTTAGTTCTTCCCACAGTCAAAACACATATGACCTTTCACATCATGTCTTTTCTTATGTAATTTTAAAATACAGTAGCACACTCAGAAGCAAAGACCAGGAGATCCGGGCGTATCTTCAGCAGGATTCTTGATTGAAAATGTGCTGTTTTGGTGCTGCAGTCATGAAGTCCAACTAAGCCTGTGATTGATGCACTGTATTTTATAGGCAGTTAAACTTACACACAGCCTCAAAAGTGACTCCTTAACCAAAGCATCAAAAGACTATACAAAAAATTGCTCTAGCAAACCTAGTCCCTAAAGATAATAGTACCCTGAATGGCTTAAGCAGCACCTGGTCAGGAGAAGTAGAGGCATTTAAACGTTCTCACTTGAAACTATTGAATCTAGTCACTAAACTGACGCCATCATGTTGAATGACCAATACAATGTCGTTTTTCATGTGACGTTAAATCAAGACACAAGATCAGTGAATCTTAAACACATTCTCATAACACCCAGCCATAAAACAATAGTGAGGCTTCTCCTTCGTACAAACGTTCACATGTTTCTTCAGGTATAATGCTCGTTCTTTTACTGTATTGATCACAGTTAAGTGGATTTTGTCCACAGTGAGAATGCAGATGTAACTTCAGAGTGCTACGTGTGTGAAACATGTGGCTCGTCTCTATTGTGGATTTTCATGTGAATCTTAAGGTGGTCTTTTTTTGCAAAACTCTTCCCACACTGATCACATGTGTGCGGTTTCTCTCCAGTGTGGATCCTCTCATGTATTTTCACATATCCTGGGAAATGAAATCTCTGGTCACAGTGTGAACACTTGTAAGGCTTTTCTCCAGTGTGAACTGTCTGGTGCCTTCTCAGCTCAGCAGCATTAACAAAGGTCTTCCCACAATCAAAGCACATATGTTCCTTCACACCACTGTGTCTTTTCTGGTGTTCTTTTAAGCGACTCAGCAAACTAAAACACTTTCCACACAAAGAACACATGTGAGGCTTTTCTTTGGTATGAATTTTCAGGTGGACCCTTAGGATTGAAGCTGATGTAAAACTCTTCCCGCACTGATCACATGAGTACGGCCTTTCTCCAGTGTGGATCTTCATGTGACCATTAAGGTTTCCTTTGTGAGTAAAACTCTTCCCACACTGATCACATGTGTGCAGTTTCTTTCCACTGTGGATTGTCATGTGCCGCTTAAGAATATCTTGTCGTGCAAAACTCATCCCACACTGATCACATGTGTGTGGTTTCTCTCCAGTGTGGATCCTCATATGTATTGTCAGGTTTGATTTTTTTGCAAAACTCTTCCCACACTGATCACATGTCTGCAGTTTCTTTCCACTGTGGATTGTCATGTGCCGCTTAAGGATATCTTTTCGTGCAAAACTCATCCCACACTGATCACATGTGTGTGGTTTCTCTTCAGTGTGGATTATCATGTGTTTCTTAAGGTTTACTTTACGTGCAAAACTGTTCCTACAATGATCACATGAGTACGGCTTCTCTCCAGTGTGGATTTTTATATGATCCTCAAGGTGTTTTTTTCGTGCAAAACTCTTCCCACATTGATCACATGTGTGTGGTTTCTCTCCAGTGTGGATTTTTATGTGATCCTTAAGGTGGTCTTTTCGTCCAAAACTCCTTCCACACTGATCACATGTGTGTGGTTTCTCTCCAGTGTGGATTTTTATGTGTATATTAAAGCTATCTTTTCGTGTGAAACACTTTCCACATTGATCACATGTGTGCATCTTCTCTCCACCATGAACCCTCATGTGAAGACTTTTTTTGTTTGGTAATCTCTTTCCAGTCTTTTTGTCTCTCCTAAATGACTTTTCTCCAGTTTTGACGTGATGATTTTTCTCCTCTCCTTCACTCTCCTCGATCTGTTCCATGAAGCCTAAAATAAAAAAAATAATGTTTTATTTTCATCCATCTATTCTCCGAACCACTCATGGGGCATTTGATTTTTTTAGTATATCATTAAAGAATTAAAGGGAAATGACAAAGTGAACTCAAATATAACACTAGAACAATTGCAATACTGCAAAACAGTGAATTTTGGTTACATTTTAATAAACAATTATATGTCCCTGGAACTTTTCATGAATTAGGCACATTGATCAGTTGCTCTTTTTAAAACAATATTGGCACAAACCCTTATTTTAAAATGAATTTAAAAAAAATTAAATGCATTAGCACTGACCCACTGAATCTCAATCCAATCTCAGCTTTTACACAAACCATAGTGAAAGTGATATGTGTGTCTCGTACATAAATTTGTGCTCTGCGTATAACCCAATGTTTCCCAACACTGTTCCTGGAGGCATCAGAATTCCAGATTTTTCCTCGCACCTCCTTTCATTGACATTTGTTGAAAATAAAAAAATGACGAAAGAAAATGTCAGTTTTAGACTCCAGTTTGTACCCAGTTCATAGAAAGTGTCCTGTGTATTACTTGATATTTTAACTAAATGACTTTTCATACTACAAATATAATGACTTTTAATGTTCATTAATGATGATTCAAAAATAAACACCAACCTCTTTGTTCTTCGGTCTCTTCATGTTCCATTCTGCAGGGTTCTGGGTCTCTCGTGTCCTCAGTGTTCAGCTCTGCTTCACTTCTAGACTGATGGGAATATTACAGCATTTATTGGTGAGTTGTGGGCGGAGCTTAATTGAAGGCGAGTTGTTGTGGGAGGAGCTTGAAGCTGTGGCAGGAATAGCAGGGGCCTCTTTCATAAAACAAGTTATGAAACAGGCCCCAGATCTGCTAAAATCCAAAATAATCAGTTAATGAATTTATGTTTTTATTATTTCACACATTTTAAGCATTCAGTGTTTTGGGTCCACATTTTCAAAGATGGATAGATAAAAGTGAAAGTTCACATTCTATGAGTTTTTTTTATTTGCCAATCTAATATAAACCTTAACCTTTTCATTCGTTTATCTATCATAAGAACAAACTAACAAAGAAATAGGTGAATACCCATACATAAAGAAATCAAATATGAAAATATATGAATAAAATAGAATAATAAACTGATTCAGAAGTAATTGTACAGATGTGTAAGCAACAAAAAACATTTAAACTTAGTTGAACTGCAGTTGGTTTCAGTCTGTTTAGACCAATTGAATGAGCTTTAAGTGGCAGTTCACAGGTGATTTGAAGACATCAGCATCATGAATGAGGTGAAAACAGGAACTATTAGCATGAAATCAGCTCTTCTGAAAAGCTTTACATGATCATCAGCAGAGATTTCACTGTATTCACACTTTAATTGTTTACATACAGCATTTGAATAAAGACTTTATTATTACTAGCAATATGAGACATTAAAATGTGTCAAAACAAATACAAACACGCTCAAAAAAATATGACCATGGTTACAGTATTTTTCTGCCTACTTTTTGTGTGGGAGACCGTATCATTAACCGCTAGAGGTAATTAACCCTAAAAAGAGCAAGACCATAAAGAAACATTAGAAGAATAATTTACTGCTATTTTCCATCTTATTGGGACTAGTAACAGTCAAATAATTTCATTATGTGTCAAATATGATTTCTTTATTATTATTATTATTATTTTTTAAACTTGACTCTTATTTTTCAGGATACGTCGCCCCTTTGTGGGTGTAACTTCACAAAAAACAGAATATTGTTACAATATATTATTAACTATTGTAAATCATTTTTCCCCCTAACGTACAACTTCACCATTTACAACAGAGGGGAAGATGCTCCATTATTAAAAACAGTGTGCATTTACTCTTAAGTTGTAGCATCATTAGATATAAGATATAAACTGCATCCCCAGTGAGTTATTATATAAAATAAAAAGGAACATTTTCTCATTTACTTGTCATAGCACTAAAATGTACTTACAAAATATCAAAATGACTTTTGATATCATTCTTATTTATATTTTTATAAGTGTAATTTCTTTGCATGTCATTAATGTAATGTACTAAATCAACTATTCTATGTAAAATTGTTTTGACAATTTAGATGAATAACTTAACCAATGACAGCTAGAAAGGTAAATTTATTCTATATAATAAATGTAGTATATGCAGGCATATGAATATTTACATATTAGCTACACATCCAAACTGACTGATTTCACAATAAAATGTTATGTATTAGAGTGTTTGTAGGTGCATGATTGTCCATTTTACTGTTTTGTTTCTGATGCGTTGTTTGTACTTGAATAGAAGACTGACAATAATACGCAATGGCCATACTTTAAAAAATACACTTCGATATTCCAATCCATTTATTGTCTCCTTTTTGTTTAAAAATTCAAACAGCAACAATAAAGACATTTATAAAAAAATAAAAAATTTAAAAAAAATTAATTTAAAAAAAGCGTCTTTTTAATTAAACATATAACATTCAAAGGGGATACAGTCAAAGCAATAAAATACATAAACAACCAGAATACAAAACAGTAAATACCTAATAACTACTAAGTCCATCACGATGGCCAAAAAGTTTGTTTGACCTTCATACCCAGTCACTATGCTGATTCAACAACATACACTGAACAAAATTATAAACGCAATACTTTTGCTTTTTCCCCCATTTTTCATGAGCAGACTTTTTCTATGTACACAAAAGGCCTATTTCTCTCAAATATTGTTCACAAATCTGTCTAAATCTGTGTTAGTGAGCACTTCTCCTTTGCCAAGATACTCCATCCACCTCACAGGTGTGGCATATCAAAATGCTGATTAGACAGCATGATTATTGCACAGGTGTGCCTTAGGCTGGCCACAATAAAAGGCCACTCTAAAATGTGGCTGCACAAGTTAGGTTTACTTATAATGATGAAATGAAAGCATGTTAGTGCTTTTGGTGCCCAAATGCTGGCGGGTATGAATAATTCACAAAATGGATTGCATCATGAAGTTTGGTGTCAATGTGTACTTTTTAAAATCTTTGATCTGTGACCTATTAAGGGAAGAGTCAAAATACAAATGTTGTAAATACTAGTATTATGTTGTTTTGTTACTGGAATACTGTGATAACCTCTGTGGTTGCTCATCTTCATCCCTTCTTGAAAAGAGATTCTAAAACATTGCATTACATATGTTCATTCACTAATGCTCACAACTCCTTATTTTGGGTAAAAATATGAAAAATAATAGGCTACTTCTCACTAAGTTTCTCTCCAGTGTGGAGGAGGATTAAGATTTCCTGACAAAAAATTTAAAAAATCACTTTAAATGATTTTTAATCGTAATTTATTTTATATTAAATCCTTATACCCTTCTAAACATTTATAGCTACAGGCCTCCTGCATGTTAACAGTTCACGCTGCAGTTTTGCAGTTTTCAGTCAAATATAGGCCTATTGCTAATAATTATTACTTTGTTTAATGTTTTTATTTAGTAATAACAATAATCAGAATTATTAGTAGTCACCTTAATATATAAAAACAACATTTTTGGCCAAATTGTGCAGTCCTACAAACAGGCACAACAAACTACAGAAAAAGTCTGAAAACCTTTCTTGTTACGGTTCAGATTTTGGAATTTACTTGATATTGCCCCTCAGAATAGTCTCTTATAATGTCATGAAGTGTCGTTACACAATGCTATTTTTAATTAATTTGAAATGAAAGAATGAAATTAAATAATATTTATTTTCCCAAACACCTGCTTTCAGATCGTTGTGCCTGAAAATTTTGATGGAAATGTTTTCTGATGGTAAAATGTGATCAGCAATATGTGCTTTGTTAATGTGTGCCTTATTATATACACTGTGGATGTTAATATGCATCACTATTAGTATCTTTTATTTTTAAAGCATCTTATTGTAACACAGTTCATAGATACGGGAAGAAGGAGGCAGGAATCGGCGAACATTCAACCAAGTTTTAATAAAATAACCAAACATAAAAGTAAAGCGGCAGCCCCTCACGGACGACTGCCGCACACAAAACACAAATCAAAGTCCAGGCCTGGTCCTCTCTCGTCTTGCACTGTCGTCACTCCTCCTTTTATCCTTCCGGAGCTCCTCCGTGGGACTCGAGACTGGTGAGTGGCGCAGGTGTCGCTCATTATCATTAACTCCACTGGCCTCGCTCCCTTCCCACGGCTCTTGGCCCCACCCCACTCGTAAGTCACACTTACTTATTAGCCTGTATTTCTAGATCTTTGAGTTGCTGCCTTCACTTGCTTTCAGAATTATCGTATTATCGACATGAATGGCCATCCAAATCTTATTTACAACTGGAGAACTCTTGAGATCATTTTTACACTTGAGTTTCCGAGTTAGGCGGCCCATGAACTTGAAACATGACAGAGGAGAGAAACATAGCTTGTAGTAGTGATAAGTTTTATTAGTTGTACATATTTTACTGAAGGAGAGGATGGAGTGGAAGCCGATCTGACCATATCCTTCCTTCTGATATTAATTATTTTATTAGTATTTCTTGTGTGATTATTAAATCAACTTATTGACCAGTATTTAACCTCCCAGATTGTTTGATGGATATTAAAATTCCTGTTCTATCCTGTATTTCTTTTCTCCAAGATTGATGACTGCATAGTATGTGTATAACAAACCATACCAATAAGATGCTCACTAGAAGCTAGAAAACCTTGAAATGCAGATAAGGGCTCTGTGTGTGTGTGTGTCGGCATCTATTCTCTGTGTCAGATGAGAAGACTGTCTCCTGCCGCCATCCTGATCCGAGCTAAGCAGTCTTCTTCATTTGCTGACGCCTACAATAATTATTTGTAGATATGCTGAAACGTTTACGTCCATATGTGGAAACTGTCTAAGTTTATCTAGTTTTTAGAACCAATCAGAATGTTGCTGACCTATGTATTGACGCAATTAGCATCCTCTGTCAGGGTATAATTATTGGTGTTTTTGAAGGAGAGCAGCCGACGAACTCTGTGTGAGTGTTAAAGCTGACTTCTGCCTGAAACAGCAAACTATTTCTTCAGTAAATGTCTTCGATTGAATCGCATCTTTGACTCCTGATCTTCATTGAACACACCTGGTGATGTATTAATGAAGAATGCTGCAAAGTCGTCAGCTGTTAGAGTTGATGAAGGAGGACAAAGGAGGGAGGAAAATGTTTTAAAGAGCATGCGAGAGTTAGGCGAATTGTTAATTTTGTCATGATAGTATGTCCTTTTAGCAGTGGAGACATTAGCAGATAAGTCAGAGAGGAGTGATCGATATAAATTAAGCTCAGTAGGATTTTGTGATTTGCGCAGTGTTGGGCAAGCTACTTGGAAAATGTAGTGAGCTAAGCTAACAGTTACTCTTCATTAAATTAAGCTTCACTACTAAAGCTACAGCCCTGGGAAATGTAGCAAGCTAAGCTACAGCAACATGGCAAAAGTAGTTTACTACATCTAAGCTATTTTTTTTTTTTAATTAATTTTTATATTAAACCAACATCATACCAAGTCAATGCTCTCTCAGTGATCAATAAAACTGTCAGTCAAGCAGATAGACAGGCATAATAGTTCAGTTTAATTGTTTATTCAACAACTGTTCCAAACCAATTTGGCAACAAAAATCAGAATCATGTACAGGGCCGGATTTACCTCATATTGTGACATTTTTGCTGTCGGCCGGAAACCTCCTATTTATAGTTGGTATTGTGGCTTTACTGTAGGCAATACAGATATATTTATACAAGGGGTAACGCTTAACAATAAGATTAATTAATTAACATTAGTTAACTATTGTAGTTAATATGAACTAAGAATGAACAATACTTCTGCATCATTTATTACATATACATCTTAATGTCAATTTCAACATTTACTAATGCATAATTAAAATCAAAAGTTGTGATCGTTGACATTGGTTAATGCACTGTGAACTAAGGTGAACTACCAACGAACGACTGTATTGTCATTAATTAACATTAACAAAGATGAATAAATACTGCTATAAATGTATTGCCCATTGTTCACTCATGTTAGTTAATTCATTAATAAAATCTTATTGTATAGCGTCACCATATAAATGTATAGGCCTACAGATAGGCTATGTTTATTTGCATAGTTGCATGTGTCATTATATTATTAACATTTCACCAAAATCAAGTTTAAATACGAAGTTTTTGACCAGCGAATGTTTTTTTCCCCATCATTACCGCCACATCAGAGGCAGTATGTACATCGCATTTACGTTTTCATGAACTTGCAGGGTATACAGTTTTTTGTCGTCATGTGGGCGCTCAGTTTTTTTCTGTTATTTGGCCAAAATATTGTATTATAAAAGATTCACACAAGCTATTTGGCTGTGACTCGACAACAAATGATAGACTAAGACACTCTTCTATGCTCCTTAAAAACAAAACAAAAATCAGCCTTTATAAATATAGTGTTTCTCGAATAAAGAAAAAGCTGTACTGTCCAACACTGGATTTGCGCCATAACCTTTCTTCAGCCCTGAGCTTAGACTGATGTTTGTGGAGAACGTCAGACAGCCAAGGGGCAGAAGGGGTGGTACAGGCTGGCCTGGAAGATAAGGGGCAGACATTATCTAAACAAGACGTCAGAGTGGAACAGAAAGTATCAGTAGCACTGTTAGCATCAAGAGATGATAACTGTTTAGGGGGAGGAAGCGAAGATGAAGCCATAGCAGATAGACGGGAGAGTGAACGTAAGTTACGTCGAAAGATGACATGTGGAGGGGTATGTGATGTGTCAGGAATCATGTTGAGGTTAAGAGTGAGGAGGAAGTGATCCAAGGTGTGCAGTGGAGTAACCAGCACATGATCAGTGGAGCAGTGTCTTGTGTAAATAAGGTCCAGTTGGTTGCCTGATTTGTGAGTAGCCATAGTTAACACTCTCTTGAGATCAAAAGAGGCAAGCAGAGTGTGGAAGTCTGCAGCCTGAGGTTTATCTAGGTGGATGTTGAAGTCTCCAAGAATAACTAAGGGAGTAGGGTGCAATGGGGCTAAATGCCCACCTTAAGAAAATATGTGCTATTCACTGCGCCTAAAATGTATAATTGCAGAAGAAAAAAAACGTTGTATTGAACATTAATGGGGCAACAGATTTTGTGTGAAAATAAATCAGTCAAGTTGTTTATTTTGTTGCAAAATCTTATAAATGTATGAGGTGGCAAGAGGGCCCTTTTGCTCCACACACGGTGTAAAAGGCACACGGTATTGATACAAAGTACTTTAGCTAAAATAATGTTGTTGTTGTTGTTGTTTTTTAAATAATATCTAAGTTAATACTTGTTCGACACAATCACTTTAGCAAAGTTTGTACTATTTTCTGCTTATTTTGAAAAATAAAATTTCAGTAAATATAGTGTCATTAAAATGTTAATATACATTTTAAAAAAAAATTTAAATACAGAAACAAAATCATTTTAATAAGTAAAGATTCTGAAAGCATTGAAGGAGATCCAATAATAATTGAATATACAGCTGCATCTCAATAAATTAGAATGTCGTGGAAAAGTTCATTCAACTCAAATTGTTAAACTCGTCTATTAAATAAATTCAATGCACACAGACTGAAGTATTTTAAGTCTTTGGTTCTTTTAATTGTGATGATTTTGGCTCACATTTAACAAAAACCCACCAATTCACTATCTCAACAAATTCGAATATGGTGACATGCCAATCAGCTAATCAACTCAAAACACCTGCAAAGGTTCCCTGAGCCTTCAAAATGGTCTCTCAGTTTGGTTCACTAGGCTACACAATCATGGGGAAGACTGCTGATCTGACAGCTGTCCAGAAGACAATCACTGACACCCTTCACAAGGAGGGTACACCACAAACATTAATTACCAAAGAAGCTGGCTGTTCACAGAGTGCTGTATCCAAGCATGTTAACAGAAAGTTGAGTGGAAGGAAAAAGTGTGGAAGAAAAACATGCACAACCAACCGAGAGAACCGCAGACTGCAGTAATTTTAGCGATTCTCATTTGCTACTTAAATCTACAACATTTTAAAAACACAAAATATTAGATAAAGTAAGCACAGAATCAACTTTGCACTGCTGCATGATCACATCAAAGATCAGACAAATAAACACATGCATCTTGAAAAGGCAGGTGTAGCATTGTCCTCTGGTTTGATCCAGGTCTCTGTCAGGGCCATGAGGTTTAGTCTTGAATGATTAGTAATGGAAGTAATGAAATCAGCTTTGTTGACAGCAGACTGTGACAATTCCAGAGACCAATAGAAAAAGAAAGTAATGTATTAGCAGACATAGGCAAAGTGCGCAGGTTGTTAGGATTGTGCTGTCTACAGTGTGTGATGCGTGGTTTGCGAGTGGTAGTGATAGTATTGATCTGAAAACACATAGTAAGAATGTGTATTTAAAGGTAAAATGATGCGTCCCGTATCAAATCAATATGGCACGCGATTTGTCCCGTATTCTGCACAGGCCAACACATATTTGAATAAACAAATGAGTATTTTGCACTGTTTATAATACTAATAGCAATTATAAATATAGCTGCAAACAGCGATTACGGGGCCAAGCCCCTTATGGTCCTTTTTGGACTTCCGGTTGAGTGAATGCTGGCATGTCTGTCTGCCGCTGCTCTCCGGTGTTTCGTTTCCCGATCTGGATTAAACTCTGTGGCTACTGTGAATTTTGCACCCTGTGTATTTTTACTCTCTGTGAACTTTTGCACCCTGTTTTATAGGACTTTAGAGTATACCGTAAACACACGCTGGCTGGCATGTCTGTCGCTGCTTTTTGCCCTGGCTTCGCTTCCCTCTCTGGATTAATCTCTGTGGACATCGTGCCTTTTTACTCCCGGTTTCTGTGGATTATATTTTATCAACGACTAAGCCGAATTTTTGGTGTTCCCTCGTAATCCTTTTCCTGTCCCTCATTGACCCATCGCGAGCCTTGATCCCCTCATTTCCCCCAGTTTGTTGCGTATCGACCCGTGGGTAAGTTTCCACTTTCTCTCTGGTCTGTTACCGGTTTACTCTGTTTTGGGTTTTAAAGGTCTGGGGCATTCTTATTCGCTCTGCCCTTTTCCTACCCAATAGGGTGGTTCTGTGTGGTGTTCGGGCTAACGCATTTTCTAACATGGTCATGTAGTAGGGACAGAAAAGATGCGTTGTTTTTGGCTTAGCGTTTTCTCCGTGCTGGTCGGTATTTTACTGTTTTTTCAATGTGCACGCCATATTGACTTCACTCGTTGTTTGGATCCTCACAAGTTTTTATCTACAATGGTTCTTTGCTACTCACCTGCTGAACTGGTTCAGTTGAACACATCGTCGCCTTTACCAGAAGGAATCTATAAACTCTGTCGCGGGTTGGGGATTGCCCGTCGCCGACTCTATGTTCATCGCGGCTTACGTCGCAAATTTTGTACTGCCAGTCATCCTCGTACCTTTGCTGATGATCAAATACCAGTTGTTTGGTCTCCTGTCCACTTCTCCCGTGCCAGGTTAGATACTGGAGTTAACTCTGGCAACCTTCTCTCTCTGGAATATTCACCAATACACCCTCCAACTAGACTCATCTCAGATCTTTCTCGGAGTGTGGACCGTCCTGTTAAATTTGGGCTAATAAATGTTAGATCTGTGTCCAACAAATCATTCATCTTAAATGACTTTTGCACTACTCATGACTTGGATTTTCTATTAATGACAGAAACATGGCTTAGTCTTGGTGATACTACAGCACTGATGGAACTCTCTCCTCCTGACTATTCATTTTTTAACTCTCCTAGAACTGCTGGCCGTGGAGGTGGAATTGCAACAATTTTCAGGAACTGTTTTAAGTGCAAACACTTGCCTGATGAAATTTTCCATAGTTTTGAGGTGCAGTTGTTCAAGGTTGATTTTCCCTCGTCCTTGCTCTGTGCCCTGGTTTACAGAACTCCGAAATATAATAAGGACTTCATCCAAGAATTTTCCGACTTTTTGGCTTCTCTAGTATCACGTTCTGATAGTCTTTTAATTGTGGGTGATTTTAATATTCATGTCTGTTGTCACTCAAAACCTCTGGTCAAAGAGTTTTCATGTCTTATGGACTCCCTTAATTTTATACAATCTGTCACTGGACCTACACATCAGAAGGGTCACACGTTGGACCTAGTGTTTTCACGTGGTTTTCCTGTGAATAATTTGGATTTATGTGATGCTGTTATCTCTGATCACTGTCCAGTTATTTTTGACTCTGTATTGTCATGTACTCTGCCTAAATCTTATCATCCTCCTCGTTATTTTAGATGTTTTAATTCCTCTACTGCCAAGTCCTTCAATGATGTGTATATATCTACCCTAATTCCAACTGCTGTGAATGTTCTATCCTCTAGTGTCCATCCTGATGAATTAGTTGAACTTCTTAATAGTACCTGCACTTCCACCTTGGACTCTGTTGCTCCCTTAAGGTTACAGAGATCCAAGATGATGAAAAAAGCACAGCCATGGCTTCAGGGGCCCGTTCGTGCCATTAGACAAGAGTGTAGGCGTGCTGAGAAAAATAAACTTCAGATATCATACGAAATTTTCAGAGATTGTCTTAAACGGTATCAGAGTGCCGCTAAGGAAGCTCAGGAAATACATGTCAGATATAATTGCACAAAATGCAGATAGGCCGAAGATACTCTTCAATACAATTAATGCCTTTTAAATCCTGTTCCTAGTGCTTCATTAGAATTCTCTACTGATTTGTGCGAACAGTTTTAAAACATTTTATCCATAAAGTCGAGGGTATCAGGTCTAACATACCATTTCAAAATTCTTTGCCTCTAGAAATGGTTCCTCATCGGAGCTCTCTATCTCATTTTCAACCCGTGTCACCTTCACAGCTATATGACATTGTTCTTAGTATGAAGCCCTCATTTTGTCACTCCGATGTTCTGCCTTCGCAGATTTTCAAAGAGGTTTTTCCAGCCTTAAGTCCAGTTGTTACTGCTATTATCAACAACTCCTTAACAAATGGAATTGTACCAGCCTCTTTTAAACATGCTATAGTCCAACCACTGTTAAAAAAGCATCATCTTGATCAGCATAATCTCAATAGTTATAGACCCATATCTAAATTATCTTTCATCTCAAAAGTTTTGGAAAAAGTTGTTTATTCACAAATTTCATCTTACTTGAGTACTTTTAATATTTTTGATAGATTTCAGTCTGGGTTTAGAGAATTTCATAGTACTGAATCTGCCCTGGTGAAGGTTACTAATGATATTTTACTTTCCCTTGACTCTGGTTCTTGCTGTATCTTAATCATGCTTGATTTAAGTGCAGCATTTGATACAATAGATCATGACATCCTTCTTCAAAGACTTGATCAAATAGTTGGTTTTGAGGGATCTGTACTGAGCCGGTTTGCTTCCTACCTTAAGGACAGATCTTTTTCAGTGAATCTGGGAAACTATTTCTCATCTCGGGCTAAAATGTCCTACGGTGTTCCACAGGGCTCTATTCTGGGTCCTCTTCTTTTCTCCTTATATATGCTTCCACTTGGTTATATTTTTCAGAAATATAAATTATCATATCATCTCTATGCCGATGATACTCAACTTTATTTTCCTATTAAAAACAATAACTGTTCTATGTCAACTCTGTTTGCATGTCTTCAGGACATTAAATACTGGATGGACTTAAATTTTTTACAGTTAAATAATGATAAAACTGAAATAATGGTGTTTGGTCCAACAGCTGTGTCCACTGGCATTGTCAAGCAGCTTGGCCCTCTGTCATCAAATGTACGTGATCATGTTAGAAACCTTGGTGTTGTCTTTGATCCTGTGTTGTCTTTTGATAAGCAGATTAGTACTGTTGTGAAAAGCAGTTTCTTTCAGTTAAGATCAATTGCTAGAATCAAGAAAATGCTTTCTATGAAGGACCTTCAAACTGTAATTAATGCGTTTATAACGTCAAGGTTAGATTACTGTAACTCACTTTATCTGGGTCTGCCTAAATCATCTTTGAACCGACTGCAATTGGTCCAAAATGCGGCAGCCAGATTATTGACTGGCACCAGAAAACGTGAGCACATTACCCGGTTCTCGCCTCTCTACACTGGCTCCCGGTTCAGTTTCGTGTTGATTTTAAGATTTTGCTTTTTGTTTTTAAGGCTTTACATGGTTATGCTCCTCAGTATATCTGTAATCTCCTCACTCCGCATTCCACCTCTAGATCTCTTCGGTCGTCTAGTCAATTTCTTCTTTCGGTTCCTCGTTCACATTTTAAAACGAAAGGCGACCGGGCTTTTGCTGTGGCAGCACCTAGGCTTTGGAACAGTCTTCCACATTAGATCTTCTCCTTCTCTTTCTTTGTTTAAATCCGCTTTGAAACCCCATTTTTATTCTGTATGTTTTAATTCTGTTTGAGGGTGTACAATGTTATTTGTCCCTTTGTCTTGATTGGGTATGTTTTTACCTTGTTTTATATTTGATGTACAGCACTTTGGTTGCAACTCCTGTTGTTTTAAATGTGCTTTATAAATAAATAAACTAAACTAAATTAAACATTTAGATTTAATTTGGAAACTTTTTAAACATTGCAAAATTCCCATAGTTAAACACTTGCCACACATTGAATTACTAGAAAACTTTCAAAGCTATAGCCTTTTGAACACAGCATGCCACTCATACACAGTGGTTTGTTTACTTTTACGGAGACTTGAGTTGTTAAAAGTAGAACTGCAGCAATTGGCTCCAAATTACATACAGCTTCAGATGACTGTGTAATGTTATCACATGGGAATCAAACCCACAATGTCTGGGTCAGGTGCCTGTCACTCATCCCATTGTGCCTCTGAGAAGACATGGGTTCATGTAGATGCCTAATCTCTGTAGTTCAAGTGAAAATCAACTCAAAAAAAAGAAAGAAGAAGAATTGTGTATTAATGCAATGCATGTAGTATTTCTCCATTTAAACAAAATAACTCAAAGGCACAACACGTGGAACAAAAACAACTAAAGCATCTTTTCTTGCCACTGTATCTCTAGTGGTCTGGGTATGTGCTACACTGGATTTAAACCGCTGACCTGAAAGGTTTGGCGCCTATGGCTTAACAAGTTGTACCATTTAAATTGACACACATTCATCAGGCTGCTAAGGACAGCTCAGTGTGAAAATGAGCGCACTGAAGCATGACTTGGCATGTTAGCTAGATTAGTATGGTAAGCTAACTTAATGCTAATGTAACTTATAGTTGATTGATAGATGAAGAGCCACATTAGAATGGCAACTGTTTAGTATGCTAAGCTAACTAACATAATTTTACAAACACATGCACTGTTAAATTCAGATTTTTTGGGAACAGTAGTGAATATTAAAAATTAGTTTAGTAATTTCTGTGTGACTTGGACAAAGATCATCTGATATGATATTTGGACTGAATCACACAGAATTGACTTGAATGCATTTTTGATATTTGCTACTGTTCCTGAGAATTAAGTCTCTAAATTTGTAAAACTTTTTGTTGACTGACAAAACTGTTGCAGGTTTCCTGAACACCATGATAAGATTTGTAAATTACTTACTGTTTTAAGAGAAATGTGTGTACATAGTGTTGTTTTTGACTATATTAAATGTGACCCTGGACCACAAAACCAGTCATAAGGGTCAATTTTTCAAAATTGAGATTTATTCATCACATGAAAGCTGAATAAATAAGCTTTCCATTGATGTATGGTTTGGATAATATTTGGCTGAGATACAAAATCTGGAATCTGAGGGTGCAAAAAAAAAAATCAAAATATTGAGAAAATCGCCTTTAAAGTTGACAAATGAAGTTCTTAACCATGCGTATTACTAATCAAAAATTAAGTTTTGATATTTACAGGAAATTTACAAAATATCTTCATGGAACATGATCTTTACTATGTCCTAATGATTTTTGGCATAAAAGAAAAATCAATAATTTTGACCCATACAATGTATTTTGACTATTGTTACAAATATCCCCCAGCGACTTAAGACTGGTTTTGTGGTCCAGGGTCACATATGTGAAAAACAGTATTTAAACATTTAAAAAAACAACAACGTATACACACACACACACACACACACACACCACAACAACAACTGAGTGACTTGAAGAGAGTTTAATGTTTAGATACATTCACACATTGCTTTTATATTTAGCGATATTTAGGAAATTCGGCATCGAACCTCATGAAAACAATATTCCTAATAATTTTTTTTTTTTTAGAAACTGAAACAGGGTTACTTTTTCCATTAATTCAAACTAATTGATACAAAAACATTTTGATATTAAAAGGAGAAAACTAATAATGACGAAAGAAAAATAGCTTCACTTTTTAGAAGACTTTTCAACGACAGTGAAAGCAACTTTCCTACATGGTTCATCAGCTTCTTCTGCTGGTCTTTTTGGTGACTGAGTTGATGTGTCGTCATCTGCAGCGAAGAGGGAGAGGGTTAAGCGGTCATCAAAGGTAATGTCCAGAAGTTCATAATCACTGTCTGTTGGAGCGTTTTGTAGTTGAGTTATTTCAAGGGTGTTGGTGTATGTTGACAAAAGCATTTCCTCAATGTCTTGCGCAATCAAGTCCATTTCAGCTCTAATGAATTTGGACAAAACAGAATTTGATATTGTAAGAGAAAGGACCTGATCATTTTTCATGACTTCAATGATTCCAGAGCACTTTGTTAGGGAATTGTTTCCTTGTCTGAGATCTTTACGTGTGGTGCATCTATGTAACGGCTGTTTTGGATTGAAGTCATGCTGTGACTGATGACATTTTGGACAAAGTTTGTTGATTTGGATTTTTTCCCCCTGTGGTTTTGATATCAGTTTTGTAGTCTGGATGTCAATATCTTCTGTGACTTTCGGTTATTGACCAGCAGGAAATACTTTGCGGACTTGGTTTGATCATAGTGCTCCTTGAAGATGTCAATGTTGGGATGCCCCTGAAGGCTCTAGTTTGCATATTTTCAAACTCATACATCTGCACATTTTCCCATAAGGTAAGCATAATCTGACCCGTTTTGTCTCTTAGGAAGCATTCTTTTTTCATATGCTGTGTCCCAGGCATTGACTGTTGTTGGTGAGTTTACCTTCACCACAGTTGCCTGAAGTTTGGTCACCTGAAATACAAAAGATGTATAGTTAGTTTCAGGAGTTGTTTACATAAAAATCAAGTAAATGATCTATCAGCAGCAGTCAGTATATTTAAACTAAACAACAAAAACAAAAAACACTGGAACCAGGAAGGCACATGTTTAACAAAAACTACCGACAACAGTGGATTGAGATCTGAAACACGGGGTGTACATACAGAAGTACAGCACAAAAGTAAAGGTCATTGCACACTGATTCCAAAATTTTTGCGTGCGTTTTTTCGTATTACTCATCCTTTCCTATCAAAATGCATGCTACGGATGCAAAAACGCAGAAAATCGAACCTGATCCGAATTTTTTTATGGCGGACGAAAGTTTTGGAGGCAGTGTGTAAACGTGATTGACACAACATGAGGTCGTATTTATTTTTTAACGTGCGAAAATTTCGGACTCTGTGTGCAATGATGTTTCATAGACGGGGCTTAAATTAAGCCATGAGTAAATCTTAGTTAACCTAGGATATTTAAGTAGCTTTTCAAACGTCCCTTTAATAATAATAATAATAATAATAATAATAATAATATTTGTGCATCTTGAGAGAAAATGTCACTGACATGTTTTGGAGTGGAATTGTTTTTTTTTGTTTTTTGAACTTTCAAAATTACAAAATTCATCAGCAAGTTCTTCACATTTTTCTCATATTTACACATTTTGTAAATACAAATTGAGACAATTTTAATAAAATGAAAAAAATAAACAATTATACAAAATAAAATACAATTAGAGAAAAAAATAAATAAAAGGGCATCACAAGCATATTTTAAATTCATTTAGCAGAGACACAGTCCTTTGGTCTTTACGGTTTTTTTAAAGACTTTATAGATTCTAAATGATGTTTCGTTAACAAAGTTCGGGAGGAGCACGTCAGATACTTAGCCTAATTAGACACAAGTGGTACGCCATCAAGCTAATCAGGGCATTAATACTCGAGAGCTGACTATCACACATTTATGAAAATAAGGTGACTAAGAAGGGCCAGTTAATTCTCTCTGATGTCACCCATCCATTGTGTAATGAATTCCAACTGCTTCCTTCTGGTCGGAGATTTAAACTCCCTTTTCTTGCGTACTTGTGAATTCTTGTGTACCTGCGGCAATCATGTTTTTAAATGACTTATAAATGTGTGATTTATGTGTGTTGTGTTGCTGCTGTATGTATACTGCTGTCTACATGAAGAATTGCCTTTGTAAGAACAATAAAGTTAACCTACCTACCTACCTCTTTGGCTTTAGAAGCAAACGCTCCTCCCGCATCAACACTAAATGGGTCCTTGATACACTGCATCACCTCAGGGGGTATATTGAAGTCGTCAAACCTCGCAGCAAAATTTAAACACATTTTTCCAAAAAATCTGTCATACCTCTGGTAGTTTTATCGAAGGAGTTTTGCTGGTTTTATCCTTTCCCTGCAACTCCAGATTAAGGCTGCTCAAATGACTGAAAATATCATTCAGAAAATACACATCTGCCATGAAAGTTTAGTCAAGCATCTGAGAGAGAAATTTGCTTTCATATGCTTACTTTCTTGAATGAAAGCAACAATCTCTTGCCTAAGTTCACAGAACCGTGTAGTGCATTGCCTTTACTTGGCCACCTTACATCATTATGCAGGAGCAAATCAGTGTGATTAGCGGTGCTGTAGGCTTGAAATTGTTCGTATGAAATTAATTATAGACATAACATCCACTGTGTTTTTCAATTCACCACTTAGTTTAGCGCAAAGAACGCTCTGGTGAATCAAGCAGTGCAGTGATCTCATTTGTGGCACAATTTCGGTCAGGCGCGCATACAACCCCTGCACCGTACCCACCATGGAAGGAGCGCCATCTGTTACAAGCATATTTACTCGTTTCAAGTCTAGTCCGTGCTCAGTAAGAAAAAGATCAACTTTATTTAAAAGTGTCTCACCACTTGCATGTCCCTCCAATGGAATTATGCTACATTCACGTGCTATCAGAATTATCGTAAATACGAGCTTCCTAGTCGGAAATTGGACATGAACAGCCTTAGAGAGGCCTTATATGGTCAATTTCCGACTAGGAAACTCCTACTTACGATAATTCTGATAGCACGTGAATGCAGCATTAATGCCAGCAGATCCTCGTGAAAGCACAGCCCGTCAAAAAATCTCACATAAAGACACAGCTGGCCCACATTACTACCATCGGTAGATTCATCCACAGCTAATGACATTACCTCGGCCTTTTTTAATTGTTCTAAAAGAGTTTCAAAAACATTATTTAACAGTATTTCAACTGTTTCATTTCATTTTGTTTAGTTGATGTGGCAGACATTGGAATTTTCTGAATAGAGGCAATTATATTGTTTCTGGTTTTATCCTCAGTCACAATTTCTTGTACAACTGCTAGCATGCAAACTTTCAGTCTCCGAATCAATAAACATTTTATTCTTCTTCCCGACGATCCATGCTACATGGAGAGAGGCTGCTGTAGCCTTCTCTTGCTCGGCACACGATCAAAACATGATGGTTCGTCTTTGCCCATAGTCAGCAGTAAGACTTTGCACTTTACGTTGATGAGCATCAGAGCCAGAAGGATATTGAGTGTCAAAGTTTGCATGTTTGGTTTTGAAGTGTCTTCTCAAGTTGTACTCTTTTGTTACAGCGATACACTCACTGCATATCAAACATACTAGTTTTGGTAAAACGGGTAGAAACAGATATTTTTTTGTCCATTCTCCACATAACCGTCTGTTTTCACTGTCGATTTTTCTCTTCCTCAAGGTAGAAAGCAACATTTTTTCAGTCTTGATTTTTTTCTCATTCATCTGGCAAATAATATCCCAATGCTGAGTGGAAATTGGTTCATTTTTAAACATCTTCCGGCAGGGAACATATCAGTTTGGCTAAACATGAATGCATTGGCGGGCTCTGATCTTAAAGTAACCGCACTGATTTTAAATGTTTAGGAGGTCCGGATGGGCCACCAGTTGACGAACTCTGGTCTATAAGAAGAGAAAGGAGTGATGAAGAATTAGTACAGGCATGCCACACACTCTGTACTCAGGCAATGGGTAATAATCTAACAGATTCTCGTGTTTTACACAGCACATTCTCTCAGTTGTGACGAAGAGTTTTATTAATCAAAATATAAATTAATCAAATATAATCAATGTGAATATAACCATTTATGTATCAAGTTATTCTCCTAATATAATCATGTCTCTGCCTGTGTGTAGAGGCCTGCATGAGAATGGAATATGCAGACATTTCAAAACTACAGTATATGGTGAAGCTGCACACTCTATTTGGACATTAAACAAAATATATGATCAGGCATCCTCATCTCCCTTAACATAAGCTGAGGCCCCCTGTCTACTTCCTAAAAGCAGGCTGGAGACAGCCAAAAAAAGGTAAAACAACTATGTATGAAATGTATTGAACACGCCTAGAGAAAAACTGTATAAAAAGAATATACGGACACAGATTCGATAGATTACTCTGCAGAGTTCTCTCGGCTTCATTGTCTTCGATAAATAAAGTCTATCTTCTGGCATCAAAACCCCAAGCCTTCAAGAGTGATTCTTCATAGAAAAGGCGGAAGCCACCACAGTTGGCACAATACTATAAACACCCATGTTACGAACCAACACAGCCTGATATTCTTGGGTAACAAAACGTACAAATGAACCCTGATGAACAAGAACCAATTTGATCTTTCCAGCTACAAGTCCATCATCACAGTCTCTGATCAAAACAAACTTTTTGGTTTCACTTTATTTTGATGGTCCCTTTAACACATTCTATTGACTATAAGTAATGTTGCACGTACATTTCTACTGACTCTCATTAGAGTGTTAGTAGTGTATTAGTTGACTGGTAGGGTTAGGGTTAGATTAAGTTGACACGTTCTTGCAAAGTTACTTATTGTCAATAGAATAGCTGTTGGGAGACCAACACAATAAGGAGTTAGTAGATATGAAGCAGTCTACTAATACTCTTAAGAGAGTTTGTTGACATGTAGTTGCAACATTACTTAGTGTTAACAGAATGTTCAAAAGGGACCATCAAAAAGTGTTACCAACTTTTTTTTTTTTTTGTATTTTGTGCCTCTCAGCGTGATATCATTGGCAACCTCAGTGTTTGTCGCTTCAAAATTCAAATTTGAAAGTGCCCTCCTGATCTCCTCATTGTATTCCATAAAATGAAATTCTGTGCTTTTTTTCTAGAATAGTATCTGGTGGGAAGAAGTTGCCCGCATAAAGGTACACTTGAAGCAGCTGATGTTTCTCTGCAAGGGTTCATCATAGTATGCTTGAAAATCACATAAATAAAACAAATAAAATCTGTTTAAAATACGCGTTTACACTTTCAAATCTCATGGTCCACAAACGGATTAAAGGGCCAAAGTGGAAAACCAGTCCTGGATAATGAGTGATATAATGGTGCTTTGGTTTAGGTGTGTGATTTTGAAAGGCTTTACTTTGAGTATGTAAGTGCTCATCAATCAAAACTTCAAGGTAGGCTATAAGGTTGCAGAGCTTGGGCCGGGGATGAAATACTGTCCCCTGCGCCTGAGATAGGAAATCTCTCCTGACCTGACCTGAGTCAGAGAGAAGTAGAGAGAACATTGTGCTGTCTCCTGAAAAAGCAAAAAGGACTACTTCGGGGTGGAGTTTCCATTCCCTGTGTGTCACATCTTGTCTGGACAGTACAGGTGCTGGTCATATAATTAGAATATCATCAAAAAGTTGATTTATTTCACTAATTCCATTCAAAAAGTGAATATTGTATATTATATTCATTCATTACACACAGACTGATATATTTCAAATGTTTATTTCTTTTAATTTTGATGATTAGAGCTTACAGCTCATGAAAGTCAAAAATCAGTATCTCAAAATATTAGAATATTTACATTTGAGTTTGAATAAATGACCATCCCTACAGTATAAATTCTGGGTATCTCTTGTTGTTTGAAACCACAATAATGGAGAAGACTGCTGACTTGGCAATGATCCAGAAGACGTACATTGACGCCCTCCACAAAGAGGGTAAGTCACAGAGGGTCATTACTGAAAGGTGTGGCTGTTTACAGAGTGCTGTATCAAAGCATATTAAATGCAAAGTTGACTGGAAGGAAGAATTTGGGTAGGAAAAGGTGCACAAGGAACAGGGATGACCGCAAGCTTGAGAATACAGTCAAGCAAAGCCAATTCAAACACTTGTGAGAGCTTCACAAGGAGAGAACTGAAGCTGGAGTCAGTGCATCAAGAGTCACCACGCTCAGATGTCTTCAGGAAAAGGGCTACCAAGCCACTTCTGATCCAGAGACAATGTCAGAATCATCTTAACTTGGCTGTGGAGAAAAAGAACTGGACTGTTGCTCAGTGGTCCAAAGTCCTCTTTTCAGATGAAAGTAAATTTTACATTTCATTTGGAAATCGAGGTCCCAGAGTCTGAAGGAAGAGGGGAGAGGCACAGAATCCATGTTGCTTGAAGTCCAGTGTGAAGTTTCCACAGTCAGTGATGATTTGGGCTGCCATGTCATCTGCTGGTGTTGGTCCACTGTGTTTTCTGATGTCCACAGTCAACGCAGCCATCTACCAGGAAATTTTAGAGCACTTCATGCTTCCTTCTGTTGACAAGCTTTATGGAGATGCTGATTTCATTTTCCAGCAGGACTTGGCACCTGCCCACACTGCCAAAGGTACCAAAAGCTGGTTCAATGACCATAGTGTTACTGTGCTTGATTGGCCAGCAAACTCGCCTGACCTGAACCCCATAGAGAATCTATGGGGTATTGTCAAGAGGAAGATGAGAGACACCAGACCCAACAATGCAGATGAGCTGAAGGCCACTATCAGAACAACCTGGGCTCTCATAACACCTGAGCAGTGCCACAGACTGATCGACTCCATGCCACGCCGCATTGCTGCAGTAATTCAGGCAAAAGGAGCCCCAACTAAGTATTGAGTGCTGTACATGCTCATACTTTTCATTTTCATACTTTTCATTTGGCCAAGATTTCTAAAAATCCTTTCTTTGTATTGGTCTTAAGTAATATTCTAATATTTTGAGATACTGATTTTTGACTTTCATGAGCTGTAAGCTCTAATCATCAAAATTAAAAGAAATATACATTTGAAATATATCAGTCTGTGTGTAATGAATGAATATAATATACAAGTTTTACTTTTTGAATGGAATTAGTGAAGTAAATCAACTTTTTGATGATATTCTAATTATATGACCAGCACCTGTAAGTCTGTGCCCACATTTATATGCCTAGGGATGTAAATTGCCCTGAGGGACAGGAAATTGTCCTATGCCCAAAGCAGAACCCGCTGCGCTAGCCTGTTCAGGCAGCGCGAACGCAGTCCGCCCTGGCGATTTATGTAAGGGACTACCGCAGTGTTGTTCACCCGCACTAGGACATGGTAGCCTCTTAACTGCTGGAGGAAGTATTTCAGGGCCCAAAATAGAGCCATCATTTCGAGGCAATTGATGTGCCAATCGAGAAGATGACCTCTCCAGATCCCTTGGGCTGGACGGCCATCCAAGACCGCACCCCAGCTAGGACGACATCCCGATGTCAAAGTGCAAGCTCTTGAGACTGAGACAGAATCAGCCAGTCGTCTATGTAATTTAAAATGCGGATGCCCTGGAGTCGCAGAGGAGCCAGTGCTGTATCCATGCATTTTGTATACGTGCGGGGTGACAAAACTAGGCCGAATGGAAGAACCTGATACTGGTAAGCTTCACCCCCGAAAGCGAACCACAGGAACTTCCTGTGTTGTGGCAAGATTTCTACATGAAAATGTGTCTTTGAGATTGATTGTCACGAACCAATCCTCTGATTGTATCTGAGACACAATCATCTTGATTGCCAACATTTTGAACTTGTATGTTCTGAGGTAGCGATTCAACCCGCGAAGATCTAAAATTGGACGCAACTCCCCATCTTTCTTGGGAACTAGAAAATACAGACTGTAATAGCCTAACTCTCTGTCTGGCAGGGGAACACGTTCTATGACCCTTTGTCCAGCAGAGCTTGCAATTCCTGTGTCAACAAATGCAATCATTTCGGTTTCACGGAAGTGGAGATCACGCCGTTGAAACGCGGAGGCCGATATGCAAACTGAATCCTGTAGTCCTTTCTACCCATGGAGAGATATTTGGCAGTAGCTTCCACGCTGCCAGCTTCTCTGAAAGGGGCACTAGTTTTGACACTTCGCTTTGATGGGTGGGATGTTAGATGTCCGGTGTCCTGAAACGTGGCAGGAGGCAACCAAACACCTAACATTTTGCTGGAGACCGCTGCTCCCCGAAACACCAGTGGTGGCAGAGATTGTACAGCGGCCCCCTGAGGGTGCCAGGAAGGAGCCTCTACTCTCTGTTGGAACTTTACACGCCCCTCCCCTGGGGGGACACATCCCCACAGTCCTGGACGCACGAGCCTCAGGACTTTTTCTTTGAGGAGATGATGCTCCTCCGGTCTGGCCTCTTAGGAGAGTGCGGCGAGCCGCTCCCCAGTCTCTTCGAGGAGGCGCACGACTCGCCACACTCTCCTTCTGAGCCTCTCGGGACTGGGTGACCGACAGTCCCGGCGCTTAAGCACGGTGGGGGAGAAACCTCACAAATGCCTCTTCATAGTGCTTCTCCTCCCGAAACCTACTGGCGACTGTGTTGACAGAGTCGCCAAATAGGCCGAAAGGCGAGACGAGGGCATCAAGGACAGGGACCGGGCGTGAGGTTAAACCACAGGTGTCTCTCCGTGGAGACCATAGCAGCCATAGAACGGCCGATGGCACGGGCCGTCTGCTTAGTCGCACAGAGAGACAGATCTGTGGCCCGGCGAAGTTCTGAAAACGCCTCTTCATCGATGGTACTGCCAGTGCTCAAGTCCTTCAGCAGTTCAGCCTGGTACGCCTGTAAAACCACCATGGTGTGCAGGGCAGCACCAGCCTGACCCGCTGCCTGGAAAACTTTCCCCACCAGCGAGGACGTCAATCTGCAAGGCTTGGTGGGGAGCACAGGTTTCTTTGAAGAAGATGAGCTCCCAGGGGAGAGATAGCCCGTGAGCGTCTAAAGCATCTAAAGTCTAACTTTAGTTTATCGACTGCTTGAGTTACCACCTCGAGTAACTCCTCATACGCTTTGTCATCGCGAGAGACGTACTCTGAGGTGGCACTCTCGATCTCTGCAGGGGCAAGAGATGAAGTATCCTCCACCCGTTCTGAAAAAGTGCCAGGGCGTGCTTCAGAAACGGACGTGAGGACCTCCTGATCCGGAGAGAGCGCGAGAGAAAGAGGCGGACCCGTCTCACGTGCCTCAGCCAGATCGACACGCGACCCCCAAGATCTCACCAAGGGATCGGTGACTCGCTCGTCTTTAATAAAAGCAAGCCGCGTGCCAAGCACAAAAGATCGCAGTGCTCACATTCTCCCTCGAGCCCGAAGGCAGCGTGCTCATCCCCCAAACACTCGAAGCAGTATCTATTTGGATCATCCTCGGAGATGAGCCTCTGACAAGGAGGCACGCATCTCTTATCAGACTCCGATATAATGCAAGTAATGATATTTTTATTTATTTATTATTTTTTTATATATACACTGTATATCTGCAATGCAGGAAAGAGATTCTTTCTCCCTCACACACACACAATGCGGTCCTTGGAAACAAAGAATAACCTTGCATGTAATCCTGACGTCACCTACCAAGGTTATTTAAGCCAATTCTTGCCGTGTTTGACACACGTGCTTTACAACCGGTCGAACAAAGAATTTTCTCATTAGTGTTTGATTCGCAGCATCGAGAGTAGCTTTTGATAGTGAACAGCGGTTTGAGTTGTGAGTTGTGTATGCTTTGGTCAAATGCAGTGATTTCAGCCTATTAATTACGGTCTTTAATCTGTACAGGTGATACAATCAAAAAATAAACATTTCTCATGTTGTACAGTATTTTCTCATTCGATCCAGGTATGGTTCATATTTGTTGTAATGTTCGACATATTCATTTTGTATCAATTTGTTTCTTTAATTCAAGATTGATTCAAACTAGCTGCGAGAGTTTAATGTTCGAGTCTCAAGTCCCCCAGGGATCCATTTTGGGGCCTATTCTGTTCTCCCTGTATATGCTTCCCTTAGGACATATTTTTAGGAAATTTGGGATTTCTTTTCATTGTTACGCAGATGATACGCAAATTTATCTGCTGTTGAAACGAAAAGATATTGGCTCTCTAGCGCCCCTAATGCAGTGCCTTGAGGAAATTAAGGCCTGGATGGCACTAAATTTCCTTAATTTTAATAAAAAAAAAAAAAAACAGAAGTTATGCTGTTTACCCCGGGAGGTATCTGTGAGTCTGTAGGTTTGGACCTTGGTGAATTGAAACCACTTGTAAAGCCCTATGTAAAAAAATTAGGAGTTATCTTGGATTGTGATTTTAAATTGGACAAACAGATTAACTCAGTAGTTAAATCTAGTTTTTTCCAGTTGAGACAGCTCACCAAGGTGAAATCGTTCCTGTCTCCTAAAGACTTTTAAAGAATTTTACATATTTTTATTTCAACTCATCTGGATTATTGTAATGGCCTTTATATAGGTATTAGTCAGGCCTCTCTCCAGACTACAGAGGGTCCAGAATGCGGCTGCTCGCCTGCTGACTGGTACACAAAAGCGGGAACATATTTCTCCTGTTCTCACTTCTCTTCACTGGTTACCTGTCCGTTTTAGGATTAATTTTAAGATTCTGTTTTTTTTTTAAAATCTCTTAATGGGGTAACACCTAAATATTTATCCGATTTGATTAAGCCGTATGCTACGCTAAGAGCACTTAGGTCTGCTGATCATTTGCTTTTGGCTGTCCCTGTACATCAGACAAGCACAAACACTTGTTGTATTTAAATCTAGCCTAAAAACGTATTTTTATAGTCTGGCATTTAACGCTGTGTGAGAGCTGCATTGTTTCTTATTGTCTTTTATTTTATTTTTATTGGCTGTATCATTTGATGTTTTTATTATTCTATGTGTGTACAGCACTTTGATAAACACTTGTTTTTAAAAAACTTTATAAATAAACTTTGACTTGATTTAAGAATCTTTAGATAGCCTATTTTGACTGGAAACCACAGGACAAAAATACTAAATAAGAAAAGCATTTTTTGTGCCATATCCACATATATTTATTTGAGCACAATAGTAGTTTTAAATGGTAGTTTTCTATATAACATCGGAGATGCAGAGCACCTTAGTAAGGCCGCTGTATGCAGAGTGATAAGGAAAGCATGCCCTGCTCTCATGCTCTTTCTGAGAATTTTTGTGCTGGGCACAAACCCGTCAAAGAGAGTTTCAGAGGACTGCAAGTCAGTGGTGTAGAAATTAGTTTTAATGAGGCTAATCTGAGAAATGACCTTCACTTGATAACATCTTGCTGCGACCTCTGGAAGTATAACCTAATAATTAGATTTATTTTTTTAGAATTTCCGGTGTAATTGGATGCATTGATGATGCACAAATTCAAATCATCGCACCTTCAGAAAATGAAACTGATTACTGCATGGAATGGAAGGATGCCAGATGGAAGGGAAGTTTGATTAATTTATCATTGTTTTCATTTGCCCTCACAGCCTGGGCATTTGTGTTGTGCCAGTGTGCTGGTACAGCGCTCTCAGAGGGAAACAAAGACTCGTGGGAGAGTTTAAGTCAGCAGGACTCATCTGTGGTCCAGGTTCTTGTGCAGGCAGGTTTAATCACTGCATAAAAAAAGAAAACAACTGTGTCTGTGCTGATACCAGGAGCAACTATATTATTTCCATTAGCAATCATAACAAACATAGCATTTGGAGTTCAGCCCAAAAATGTAAATTTTGGTCTTAACAGACCATAGCAACTTTTGCCAGATGGCATCAAAGTCTTTCAGGTGTGTTTTTGCTTAAGGCAAATATGATTGAATGTGGCACTTTTTTCAGAAAAGATTTGTATTTTAAGCAATATATTCTCCAATCTAGGTGTGCAAATCTAATAAAACATATCCAAAAAATATTACTTGCAAAGCAAAAGGTGGATCTACTAAATATTAAATGAAGGGACTGATTACTTTTACAACCCTGTTAATTTGTATTTTTATTTTTCAGAACTTGCCTTTTTCTTTCATTAGTTTGGTGTTGTAAGGCAACATTTGCAAATAAAGTGGGTAAAGATTGTTTTTGGAATGCGTTTTGATTTCAGTCTAAAGACAAATTAAGTAACTCTTTCAAATGGGTATGATGATTTCCTATAGGCACTGTGAGTTGATAGAAAACAGAAGGTCTCCAATGATGTGCCTCATTAAAAAAAAACACACACAACTTGATCCTCTAGTTGTCACGCCCCTGGACTGTTTTGTTGTGGTTTTTGCTCCCCATGTGTTCTGTGACCCAGTTTTTCCCCTGTCTGATTGTTAATTTTATTCCAGGTGTGTCTCCTTAGTTCCCTCGTTATCCTGTCTTTATAAGCCCCAGTCCTTTCAGTTAGTGTTTGTCTTACAAACAGAGACAACGGGATCTGCTGTGTATATCCCTAGATATCATTTGGGAGTAAATAAAAGAACATCTGATAGTTTAAGTGTGTATACAGTCGAGTTATATGCTATATTAATAGCATTAGAATGGATTGAACAATCTAGATGGGACAGTGTTGTAATATGTAGTGATTCTGTATCTGCCCTCATGAGTATCAAGTCTGGTGTAACTAGAAATCATCAGGAATTACTTTATGAAATTTTATTTACAAACTCAAGAATGAGTAAACAAGGGAAAAATATCACATACATGTGGGTGCCAGCACATGTGCGCATCCAGGGAAATGAGAAAGTAGAGAGACTGGCAAAAGAAGCTACAAAAAAAAGAACATGTTGACATCAAAATTAAATTATCAAAATCAGATGGGAAGAGTTTAGTGTGGAAAAGGATAAGGCAAAAATGGCAGCAGCAGTGGGATAATAAAATTAAAGGGAGACATCTGTACATGATACAAAATATGATAGGTATGGAAAGTAAAAAGGGAAATAAAAGGAACAAGTTCTAATAAATAGACTGAGGATTGGTCATTGCAAGTTAAACAAAACTCTTCATGTTATGGGAAAACATCCTACAGGACTATGTGATGAATGTCAGGAGGAGGAAACAATTAAGCATATCTTTATATCATGTATGAAATATATACAAGAAAGGCAAGAGTTCAAGAGTCAGCTACGGGAAATAGGTATAGTAGAGTATAATGTTAAAAATATAGTAACGTGTGGAAATAACGACCATGGACGGAGATGTTTTAGTTTTTTGAGGAGGACTAGACTGGAAGGACGAATTTAATCAATTTAATTAAGATATAGTAAGTCAAAAGGGAGACAGTAGATGGCAGTAATGCAACACTAAGGATGCCAACTGCCGTAAAACCCCAACGAAGAAGAAGTTAGTGTTTGTCGGTCTTTGAGTGTCTACCCTGCCTGTGATCTGTGTTCCCGTTTGAATAGTAAACACTAGTATTGTGAAATTCTTTGTCGTCTCATTTTCTGGTTCCCGTGTTTCTCTTGAAGTGACACTAGTACAGTGGTTCCCAACCTTTTTTTCATGGGCCCTACCTATGTACACACATGGTAATCTGAGCCCACCCCAACCCCCATATTATATTTATACATGCATATGTATGTGCAATAATAATAATATTGTTTTGTTTCTTGAGAATTCGAAGGCCAGTAGACTCATGAACTGGCAAAGAGTGGACTGCAGCTCTCAATTCATGAGCAAGGTCCTTTGCCACATCGCCAATTATTCTGTCTAGGTTTTTGCAGCTCCCTTCAACTGTACCATTTTGTATGGCATTTGTCGTTTTTCAATTCATGAACAAGTCCGTCGATTTGAAAAGCTGCTTGACATCAGCAACAGCGAACTATTAAGGGAAGGAAAATGTTTTTTAACAATTTCACAGGTAAATGTTGTTTAGGGGCCCGTTCTTCGTACGTCGCTTATTACATCCGAGATCAAATGACACATCCAAGATGATATTATCGTGCTAATCATGATCTGGCTAATTCAGTTCTTTGAACGCAGCTGTTGTTGATGATTAGTATGGTTGGATTGAGTTATCTGAGATAATTGTGTGTTCATGGGTTGGTTTAAATGGGGCTATGTATCGATACTCCAAACAACGATCAGCAATGCAGCGATTGGCTGGCGGCAAGACAGTAACGTAATGACATCATATCATTAAAAAAGACCTGACGAAAAAAATTGACAAATTTCTGGACTTTTATAAGGAAACAAAACTACATAAATGTTATAAATGAAATGGCACTGTTTTAATTTTTTTTACATGATTCCCAATTATTTATATTGACGACTTCTGTTATTTGTACAGACTTTACATTTTATTTCAATGTTGTAATTAGCAATTCATTTAATTTTATCTTTGAAACAGATTTGTTACGTGACAGCATTAATTAAAGTTTCATAGAGTTTCATGTTATCTGCATCTCCTGCATCAAGCCACTCCCATAATATCTGTCACCACTCAAATTAACTGCATGCGTGTAATGCTGCCTTCACGTGCTATCGGACATTTTACAGTCCTGTCTATGGTGCATCTGCAGAAATGCCTCCGTGATCGAGTTTTTTTTGCTCCTTTTCAGCTGATTATTAAACTTGTTCTCTGTCAAAGAGCATGTTTGCCATTCTAACAAGAGCTGTTCTCAAACATTTTAAGGGTCAGTGATTCAAATCAAGAAAAGGGCACCAGATCACTGTTGTGTACAGTAATAGTATCTAATGAATCTAACTAGTATCTCATGAATATGTACTAATTAATAAGTACTATTATCTAATGAATACAGTGTTTACAATCACATTGGCACTAATATCAGAACCTTGATGTCATTTTTCAGAGCTCTAGACACAAAACTCACCACTCATCAAATGCATCAAGTGCATTTTTCCAACCTTTAGTATATTTTTTTTCAATTAGATACAATATGTAAAATAATGCAATGTTCTGAGCTCACTTCACTTCTTTTTCTGCAGTGCAAACATACATGAGGTATGCTAATCAACCACAGAGTCCAGAGTGTTTTTTATTTATTAATTTTTTTACTTTGTCACATTCTTTACTTGCATAATAATGTTTACATGTACCAAATACATAACCCTATGGACCAAACATATAAGAGAGAGAGAGAGAAAAAAGAAAAAAAGTACATACTGATGGCCAACATTACAAGTCCCTTCTGATTAACTCCTATATTTGCATTCATATGTGTCTATGTGTGTGTCATAGTGTCGGGTTTGGGGATGGAAGCATACAACTGAAATAGTATCATAATAGACAGATAACAGATGTAAGTAGTGTAAAGAAAATAAATAATGACAAATAATAATAATTTTGGAGAGTTTTTTTGAGGACGATGTATTTATTAACGGTGAAAGTTCTAGATTAATGATTCAAATGTTAATTTTTGATTGGATAGATGATGTGATTTGTAGATATTCCAAAAAACTGTTCCTCCTGATGCCGTATTCCTTGACCAAATATGAAAATGAGGCCAGATTATTTCTATAAAATATATGTTGGAGTTGTGTGATGCCCTTTTCTGCCCATGTGTGTAAATTAAAGTGTTTTTTTATTAACTGTATAATCTGGATTGTTCCAAATGGAGGTGTATTTAGATGGTGCAAGAGGAGTGTTTGTGATTTGGTGAAATTTCCACCAGGCTGTCAGAGCTGCTGCTATAGTTGGTGCTTTAAAACAGGAGTGTTTTTTGATTGTCTGACTATGAAATTTGAATATCCTTACACATTGTTTGCTCAATATCTAGCCATATGTTTTCTGATGAGTTTTGGGGAGTCCATTTGTATATCTGTTGAAGCTGACTAGCCAGAGAGTAGTGGTAGAAATGTGGTGCTTCCAATCCTCCTTGTGTTTATGGTTTCTGTAGAGTAGATAGTTTAATTCTTGGGGTCTTATTTTTCCAGTAAAATATGATAATAATTGAGTCTAAGTTTTAAATCAGAGCAGAAAGTCTTAAATTCATAAAATGATGGTGTTAAATGTTGGATGCAAAGCGAAAAGTGAATGAATTTCTTCCTCTGTACTTTGTCTTTTCCAATACAAATATCAAACATCTTTCAATCAAGATATGTTTATTTCAGATGCAAATGTTAATGAAGTCTTGAAAAATGTAATGAAATTAAATGAGTTTATTCTTAAAACAATAACAAATATCAGTCTATGAGCTATCAAAACTTCCCTTTAAATTAAGGTTACTTTTTTGCCAAATGGCAGATATTAGTTATTGTTTTAAAATCACTTTAAACAAGACGTTGTATTTTATGTCATTTTGTATCTCCAGTAAATGTATCTTTATTTAAGAATCTTTAGGCGTTTGCACTGGAAAACAAGACAAAAATACTGAGGAAGAACATCACTTTTTTGCAGCATGATCTGAAGCTGCAGTAAAAGATATTTCCATATTCTAGTGAACTTGAGGACACAAAGAAATGTGTGGAGGAGAAAGGACAGCAAAAACGCAAAAGGCCTGAAACTGAACACGTTAGTCGCTTGTGCAGATTTTGTCAAATGGAGCTGAAGCAGGGTCCAAACAGTCCTCACATACACACAGGCTTTGCTGGCGTAGCAGGGAAATATGTTCATTGCCCTGCTAAAGTCTTTTCCGTTTACCAACCTCAGGACATGCAGAAAGATGACCCGGAAAGAGTTTAAAGAGTCTGCATTTTACGAGATGGAAAGACAGATGTGTGGCAGAAAAAAATAAATAAACAACATTTTTTGATCTTTTGCCCCTTAGTAATATTTAACTCGTGTATATACTGTATATTTAGATTTGTTTATTTTTTTTAGTGTGCGACTGTAATATGTATATTTTGTCAGAATTCTATTTTTCTTTATACTTTATTATTTTGGATCAGTATTTACTAATCTTAAAAAGTGCTTAAAGCATTTAATAAAAACAACTGAAAATTACAAATTGCTTCACGAGTGCTGTGTTCTTTTTCATAGGACAAATATTTCACAGTTTCTATGGTTTTGGAAACAATTGATTATTTAACTCCATTTTCATTTAGTACTTGAATATTACTTAGTTTGAGTTCAATTTAAATGCCTATTTTCATTTCAAAAGCCATTTAATAGAAACCATTATTATATAATTCATGTTTTTATATAACCATGTAATGTATACTATTATTTTACTGTATTTTAATACTAACCATTTATTCGTAATACACAAATTTAAAATACTTTGCAGTTGTAATGTATTGTTAAATTTTACAGTTTTGTTTCATAAAAAGCACAAAGCTGTGTGAAATAATGGTTTTAGACCTGCGTGAGTGGGATTCGAACCCCGGTCCAAATAAATGGAAAAAAAAATCTGATTGGCTGTGACATCATTTCCGCTCTTTTCACGAGCTACTTCAGAAATAAGCATTAGTATTAAAATTTGTACAACAGTCGTCTGGCATACAAAGAGGATTACTTACATTTTTGGCTTGACATGTACGGAGCTGCAGTTCTTGTCTACTAGCAGGTGGATGGTGATGGTGAGATCGTTGTCCCCAGTGGCTCCATGAAACTGACAAGCAAAATTGCTGAAGCAAGGGCATGTGACGCTCTCAGTGTGGTCTTTCATGGTCTACATGAGAAACATGGTGTTGCACATGTGAAGTTCTTGCCCTATAAGGACAGCACCTGGTTTACTTTTGTAAAAAAGACTCACCTTTTGGTTTACAACTGTAGAAACAGTCAAATGGAACGGTCCTGCATGTTTCTGAATCATCTTCTTCTTCTTCTTCTTCCCATGTCTCACTTGAGCCAGAGTACTGCCCCAATATATATATATATATATATATATATATATATATATATATTATATATAATATAATATTTCAGAATATGAAAAAAACTGACAAAATGGATGCAACATTACAAATCCTAATATAAGATTGCAACTCAGAGAAATAAAACCCAATGATCATATTGCAGTTTCATCAAAACAACATTTTAGACAGTTTTAAAGAAAAATAGTTATTACAAAAATACATCTTGAGATGGTCATAGAACTGTTAACAACTGTTTATCAATGGAACCGCTCATCCATGGAAATGTTGCCATTGTTTTTTCTTTAGTTTTTCTCAGCTTGTGACTATGTGCATAGCAGGTCGTATCCTCCTCTATTTGAGGTTGAGAAAAAGCAGGAGAAGGCTGCTGCTGTTGCTGATGACTCCGAGCTGCCTGTATCTGACTGAGGCTTTGGGTCAGAAGATTAATTAAATTCTGTGCTGCTGTTCCTACATCTTGATTTTCTCTGTTAAACGTGTAATGGTAGAATAATTATAAGGGATTACCTAGACAATTATTAACATTAGTGAGCATCGTATATGGTCATTTTATTTTATTGGTTATCCATTTGCAGTTTGTTTCAAGAGACAGTGTAACATCTAATTTGCAATGTAAGAATATCATAATCCTTAAAAATAAACCAACTCTATTGGCACTATAAAAGTGTGCACAATGACAGAAATTAATTCCAACACGTTCACGTGAGCGAGTAAATTCTCTTACTTCTTTAACTTATAACAAACTGTTGATACTAATCACAAACAATATTCATTTTAACATTAGTGAAATAAAAAGAAACAATCAACTTGACATACCTGAAGTCCGCCCACATGCCTCTTCTCAGCCATGCTGACTTCATCTGTTGCGATCTAAGTCTCCAGCTGATGACATAGCTTTGAGAGAGGCATCCCTCCCTTGACTCCACCCCCACATCAAAGCAATGCCAGAAAGTGAAATGCACAGAAATGTGAAGAGCAAAGGCAAAACGGTATCACAAAAGCAGATTAAAATGAGCGTTGCAGATGATTTGGCAGATATTGGAAAGGAAATTTGTGTTGCAAAATCATTGCTACTAATAAATCTTTTGCAGAGGTAAAAAATGATCAAAGATCTTAAGCTTCTTTAACATGAGTCATTACATTTTGTAATTAAATTATATTTACGTTTGTGCCATTGCATTTTTTTTTCCTCTCAAAACCTTTGCATTTCTTTATTTTTGTTTGAAATATTTTTGCTAAATACTTTATTTACTTTTGCAAATATATGTGGCATTAAATTGACTCCATAGACCCGCCTACAGGAAAGGTGGTAGAGGCTGCCATGAACACTGCACTCCAGGGCTACGTTTCCCAAAAGCATCGTAAGCCTATGTTGATCATAGCTCCATTGATTTCAATGGGTCTATGATGTACGTAAGCTTACGATGCTTTTGGGAAACGCAACCCAGGGCAGTACTCAATTATTCCGCATCTGATTGTCACAGTAAATCTGACTCTCACTACAGGTGGCTCGGTCAGCACACCAGCTTCTACCCATTCTGTAGAAACCAGGAGCAGCAATCTAGAAAGAGGCCTAGGGACAGTCAGACTCTTCTGGAGTTCTTGAAAGAAAGAGAGGGAAGAGAATAGGGAGAGAAAAGCAGATGAACATCCCAACATCAAGAAATTAACACACAAACAGATATATATATATATATATAAATAGATCTATCTTCCTAAACAATATACACTCTTCTATGCAAACTTCTAGTGAACATGACTACATCTGGAGAGGTTACTCTTCACCCAGACACACACGGGCAGTTCATCAGGAGATGAAAGTGGGGAAGCAAGCCGTCCTCGGAGACGGTTCCCCGACAGGTGCCTCTCATCCACTGCTGCATTACTCATGTCATCCACGCTGTCATCTTGTCCCTGTGTTTCTTCCTCCTCAAGGATATGCCACACAGGGTGTGTGCTGCCACATAGATGTTGTGGAGGATGCAAAAGGCACCAATCTCCTTTGGGGTGAACAGAGGCCTGATCTCCAGGGCCCTCAAGAAAATGGAATGCTTGCTCATCTTTAACATCCAAAAGGTGTGCTCAATAACGTTTCTCGCCTTTGCATGATGCCTGTTGTAACAGGCGTCAACTTGGCCTGTTAATCAAAATTCATTTAGAAAATATGTGGTGTATTTCAATGTCACAAAAATTAACACTTTGAGTGTGTGTCTAATGAGACAAAAAAGAGTGTTCCTACTTGCGACAGGCTGGTGGTATGGTGTCTTCATTGTAACGGGATGCTGCAGGCATCGGTATCCACCATCTCCCAACAGACAGTTTCAAGCTGGTGGATAAAGAGCCTGCTGGTATGGTGATCTGTGCAGGACAAGGGCATCATGTAAAGATCCTGGACTGATCATGTACACATCTATAAATGCCCTGATAGCACACGTACATCTCTGAGACGTCTATTTGACGTCTGCATTTACATCTGCAAGACGTATTTTTTAGGGTGTTTGCTCATCTGCAATACGTCTATAGGACGTCTCCTTTTAGATGTCAAATAGACGTCTATTAGATGTTTTTAAGATGCTTATGATTTAGAATGTATGTAAAACTGACATCTTACAGACGTCTGTCAGACGTTTATAGACAGCAGATGCTTTCCAGATCAAGAGATCTTTAACAGACATCTTGCAGACGTACGTGTGCTATCTGGGTGCTCCCTTGGTGTCACAGATGCCCTGCAGTATAAAGGAAGGAAAAAGTTTTCTGTTTATGTAACTTTTTTTTTTTTTTTTTGTGGCTCTGTAGGAGGAAGAATCCAGCAGCACAGCGGATAGCCTCATGACCAGCAAAGCCTTTTCATATTACTTGCTGCATCCCAATTCACATACTTGCATCCTAAATAGTATTCAAAATTAGAATTAGTGAACTGTAAAAAATAAATAAATCAATCAATTTATGTATGTGTGAGGGAGTGACACACTGGTCTCAGTGGGAAATATGTCTGCATGGTTTTGTGTGTGCGTGTGTGTGTTTTAATAAATTTACTTTTGGCAACAGTAGAAAATGTTTTTTACTGTAAAATGAGCATGAGCATGTTTTTGGTACAAGTGACCTTAAGCAACTCATAGGACAATCAAAACATGTTCACTTGATTATTAAGTGGGTTTTGTGTATGAGCACAGTTGTTTTATTCACAATGTAATGTAATTGTATAAGAGTTTTGTGAGCTAGAGCTTTTGAATTAATTGACAAATTGGCACTAATTGCGAGCATTTAGTAAACAGACCATCATTATCTGAGGTAGTTTTTGTAGCATTTGGACCAATCAGACACACAATTTTGCATTTGATTTAACTAATCAATTAGTTATTAGATTAACAAATGGTCACAGACCCCTCACCCAATACACATACCAGGAGCCAGTAGGACTATCAAGGACTTCAGGCCCCTGGTCCCATGGCAACCCATCAGATAACACTAGTTTTATTGCTCAAAGGAATGCAAATGGCCGAGCAACACTCACTTCATATCCCCTTTAGGAAAAAGACATTATGCCATAAAATGGACTCTTCTCTAATTAATTCATAGAAAAACCTTTCTTTGAATGAGCACACATATCATTAAGTCATTGTGTATATTATTACTGTTTTTGTGTATTGTATACTGTTTTATGCATGCTTATAATAGATCACTAGTTAATATCACTCTAACTGTAACATGTTTGGTCTCTATCAATTCGTCTTCAGATGATCTAAGTGAGAGTGAATATTACATGTTGATACCTATGCAACATATTAATGTCCTAAGAATCTTTAATAGTTTGTCCAATCCAACCCCTGTGCCCCAGTATTTCCAAACTCCCGCTTGGAAATTCAGCCTTTCTCATTGGTCAAGCCCATCCTGAGAGGCGTGACCCTTCTCAGACCTTAAAGGGCTCATGCACAGTTCTAGTGCTCTTCTAAAAAAAAACTCTACTGCTAAATCTCCGGACTGCTGCTCGTGTGGAGAGCCTGAGCCGGTACCAGCGTGCCCGGTGGACTTCAACATATCTCAGTTTTGCGGTTCTGTTAGATCCTAGAAGGATGTGAGCTAGAACTCTTCTGAAACTTTAAGTTTTGCGGCAGGCTTTGCGGCCTTGACTTTCCATTCAACCAAAGCTCCGCGGACCTCAGAACCAGAATAACATCTTGTGGAATTCATCACTCTTTAACCCGGAAGAACGTGATCGCGAGTCCAAAACCTTGAAACCATCAAGACTTTTCATCCGAGACTGTATTCCAGACACACGCCAACAGCCATGGAAATGCAAGTATGGTACATCTAAATAGAACATTTGGTACATTTAGTATAAGCTATAGACCCCGTTATAAACGGCGCTGATGGTTTTACTCAGGTGGTTAACCAACTCTTTCCATAACTGCATTCTGTTTTCTCTAATGGCTTCATTCATCCACTTTAGCTCCCCTTTTGTATATACGTGTGAGTGTATGTTTGTTTGTTTGTTTAGATTAGTTATGCGTGTTAGCGTTTAGTTAATAAAAGTTGTGTGCACAAATTACATGATTTTCTGGTTCTGCCTTGCAAATTAATGTCCCTTTATGATTTTGACCCTCGCTACATGCTCTAATGCATTAATACTTAAAGTATTTTCTGTGGCCACGAAAATATCCTTTCTTAGAGTTGATTTGAACTTGCACTGAATGGTCGCTGGACGAACAGATCAGTTGATGGCAATTTAATTCTGCTACAGTTATCACTGTCAGCCGATATAAATAATTGTAATTATTTATATACAATTCCCTTTTAAGCTAATTTGCTACATTTTGTTAGCTTATAAATTCCAAATATATATTTCTTTAATAAATGTGGTATTTATCTTAATTGCAGGATTGTGCTCTTTCTTGGTGTGAAAGCTAGAAAATATGTTTTCTTGCCAGCTTTGTGCACACACATATGCAGTACTATACCAGTATTCTTGAGGCATATACACATTCACATTCATTTGGCCAATTTCAGGTTTAATTGTGCTTTGCCTGCTTGCAATTAGAGTTTCAAAGAGTTTTCACCTTTAAAACACTGTTGTCGACACATAGAGGGAAGATATAAGTTCAGTTCTACGTCATTGACCTCATTTGCATTAACACGTCATGTTGACTGGTGTCAAGTCAAGTGCAAAACTCTGAAGAGGTTTATCAGCATCTTAAAATACATATTAGAGAGGGGAGGAATGTTTTATGACCATTTCAGCAATATGGCAAAACTTTTTCAATTGTGTCCACATTTACAGCATGTATTTAGAAAGCATTGTGATCGTTCAGAGGTAAACCTGACTGATTCGATTGCAATTCCTCATTGCAAACATAAGTGCTCTGAACAGCACTCTCTTTGCAGTGCTACTAATAATGCCAAACAACACAACTTTGCTGAAATTAAGTTCTGTTTTTTAGGCAACTTGCTCCGTTTTATCTAAAAGTGTGATCTAAATGTCAGCTTTCATCCTGTACTGTTCAAATAATTGTTGATCACCTTAAGGAAATTCATGAAATGAGTCAGTTTTTTAAATTGAGAGAAAAGTTGAATGCATTGCAGCTTGCAGAAACAGATGTGAAAATCTCTCTCAGACTTGCAGTTCACAAAGACTTAAAACTGATCATAAAAGAAATACATTTTACTGTGCAGCACCAGTTTCACTTTGAGGTAGACGAGTGTTTTGCTTAATATGTTTAGAATAAAAAAAAAATTGGCTCTCTATTGGCACAGAGAATATTGCAAACAAGTGTGTTCTTGGCCCGTATGTATATAACTTCTCAGAATTGCTCTTAAGAATAGTCTTAAGCTTAAAAATTCTTAGTTACAAGTAGGAGTTATCTAAGTGTAGGAGAGTTTAATGAAGAGGCTAAAAACAACTTTCAGTAAAGTCTAAGACTGATTCTTAAGAGCTGACTTAAGTGTTGTGAATTAAGGACTACAATGATTTCAACACAAAATGGCCACCCTCAGTCTCTGAATCAGCCAATAGGGAGTCTGCAAAGGTGAAGTCACATGACATCAATTATAAATCAAGACAATACAATTGTTCTCTTATTTAAATTTATTTTTAAAGGTAGCTTTACATTATGTGCAAAAACATTACAAGTAACTACACTTATTTTACACAACGTCAAATAAGTACTTTTATATTTTACAATCTTGCACGATTTTATTAATAGGTTTACGGATTAATTAAATTCACAAATGGACTCTATTTATGTAATTAAGCTGACTAATCACATCACCCAAATTGCACTCTCAGCTGTATATAAAAGAAAGACCAATATTCCAAACTCTTAAAAATGGAATCAAAAAGAAAACCAAACTGGTCCAAGGACGAAAGTATTCTTCTAGTGCAATCAGTCCTTAAATGGAAGGACATCATACGAGGAAAATTCAGTAAGTAAAGACAAAAAGTATGGCAACAAATTGCCTTGACTATAAATGCAGCATTTCCTCGGACAAGCCAGTCTGCTGAAGACCGTGAGAAAGGGTGGTACAATGTATTGGTAACATCTCGCAACAAGATTGCAGCGTACAATTTATTTGAATCTTACTAAACTCTTTTTTTTAAATATGAAATGATTGTTTCTATGTGGTCAGTAGCTGAGTTCTTGTCAAATAGGTGGAGGCCCTCCATGTAATCCTCTGTCTGAGATTGCTGAAATGGTAGAGAAGATACTGGGAACAGCCAATCCTTCCATTTGTGGCATTGCAGATGCCCCGGACCCTGCACTGCTCAAATTAAAGGAGTTACAAAGATGGTAAGAAAATTAATGTGAATTATTTTTTTCTTTATTAAATTGTCATTAGTTACTTTAATCTATGGACACTGAAGAAAAAACACCACACCACATCGGATTGAATAAACATGTTTGCACTGTTTAATATTTTCTGCATGTGAATGTAGTGCTGATGACGCTGGAGCCGGGCCATCTGACATGCCACATTGCACCACATCTCAGGATGTCTTCCTGTGTCCTCCAGAAGAGGCTTCTGCTTCACAAGACACAGGGCTTGCACAGACTGTAGCCCCTGAAGATGACATCGAGTCTCTTTAAAAAATAAAATAAAATTACAAATCAAGTTGTTGGAAGTTCAAAATGAATATTACACACTAAAACTGAAGAGATTAAAGAATACTCAATGATTGAACATATGTTTGAGTAAATAAAAGTGTGTGAACACAAATTTGTGAATTGTTGCATATTGTCCACAAGATTTTCTTACCCAAAATGTAAGTTTGCAAAGCAGTCCCTTATTGATTCTCTGCTTGAACCACTTTGTAATGTGGGGTCGATGGTACTGTTGTCATTATCATCATAATCATCATCACTATCATCAAGCAGCGGTATATTACGAGCTTTGCAAATATTATGCAAAATACCGCAAGCCATAATAATGCGACTAGCACACTCAGGGGACTGTCTAATCTCTACATGAAGGACATGGAATCTCCTTTTGAGCTGTCCAATTCCTCTCTCCACCACAGCTCTTGTTGCTTTGTGTGCTCTTCAAGATGAAAAATGATACAAGAACAAATCAAGAATGCACATATTGAACAAAATTGGGGTCTTACCTGAAGTTCAGTCCTGTACAGTACCTGTTATAATTGAGCTGCTGTTCACCTTGTGGTCTTCTGTAAGGGTTTTAAAGGGTATCCTGAGTCACCCACCAGATGACAACCGGGGTGAACATAATTTTGTTCAAATAACCCAGTGAGGCCACTCTCAGAAAGAACCCGAGAATCATGTGTTGACCCTGGCTATTTTGGCACAAGATCCAGGATCTTGTAAGCAGCATCAAACACAGCTTGAACATTGATGCTGTGGAATCCTTTTCTATTGACGTATGCCTCCTCATTTACAGTTGGAGAAATTATGCAAATGTGAGTGCCATCAATGGCTCCAGCAACTCCGGGGAAGCCTGCAATTCTTATAAAAGCTTCTTGCTTTTGCCATGAAGTTTGAAGGTCAGTTGGGAAGTCAATGAACTGCCTTACTATGTTTGGGGTGGTTAGTGCTGCGATAGTGCCATTGAAGACCCTGCTGACTGTGGACTGTGATGGGCCCAAGTCATCACTGGTGCACTGCTATTTCCTTCAGTTCTGCAGTTAAAGCATTGTTTCGCAGAGTTTAAGGAGTAATTGAATTTCTGACTAGGTCAGTAACAAAAAGAATACCATGACGATCAAGTCTGTACAGTTTTATAAACTTCCTGTCATCATATAATTCCAACATATTCTTTCGTTCTTGGAAAGTGCGCTGTCTCCTCTGTACTGCCATCTTGTTACTCCTAACTAGATTAGGAGACCTCCCCAGCACTCTTAAATAATTTAGGAGCCGAGACCTAATCTTACAGGGATAGTTCACCCAAAAATGAAAATTTGATGTTTATCTGCTTACCCCCAGGGTATCCAAGATGTAGGTGACTTTGTTTCTTCAGTAGAACACAAACAAAGGTTTTTAACTCAAACCGTTGTAGTCTGTCAATCATATAATGCCATTCAATGGGCACAGAATCTTTCCAGGGAGCAGGATTTCAGGACAAAGACCTTAAAGATATGGAGGTAAGTGGCATTACTTTGCCAAATGGAACAGTGCACCGGGAAACTCTATCTGCAGTTTGTGGGGATAATCTGGGCTCCCATTGCATTGGTGGATTTACAGAAAATAAAACGATAGAAGTTTTGCAGATACTGCAAAATAGATAGGGAAACATTTAAAAAAAAAAAAAAAAAAGGAAAAAAAAATTAAGTAGAAGCTGTTTCCGCTGCTCATATTTTTAAAACACTTTCACCCTCTACTTTGTTTGTGGACTCTGCGATTTGAGAGCAAACACATATTTTAAACAGTATGTTTAGAAATCTGCAGGAAAAAGACCTAAACCTGCTGAAAGGTGCCAGATGGTGAAAGTTTGGCTTGACAAGATGTGCAAGTTTGAACTTTGCCTTTAAAGCACGATTTCTAGTACACCCCAAGAACAAAATCAAGACTTCGTAAAAAGGCATAATAGGACCCTTTTAAAATACATGGCCAATAATTATAGTTTTTAATACCAAATTTCATTTTCATTTAACAAAATTTAGCTTGTTATATAGTTATACCAAATAAATAATTATTTGTTCAATTGTTCCTTTATTTCAACTGTAAATAATTATTTTCTTCTTTTAGTTTTTCCAGTAAAGCAGTGGTTTTTATCTTGCATTTTACTTTTTTTCTGTATGTGTGTGTGTGTGTATATATATGTGTGTGTATATATAATAATAATAATAATAATAATAATAATAATAAGTGGTGCAACGGATCACAAAACTCATGGTTCGGAGCATATCATGGATTTTGAGTCACAGATCGGATAATTTTTCGGATCAGCAAAAAACAAACAAAACAAAGTAAGCTTTCAATAGTAAATGAAAATAAAAGTTTTTTAAGTACTTCTATACCACAGCAAAAACTATTAGCTGAACTAATAAAGTCAGTAATAAAACAAGAATAATTACACAAATTAGAAGCATGGATGAATACAGCATAAAGTTACTAATAAATTCAGTAACACTAGAAGGTATTTATAGGCTGCTGTCTCTTTCAGACCAAATGCACGTACCTAATACTGACATACATCCAGTTTCTTTCTCAGCTGTTTCGGTTCACTTAAGACATAACCGACTGTTTACCAGAATACTTGCCAAAACGGGGATTTCAACATAACTTTGTGTGTATGTTTCCGTTCAAAGAGAAGTGAAAGAGGAATCAATCTGTGTGAATCGCGCAGTCTGAATTGTGCCTCTCTCTCTGTGCGTGTGGTCGCTTCGGGTGTGTGCGGCAGCGGTAAAAAAATAGCGTGCATGTTCTCTTTTGCTTTGTATGGTTTAAAATTGTTTTAATGGGTAAATTGGCAAGACAAAACAAGTGCAAATAATAAACTTTCACTCTATGATGGTTAAACTTAACAGTTAACCCACAAATCACATGCGCCGAACCGTGGGGTCTGGTATGTACGGATCTACGATCCGTTGCACCCCTAATATATATATATATATATATATATATATGTGTGTATATATATATATATATATATATATATATATATATATATATATATATATATATATATATATATATATATATATGAAGAGTACAGATGCAAAACCCTCTAAATCCATCAGACTTCTTTTCTTTTAAATGAGCATTTTTTAATCAGGCTGTTATGATCAGGTTCAGTAGTTTCATTTTAAAGGTAATGATAAGGTAATTAGTTAGTGAATAAAATAACTTGTATTATAAAGCGTTATATAACTGCATCATTCATTCAACTTTTTTTTTTTTTCACTTTAGACAATTCATTGGTTTTTAACAAGTTAGATTTTTCTTTTGTGTCAAAACCAGCTAAATCCACTTGTGCTTTTTTTGCAAAAACCTCTAAATCCACCTCTTTGGGACAAGACAGTAAATAGTTGAAAAATCACTAAAGATGCAACTAGAAACCCTGTCTGAATACAGGCAAAAATCCCCCCAAAAATATAAAAAACAAAACAAAAGAAAAGATTCCCACAATATAATCACAATGGCACAAAATTGCAGCATATTTATTTTAACAACAAAAAAACAGACGTTACACAAACAACCCAACATTAAAAACGCATTAAAATACATACATCTGGCATCACATCCATATGAGAGAGGAGAATGGCATCTTGTTTGACTTTGTCCTTGGTGAAATAGAGCTGTTGTTTGATGTATAATAAATCAGATTCCTTCAAAATAATGGCACTGCAAGAAAAACTATTATGAATGCATGCTACACTTGCGACCGAGTGTTTTATTCTTCTATTCAGTAGGACAGGCTCATCCTTTTCATCATACTCCATCTTTTATGTTAAAAATCTCAATCTGAATCTGAATCTTAAACAATCTCCACAGAAAAGCCGGCTGATCAGATCCAAAAAGTATCTTGAGTCAATTTCGTTGTTTTTTCGAGAAAATAATGGGTCATCTTAACCATAACTTCGAAAAGCCCTGGAGAAACCAAGGCAGAACACTGTATAACACCAGTAACGGCTCTTTCACTTTGTTTGGAATGCTCAAAATGAGTTATGGCATTCTACCTTTGTTTAGCCGTGCTTCAATATGAAGTTACGGTGCCGGCTTGGAGTTATATGGTGTCCGTATACGGTGACCATTAAAGACTGCCGCGTTTTCATTACGGTGTAACCGTTAAGCTTGCTTAATTAAAATGTTGGGAATATGTATAACCGCCTGTAAATTATTTATTTGCCAAACAACAGCAATTTTCTGCAAATCTGTGCCAGTTACAGAGAGATTGAATTGAGCAGATCCACAACAGCTTTGATATTTCGTTTCATGTGCAAGAAACACCGTCTGCGAATTGCTTACCCAAACAGCAAAACATGCTGTTGCATATGTGTGTGCTTTATTAACTGAATATTGATCAACTCACAATTGGCAAGAAAACTGTGTGTTTTAAATCTAATAAACTTTCACAGTAACTGCTGACCTAGCACTGATGTTCAGGAACTGCTGAAATGTACGACTTCTGGAGAATAATATTGGTTTTCACAGATGACATGCTGCTGTTGTATTTTTCAGGTCAGTCATAGTGGAGTTATAGCTGTCATAATGTTCAATATGATTTCAGACAGTCTATTAAATAACTGCTGGTTCTTTGATTTTTTTTCCTCTGATTGATGTGCTTATGTAATATCTCTTCCTCTGTCATATCTAATAGTACCACTAGGATCACACTGTAACAGTGATTCACTCATTATTAAACAAAAACACTGTCACTGAGCTAGTCATTTTCTTTTGCTTTCATTGACATAAAAGCAATGGTTCCCACAAATGCATGCTGCAGTTCAACATTGCAGGCACGGACATTAATTGAATTACTGCAAAAACTCTAGTCTGCAGCTACTACAGATAGTAAAGGCACATCAAAACTAAAAGAATGCATTACTGCCAATTCAGGCAGCTTTTTATGGCTCACTTGCATAAGAAGAGACTGTCTGATGGTTATATACAGCGAAGCACAGGCACGGGTTGATCATTTAATGTGTGTGTATATATATATATATAATACACACACACACACATAATATATTATATTATATTTTATATATATAGCTGGCAGCTGGGATGAAAATCAGGGTCATTTATAAAAGAATCTGTGCAAATAAGAAATTTTGGATTTTTTTTTATTTTTTTATTTTTTAATCTTCTCAGTATTGTTGTTTTTAAAGGAGACATATGATGCCCCTTTTCACAAGATGTCTCACAAGAAGGGTCTCTTAGGTGGTCACCTAAACATAAGAAGTATTAGATCGAAAAGCGATGATGTTCATCATCTCTTACTAAACTCAAATTTAGATTTCCTTTGTTTATCGAGACTTGAAATGTTTCTACTGCAGTAGTTCAGGTGCCTGGTTTTAATGTTTTTAGAAAGGATAGAGAAGGTTCCAAGGGTGGTGGAGTAATAATATATATAAAGGATACTATTCAGTGTAACGAAATCCAATGGGTGAATTACCAGGAATTGGAATGCATTGGTTTAAACATTGCCTTATTTCCACAAATGCCGTTTACACTCATTTTAATTTATCGTCCCCCTTCTTCTAATTGCAGTTTCTATGAAAATTTTTAAACTTTACTGAAGGAATGTAGCTTTAACAAGGAGGTAATTATCATGGGTGATTTCAACATTAATTGGGAAGATAAATCTACTAGGAAAAATCTTAAGCAGATAACTGAGTTTTGATCTTAAACAATTAATTAGTGGACCTACTCGAATAACTAATTCTACTAAAAGTCAAATTGATCTAATATTTACTAATAGACCTGAGCGAATTTTGAAATCCTGTAATATGTTACTTGAGTAGTAGTTCATTTTAATTGCATCCAATGCAGTTAGGTTTTAGAGCAAAATACTCAACGGAAACTGCAAATTGTTTTTTTATAGAAAATATTAAAACTTTCTTGGATAAAGGTGGTGTAGTTGGAGCTGTGTTCCTTGATTTAAAGAAAGCCTTTTACACAATTAATCATATAATCCTTATGTCTAAGTTATCTTGTTTTAATTTCTCATTACATACACTTAACTGGATAGAGTCATATCTATCAGATAGATTTCAGTGTGTTAGAGTACAAAATCACCTATCCAATGATTTAGGTACATCAACTGGTGTTCCGCAAGGATCTATCTTGGGTTCAGTGCTTTTTGCTGTGTATATGTGTGTGTGTGTATATATATATATATATATATATATATATATATATATATATATATATATATATATATATATATATATATATATATATATATATATATATATATATATAAATAAATGATCTTCATCTTGCATGTCCTGGCATTAACATACAAATGTATGCGGACGATACAGTAATTTATATACATGGTAATAGTCTGACACAAGTTTCAAATGAACTGAAGAATTCTATGGTTAATGTGTCGGCATGGCTAAAAGAGAATTTTTGGTTACAACTAAATGTGTCCAAAACAGTATGTATGTTTTTCTTTAAATCTAACAGTATTATTAAAGAGTCGGCTGTTTACGTATAGGGGTGAGGCTGCAGGTAGTGCCTCAATATAAATATCTGGGAATACTGATTGATTCTAAACTTAGATTTTAAAGCTAAAGTTAAAATGTTTTTAAACTTAACCTGCTTTAACATTTTATCTCTATAATTATAAGTTTACTAGAGATTATGTCCTTGGAGGCAGCTAAAATGTATATGTATTCTATGGTTATTTTTCACATGACTTACTGTTTAACCACCTGGTCTCAGGCGAGTTCAGTGACTCTAAAACCATTAGAGTCCTTATACAAATGTAGACTTAAACACTTCTACTTGAATGTCACTATCAATCACTATTGAGTGTTTGTAATAACTTCTGACTGCGATCCAATGTGGATTTTGGTCAAATGATGAAGCAGAAATATGTTGTTAGTAACATTCTAGAAGAATTTTATCTGGAAGATACACAGTTACAACTTCTGTGGAGCGTGAAGAAAAAGTAATGTAACTAGTAGTGTAACTAATTACTGTTGCCAGAAAGTAATAAGTAAAGAAGCATTATTACTTTTGAAAGGAGTAACTAGTAATGAGTAATATATTACATTCTTTGAGTAACTAGCCCAACACTGCTGGTGAGTCACAAAGCTAAATATATGGCTGGCGACACCAGTTGAAATACTCGACTGCGTTTTGTGACTATGAAATCAGACACAGGACAGTAGGTGGCGGTTCACTGGCAGCATTTACTCATCTGATACATAAGCAGCCTCTAAGATGAAATTGCCCTTATCGTTCTCTATAAAATAAACGTGTTGTATACTTAATCACGTGCTCTCACTTCCACATATTTAGGTAAAAGGAAGAAATGTAACTCAAAAAGAGTAAAATGCTGAAAATAATCACACAAGGAAGGAAAGTAACATACACATGAACTGAAGTGAAAATATAGATATAAAAGCAATAATTAAGATAAATATTAATACTTCTCCCATGAGGTAACAATACAGAAAGGGAAGAGGGGGAAACAGAACAGGAAGTTAAGTCAGCTTGTGAAATAATGGGCCGTATGTATAAAGCCGCTCAGAGTAGAATGTAAGGCTTAAGTGTGTAAAAATTCTAAGAATGACAATTTTACTCTTATTCCTAGACTTAAGAACGAATGATACATAAAGGTTCTGTAGAACCTGGTCGAAAAGAACACACACATATAGTCTCAACTCAGCACATTAACCCCGCTTACCATAAACTACGCTTCTGATAAACACAAACGATTGACTTATAGCTCCGTCTGAGCTAAGAAAATCACCAGAGCTAAACAACGTGACACTCCTCATGACCTCAAGACCTCTCCTCTTCGTTCTCCCACCTTCCAAAGGAATGCGCTCTTTCTCCCTTCTTGGGGAAAGAACACCCGAACTCTTATGGACTTTGCCAAAAGTATATTAAAGCAATATACTCAAGAGACAATATATATTAATGTGGTATTTTATGCCTTTTAAAAGCTTGCTGTGGTTATTAGGATTTAGGATATTTTAATCTATGCCTTAACCCGTGTGTTAGGTAAAATTAGTGTATGTATTCGGTATAACAAATACGTTATGCTTGATATTAAATTAAAGCTTGTTTTTATAGCAATTATGTGGTGAGAATGATTGTTGACTTTTAGCATCATAAGGCATGATTATAACACTTTATAGAAATCTGCTAGGATATTTCCTCCATGTGACATATTTATTAGCAGATAATACATGCACGGAATGAGGCCGTGCAGGGCGGGGCTCCGCCCTACAGAGACAATGTGATTGGATCAAACAGTGAATAGGATGGACTCAAATCAGTCCGATAAAACAGACACCCAGCTTTGCTCGCTGCTTGAAAACTTTGGCTTTGCTTCCCCTGATCGCGCTGCGAAGCACTCGCAGACTTAACATCTATGGAATTAGATTTGTGCCAAATAAAATGAATGTAATTTTTCAAGAAACGTATGAAAATATAAATTGAAACTGAATAAAATGTCTTTGAAACTAAAAAATAAATAAATTACAGGCAAAATATTTGACCTCGTTTTTAATATACTGCATGTTTTGCAACTTTTTTCTCATCTTTCATTCGCTGATCTGTACTTACAAATGCACTTCCAGAGTTTTCATTTACGCTTCTAAAGTTTTCGTTTACGATTCTGCCACAAATCTCTCGTGGGGGCGGGGCTAACAGCGGTGTGTTCTCATTGGCTACTGAGTTTTTGATTGACAGCTTCTTGACCTGGAAGTGAAAGCGTCATTATTGTTGCGCCTGTGTGGATGTGAGCGTCTGTTAGCGGCTTCCTATTTCATTTTAATGATATAAAATGATATATAAAGATTTTTTATTATTATTTTATCAGTATTTTTCTGCTGCTACACTACATTGATGAGATGATTTCTTAGGAATAGCACAGATGAATGATATAATCATTATGATCATCAATCATCGTTGTTATCAGGATACTCATGGTAAGTTGTCTTGATTTAGTCCAATCACAGGACCTGGTTATCTACACACAGTTACAGTCTTCAATTAGATCATATTTGCTTCGATTAGTTCATATTTTCCCCCAGTGTACAGTACTAAATTGACTGTATCTGACAATAACCATTAACCAATGCTATTTTACAAGCGCGCTGTCAATCACAGCAAGGTAAGGCGTTTTACCATGCTTTTTCTGTGTCCAGATTTGACTCTAATAATAATGAAAAAATAGTCACTTCAGATGAACATTTCGGGGGGGGGAAACAAACAAACTTTCACAAATAATGCCTAAATATATATCCAAATGCAAAACCTAATACATGCAAATAATTATGACTGAAAACAGTTTCCAGCAACTAGGGTATACAGTCATGATTATATAGGCCTATACAGAGCCATCTAATGGTTACACAGCGGTATTACAGATGATTAATGGTACGTAATTTTGAGGTATTTTAGTACCAAGTTGATACTAATATATATTAAATAATTATATTGTGTATTTATTTGTTTGAAATATTTTAAGTTTGAAATGTGCCATTGGAGTTCAAAGCAGTTTGTATTGTTAGACTATAATACATGTCCTTTCTCTGTTTCCAGGGAGCGGAGCAACTTTTCCATGAACTTCTGATGCTGACCCAGAGATCCACTGCCCTCATCAGACAAGAATCTTATTGTGTTCAGACACATCACCTTTGAATGACTGGGATCTTGATCTTCAGACACCTGATATTATGCAAATATTTTTATTTCTTTGGGGCTCTAGATAAAACAAGCACTGTTCACAAGTACACAAGAGGTTTCACTTTATTCTTATTACTCTATGCTGATCTTGGATTGGCATACCAACAGCATATGATTGTTAAGGGTATAGTTCACAAGTACTTTCTTTCTACTGGACAGGTAAACACAAGTTAAGATTTTTAGGCAAATAATTCATCTCTGAATTGTAAACATTCTGTATGTTATGTTCTTGTGCATTTTGTGTGGTAATGTAAATTATAATGATACTGAATTATGTATACTATGCAGTTAGTGTTTTGTGGATTCTGGTCTTCCCGCTCACAACATAATTGCATCCAAGACTTTCACTTTGATACTTGTGTATATGCTATAGTGACAATAAAGAATGTCAATTTATTTGAATTAATTCATATTTTCATTTACATTAATTCAACTGGTTTATAAAAGTCACACTTGAAAGAGTTGATGATTGTTAAAAATGTATTTCCAATTTTAAATGTTAGATAATGATGTTAACTAAATAAAATAACTAAACAAAATGATCAGCATGATAAAAACAATTGGCAGCAAGAACATTCTTTGTGTGGAATATGTAATAAAATAAGCTTGATTGCCTGGTTGGAGTGAGACTTTATTGACGTCTGAATATATAACAGGATAGTATTATATTTCAAATGTAACAGCTCAACCTAATTAGACCCTACAATGCAAAAGAATCAAGAGCAATAAACAAATATAATAATAGAACACTGGACATTATACAATATTTCCAGTATTACAGTACTTTAATAATTAAACCTCTCATGCTCCTAAAAGCTCATGTTGACAGAGTAGTATCAACAGATAAATACAGATTGAATTCAAAAACAAAACTCCTAACTTTATATCATTAAAATGAAATAGGAAGCCGCTAACAGACGCTTCCAGGTCAAGAAGCTGTCAATCAAAAACTCAGTAGCCAATGAGAACACACCGCTGTTAGCCCCACCCCACAAGAGATTTGTGCCAGAATGGCGAACGAAAACTTTAGAAGCGTAAATGAAAACTCTGGAAGTGCATTTGTAAGTACAGATCAGCGAATGAAAGATGAGAAAAAAGTTGCAAAACATGCAGTATATTAAAAACGAGGTCAAAGATTTTGCCTGTAATTTATTTATTTTTTAGTTTCAAAGACATTTTATTTAGTTTCAATTTATATTTTCATAAGTTTCTTGAAAAATTACATTCATTTTATTTGGCACAAATCTAATTCCATAAACATCAAGCTGATCATTTAAAACAACTAAAACACTTCGTCAACTTCTCACTAAAGAAACTGTTAGAACCTGAATCTACGCAAACGAACTCTGAGCAGAACTTCTAGTGAGCGTTACTTTCAACGTCACAAAGAAACCACTGAAGGGGTTCCCCAGAACGCGTCATGAAAGGACCGCACCAGCAGCCAATCAACTTCGGGATTCCCTCAAGCAACCATCCAGGGAACGAGCAGCCTTCAACTCAACTTAAAGCAAGTAAACAAACAAACAATCTCCATGTCTTGCTGAGATGATTTGAATTAATCTTTAAAAGATAGAGATATGAAAGTTCTCTATTTGTGACGTCCTCAGGTCTTCAATACTCTTGGAAAAGAGTATTAGAACCTTAAACTTTCTTCAAATTGCTTTCACCTTGCCGGAACGTGTGTATGTATGTGTATGTGTATGTGTGTTTTGTTAGTATTGTATCAGAATAGCAAATAAACTCTCGTTTAATTTATAAAGAATGGGCTGGTGCTGTGTTTTTCAAGTTTGAAACTCTTTGCCAAAGATCATGTTACCTGCTGCTCGAAATTTCCCAACCAATTCTGTATTATTATCGTGGCCACGGAATAAACATAATTGCTAAGATATACTGGTTTAATGCTCACTGGACGAGTCGTTAAGAAAGTATAAATTATCCGTTTTGATTAATACCAATTACCGTATTGACCCGAATATAAGACAATGTTTTTTCCTTGGAAATACATCTGAAAAAACGCGGTCGTCTTATATTCAGGGTCTAGACTTTGACATGTCAATAATACACCCACAACAATAGGTGGCGCCAAAAACGCATAAAACGAGTGTGCCATGAAATATGTAATGTAATGTAATGTGTGTTGTAAAGATCGCGAATGAAAACAAATGAAAAAGAAAAGCTTACAGCAGCATGAGCGTGACTGTCATGTTAGCCTGATGGGACCAAACTTCCTCTGTAAGTGATTTTAAAACATAAGACAGTACCCAGATTTGAAGACTACAATAAGATTTCACGTCTACTGATAATAACATTTTGGTAGGCTACTATGAGTTGGATAACCTAATTGTTATATAATTCAGATGGGCTACCTGTTATTTCAATGGTATATCAAAATTTTCCAATGTCATTGTTGGTACATTTTACCAGTATTTACCATACTTTCAAAACAAAAATTAGAATTGGAAAAATATGCAATATGAAAATAATTTAAGAATAAATGTGTTTTACAGAGAGAGAAAAGAGACTCTGGGTGTGCATCAGAAAAACTGGGTGTGCCACATTTACTGTCAGATTAATGTGCAAAAAAAACACCAAGACTGTGTATTACTAACGTTACAGAACAGAACAGACTGGGCTGATATAGCCTGTAAAAATAGTATAACATCTCTAATTACGTAGTCGGAATGAAAAGGTGCATTTCTTTATTAAAGTTCATGTGGAGATGGCGAGTGCAGCGTCGCATTCGGCAACTTTATCTTTTCAGCCGACACTGACTGAGAAGAAATCACTAGTTTATTAACAAATAATTAAAATGTTTTCTTTTCCCTTTCCCCCAACTCTATATTCATAATCATTAGCCTACTTTTGCCATTGCAAGTTTTATACGTGTGCTTGAGCGTGGAATAGGCTATACGCCTATATATTAAAGGACGGTTAGTAGCCTAGGTTATTATATTAATCAATTTACGTGTGACTAGTGAAATCTTTAGTCGGGGACAGGCCTACTTGGCACAAGGAACCGATCCATTTTTAAAATAAAATTTGAAAAGTGCGCCTGCTAATCATGTCACTTTATATTGCAATACACGAGTTATTAATGCGTAATAAGTCAAATGTTTTTATTTTATTTCATTTCTTATGGGTGCTATGGCAGTGCTTTGGTCTTTCTTGGGGGTGCTGAAGCATCTGCTAGCCCCTCCTTAGCGCCGCCCATGTTTATTACGATTAAAAAAATAATTCTGAATCTGTTTTTAGGTGTGCCAGCTGCCACTGTGGGTGGCACCGGCACACCCGTGGCTATGCCCCTGGTTCCTACACAGTATGTGTTAAGCAACCTGATCTCACAGAATTCCGTGTAATGACCACGGACTTAATTAACCCCGAATCTGTGGTGGCATCACGGAATCGCCGAAAATTCCGTGATGGGCTCACAGAAGGCATCAGCCGTGGTCCATGCACGGATTCACTGGTTCAACACCAGCGCTGCATCGGACCACGTAAAAAGAGTGACTCCGATGCAGTTATATTTTGCATATAAATTTATACTTTCACTGGAGTACCTGACCCCACCCCTACCCTAAACCTACCCAGTTCTGAACAATAATGATGACGATAAATTTCCCAGTATCGCGTCGGCATATTGATGCTAAGAGTTTCCTATTTAAAGTGTTGAACCAGTAAATCCTTGCGTGGAGCACGGCTGATGTCTGTCACTGACTTACATTGGTATCACTTCTGTGAGCCCATCACAGAATTTTCGGCGATTCCGTGATGCCACCACAGATTTGGGGGTTAATTAAGTCTGTGGTCATTACACGGAATTCTGTGAAATCATGTTGGTGTTAAGACTTGGTCTTGGCTCCTAAATTATTTAAGAGCCGGAGAGGTCTCCTAACCTAGTTAGGGGTTAACGAGATAAGTTTGTTCAACTCAAAAAATTTTAATCTGAATCATCAAATGTTACCGCAGGTGTTCCCCAAGGTTCAGTCTTGGGCCCTTTGTTTATTTATTTACTGCCTCTGGGACAAATTTTTAGGAAATTTGGTATCCATTTTCATTGTTATGCAGACGACACACAACTTTATGTCTTCTTTACCTATTTCTGTTTTTCCTTCACCTTCTCTGTTAAGCTGTCTAGCTGAAATTAAAACCTGGTTTTCGTCTAACTTTATGAAACTTAATAGCGACAAAACTGAAATTCTTCTTGTAGCGTCTAGGTCTGATTTGGCAAAATCTTCCAGCATTTCTGTGTCTACTGATCAGTCTATAGTTTTTCCTTCATTACAGGTAAAAAGTATGGGTGTCATCCTTGATAGTATACTATCTTTTGAAACTCGCATGAATAATACTGTCCGATCCGCCTACTTTCACTCACGAAATATAAACCGTCTTGGTCCTTTTTTAACAACAAATACTACTGCTATTCTTGTGCATTCCTTGGTTATGTCACTTCTAGATTATTGTAATTCTTTACTTTTTGGTCTTCCTTCAAAACTGTAACATAAATTGCAGTTGGTACAGAATTCAGCTGCACAAATTGTTACTAGATCCCCTCTCGTAGAGCATATTTCACCTGTCCTTTGCCATCTGCATTGGCTTCCGGTCAAATATTGTATCAACTTCAAAATTTTGCTTCTTATCTACAAAGCTCTTAATAATTTTTATCTTTATGATCTTCAAATCTAAACTCCTGTACGTACCTTGAGATCCTCTTTATCTGTTTTTCTGACCACGTATTAATCTGAACAGCATGGGGTCAAGAGTCTTTAGGGCCTGTTTACATCTAGTCGTTTCATGCATTTTCTCTGATCGGATATATCTATCTGATTGGTTAAAACGTTCCTATTTACACTTGGCCACATAAATGTGTCATCGCAAAACAAATCCGTTCTTCAATTCCTGCGCTACACTCAAAAAAATTACTCTTTGAATGAACATAAAAAAATCATGGAAAGGATTTCCACATGATTAACTTGCTTTATTTCAGCATTATGCAATTCTGTTATTCCAATTTAATGTACTTACGTTGGGTCAACTTAATTTATTAAGGTTGATTCAACTTATTTACTATGGTTGGGCACAGCTTAATTTAATAGTGTCAGCCCAACTAATCAGCAATGTTTTGGACCAACTAATTTATTTAAGTTAGCCTAACAAAAGTGCTTAATGCTGAAAGAAAGCCATTTAATCACATGGAAATCCTTTCCATGATTTAATTACATTACTTCAAAGAATAGCTTTTGAGTTGAATAAATTAAAACCTTTTTAACAAACTCTAATGGTGGAAACAACACACAACAAATGAGAAAAGGTGCAATCAAATTGTATTTCCAAAATTATAATGCACATTGTTTTACACAATTGAGTTGCTTGTTGATAACACAAGGAAATATATCTCAAGTTTGTTATGAGAATACAGGAAATGGGCCCTCTCACCGCATCCCACTTAATCTACTCTTAACATTTGCACTTTGTACATCTTGCACCTGTGGTTTTATGTGATGGTGAACTCACACAGAAGTTAATAAAAAATATTTACCAAAGTTAGAACATTTTTTGCATAAATATATATTTACATTTTTTACATTGAAACGTAGGGACATTTTTTTAAACAAGTTTCAACAATGTCTACAGTATGGTTGGCATCAAGGGTAAAAACAAGACAAATGGAGATCTTACAATAAAGTTTAACTCCCGAAATTTGTAAATGTTTAAACTTAAAAAAAATTAAACATAGGTTAGTCTTAAAGGGATAGGCCGAACTATCCCTTTAATTTTTTTATGAGAAACTGAAAAAATAATTCAGCATACAGCTTTCCTTAAGTGCCAATAGACTGGACCTTGCATCAGAGAGAACATTTTTAATAAAAACAGAGCACAAAACCCCAGATGAACTGAACACTGATATACTGGAAAATGGGGCCCTGTCTTTATACTCACATTCCCCTTCAAGATTTGCACTTACACCTGTAGTTTAATGTGCTGGAGTACTGAAACAACAAAACAGAAGGTACAAGTTTTCTGGTGTAGCTTTTGCTATGGCGATGTTTCTTAACGGGAAAGCAGTGTTTTGAGAACTTGTCCTTTGTTGGATAGTTTGTTTCCATCCAATTCCATAATGATCTTCTGCAGAACCTCAAAGTGTACTTGAGCTCCTGGGGTAGCTCAGGTTTAGCGCGCAGACAAGCCCCAGCAACATCACCACAGCAAAAGCTACATTGCCCAACTCACTCATCACTTCCAACCCCTCCAGGACAATACCAACATCCGCGGGGTCATCGCCAGGCTCTGCACCTTCTTGTCGAATGACAAAGATTCCAAATACTGTCTCCGCTATGGCCATTTGAGTGCTTTCATCGACATCCTGTAACAAAAAACAAAATGAACAAGGACAAAGATTTTTTTACTGATGTGCATTACATGCATATTTATAGCACACAATCTTTACAGTATTACTGTAAAACAGCCATCACTAACTTGATCCATATTCATAATATAATAACGCAAATGTAATCAAATAACCAATTGACATTAAAATTGTTTAGCTGAGTCGGTGAAATACTTCAACTAAGCCATACCAAGGGCCTGTCTGTTGTAATCATGAGTTCAGTGTTAGTTATTCCATTCGAATAAAGGTATATTGTCTTATTAAAGGGGGGAAAAAAAGTATGGGGTGTGTGTGTGTGTGTTACTGTCTGAGAGAAAGACAAGGAGAGAGGCTCCCAAACCGGCCCGGTTATTTCCAAAAAGATCAGTAATAAGTTACTTTACCGCAAACAGACATTTGATACACTGTTTTTGTTCATGTATAGAAGAATTACATGATGAAAAAAAACAGGCCAAATAATTTTTATGTGGTAGTGAGTTTTTATTTAAAGGATAATTCTGGTATTTAGCACTTTGAGTCTCTTTTCTGGTTTATGGATGAACTAGAGTAGTGGACACAGAAATGTTGACGATGGGTCCTGTCTCGACTTTTTAACTCGTTTAGATTCGCCTTTGACCTCTTCAGAGTGGCTGGCTACCGGCATTCACAAACATGTCCTTAAAACAACCCTTAACATTCGTTTTCAAAACTGTGCAACTCACTGAGTGGTTAGTGGTGTTCGTTGATGATTAAAAACAAATATATCGGCGCAATGTATGATTTCAATCCGTGTTATTTGCTATAGTGGAACTATTTTTCAGATACCTCACAATCACAGTATAAACTTCCGCTCGATATTTGAGTCTGAAGCGCAGTAATATCAACGAGCAACGAGTCCTCCAACAGAAATCAATGGGATTTTACAAAATGCCAAATAAAACACGACAGAAACTGTATTTCGCTACGCTACTTGTTTTTAATCATCAACGAACACCACTAACCACTCAGTGAGTTGCACAGTTTTGAAAACGAATGTTAAGGGTTGTTTTAAGGACATGTTTGTGAATGCCGGTAGCCAGCCACTCTGAAGCGGTCAAAGGCGAATCTAAACGAGTCAAAAAGTCGAGACAGGACCCATCGTCAACATTTCTGTGTCCACTACTCTAGTTCATCCATAAACCAGAAAAGAGACTCAAAGTGCTAAATACCGGAATTATCCTTTAACTGCGAGCCAACTATCGTCACGTATGTTAGCATGAATGTGCCAGCATGACATTAACGGCCTGAGTACAAAAATAACAAACAAGCATGACCAAATATTGCTGAAAATGATGGACAGTCTGCTGATGACTTTATACACATCGTTTTGTAGATGGATGAAAACAGATTTTATCTTACCTTTTCCAAATGAACTCCAGGCACGCCAGGCAAGTTCTTCATGTGATAATCTCGTTATTTTCCGAAGCACGCGGTTTGTCATCTCGCGTGATCTCCCGTGATCTCGCTAATCCATTTTCGGTGCAAGATCAGTCTGACTATATTGAATCATGTTATCTCAACATGACTGAATTTAACAAATGTTAATTTGTTGAATTTCATGCTTATCCTACATTATTTTATCACGTTCACCTTTGAAACATGAAATAATTTTGTTAAAATTACACGTTACGCTTGTTTTAATGTAATAACCAGCTAATTTCCTTTTTTTGAGTGTATATGCAAATTTAACGGAGTTCACGTCAACGAAAGCAATAGATATGCGCTGCATTTTAATCATTATCAGCTAATTTCAAGATCAGAGACCGCAACAGGAGAGAGCGCGGCATCAGCACTGGAAAGATAGGTTAGTCTCACTACTTTTAATGAAGATGATTGTGTGTTGAGCGTCTGTTACTTCCAGTTTCATTCGCGCCAGTTTGCGTGTCGGCTTTCTGAAGAGATACTCAGCTACTCATCCACGGCGGTGCTTGTTGCATTAGCGCTGTCATATCTGACTATAACTTGCCATATAGTCTATAAAATGCTCTTACACCTTTATTATTTTAATATTTTGGGAGGAGTAAAATTAGCATATGTGGTTTCAACAACCAGATGCATTTACACTTGTCCAGTTTCGTCTGGAATGCAAAAGTAGTACAATTTCAATTGGACAAAAGTGTGTACATGACACCTTAAAAAGTCAAATTACTGCTTTTATTTTCTTGCAATCTAACTTGTAAAGTGCGTGTAAATGTAAACTTCCTGGCAGGTGTGTTGAGGCAAGCTGAAGCTAAACTCTGCAGGACACTGTCCCTCCAGACCGAGTTTGGGCACCCCTGGTTTACATGCACTTTAAAAGTTAGATTTAAAAAAAAAAAAATATATAATATATATTTTTTTTTAATCTATACATAAACTGAAAAATACAAAAACTATACGAGTGCTTCAGATAAATACTGTACATGTGCGAAGAGAACATTGTGAGTCAGCAGCTGGCTGGGGAACAGTGCAGGATGATTTGTAGTGCATGAGCATGTAAACATACGTATATTTCTGAGTCTTTTTGTGGGATTTGTGTACACACAGCAGTGTGTGTGAAAAGTGACTAGTGCGCATAGAGGAGGAGAGTGTGTAGCACACTTCGATTGCACAAAAAAAGTTCCATAAGTTTCAAATGGTCCATGTTTCAGGAGGTAGGGGGTTTGTATGGGGGTTCAGAGAGGGGCGGGGTGATTTGAGTTCAGGGCTCTCACAGCCTGGGGGAAAAAGCTGTTGAGCAGTCTGGCAGAGCGGGCTCTGATGCTCCGGTACCGTCTTCCTGATGGTAGGAGCTGGAAGAGACTGTGGGAGGGGTGTGTGGAGTCCTTCACGATACTATTGGCTTTGCTGGAGCATCGTGTGAGGAAAATGTCCAGGATGGAGGGGAGAGGGGCACCGATGATCTTTGCAGCGGTGTTCACTGTCCGTTGTAGGGTCTTGCGGTCTGCTGCTGTACAGTTCCCGTACCAGACAGTGATGCAGCTGGTCAGCACACTCTCAATGGTGCCCCTGTAGAAGGTGGTGAGGATGGGTGGAGGGAGACTTGCTCTTTTCAGCTGGTGGAGAAAGTGTAGGCTCTGTTGTGCCTTCTTGGAGAGTGACATGGTGTTGGTGGTCCAGGTGAGATCCTCTGTGATGTGCACCCCCAGGAATTTATTGCTGCTGACTCTCTCCACAGGCGAGCCGTCGATGGGGGGTGATCACCGGAGTTCCTTCTGAAGTCCATCACAATTATTGAGGGACAGGTTGTTAGCACCACACCATTCAGCCAGCTGTGCCACTTCCTCTCTGTAGTGCGTTTCATCATTGTTGCTGATGAGACCTACCACTGTTGTGTCATCAGCGAACTTGATGATGTGGTTGGAGCTGGACTTGGCAGTGCAGTCGTGGGTCAGCAGCGTGAAGAGCAGCGGGCTGAGCACACAGCCTTGTGGGGCACCTGTGCTCAGTGTGGTAGTGCTCGAGGTGTTGTGGCCGACACGGACTGACTGAGGTCTTCCGGTTAGAAAGTCCAGGATCCAATTGCAGAGGGAATTGTTAAGGCCCAGCAGGTTGAGTTTATTTATGAGCTGTTGTGGGATTATTGTGTTGAATGCTGAGCTGAAGTCAATGAACAGCATTCTAACGTAAGAGTCTTTATTTTCTAGGTGGGTAAGAGCCAGGTGGAGAGTGGAGGAAATTGCATCGTCCGTAGAGCGGTTCGGACGGTATGCAAACTGGAGCGGATCGAGTGTGTTGGGAGGCTGGTTTTGATGTTGTGCATGACTAACCTCTCAAAGCACTTCATTATGATTGGAGTCAGTGCTATGGGACGGTAGTCATTTAGACAGGACACAGGTGATTTCTTTGGTATGATTGTTGTGGATTTGAGACATGTGGGGACGACTGCCTGGCTCAGCGAGGTGTTGAAGATATCTGTTAGGACATCTGTCAGCTGTGCAGCACAGTCTTTCAGTACACGGCCAGGTATGTTGTCGGGACCCGCAGCCTTGCGTGGGTTGATCCTAGATAGGGTCTTCCTTACGTCGGCTGGAGACAGACAGAGCGCCTGGTCGTTGGGAGGTGTGGGCAGTTTTTGTGCAGGTGTGTCATTCTGCATTTCAAACCGTGAGTAAAAGTGGTTGAGTGTATCTGGGAGGGATGTGTCGTCATCACAGGCCTGTGGCGGGGGCTTGTAGTCTGTGATGGTCTGAATAGCTTGCCACAGGCTCCGTGTGTCTCTGCTGTCTGTGAAGTGATTGTTGATTTTTTGAACATATGACCGTTTTCCATTTTTGATGCTGCCGGACAGATTGGCTCTTGCTGTTTTGAGGGCTGCTTTATCTCCGGTCTTTAGCAGCCCGCGAACCTCTGCTGTCATCTATGGCTTCTGGTTGGCGCGTGTGGTGATGGTCTTGGTGACTGTCACATCATCAGTGCACTTTTTGATGTAAGCAGTCACAGTTTCAGTGAATATCCGACTGCACTGTAAAAAATAAAAAGTTGAACCAACTTAAAATTTTAAGGCAACCAGCTTCAGCACATTTTTGAGTTTATACAACAAAAATTTGAGAATCTCCGACAAAAATAAGTTGAGTAAACTCAAAAATCTGCTGAAAATCTGCTCAAAAAGTTTTAAGTTCGCTCAACTTTTTTTTTTTTTTTTTGACAGTGTGTGCACTCCTCCAGAGTCGACCCTTCAAGAGCGAAGTAGTTAGATAAATAAGAACAGAAAACATTTTTCGATGCTAATATCATATTAGCAAAACAAAAACCGTGAACTTACCACCAGCACTTTACTCATCGCTCTCAGGCGAAGAACAGTCTTCGTCAGTGATGTCAACATCAGCGGATGAATCAAACACAAATGTTGGTCGACTGCTGAATTCACATATTCTGGGTCATTCTGTGTCAACTAAAATGTTGTATTTAGATTTTCCAGAAACATTTCCAGTTTCAGTATTATTTGTTCTTCAGACATTCTTCTTTAAACACAACAAGTATCAGCTGTATGAAAAGTTACCCACAATTTGTTTCATTTGGTACAATTGACCAGTTTTCTCATGGAGCCACATTTGAGATCCCAATATCTCTGGAAATGAACCATATTGGGCCTTAAAAATTACTCAGTAAATATACATCCATGAAATTTTATATTTTGGCTTTCATCACTATTTGTGTTTGTCTTTTTTATTTGTGTTTGTGTTTGAGCTGAGGAAGTTTCTGTATTTTGGTTGATTTGACACAGAATGACCCTTCTCAGAAACTAAAGCTAAAATGCATGTCATCAAACCTTAATAACCAATAATGATAAAGTGATAATGTCTCTAATGCCCTAGTAATTGTGAACTGTGTTGTTAGCCTCAGATGAGCTTGACGAGATGGATCAGGATGAGGAGCCGTGCTCTACATCAAAGCCCTCCTGTGATGCCCAAACAAAGTGGTCCGATCCAATGATGGAGGACCACACCTATTCAAAAGAGCCTACCATCACCTGCAGAATGAGTACTAGTCTACACCACCACAAGAATGATCTTGCCCTGTTGCAGATAGTATTTTGAAGAGTAATGCAGACTCCCTCTTGTATACAGGGATTCTACTCCTTGAGTTTCACACCCTTGTGTCCTGCCTACAACAATTTACCCCTACTTTATCATCCATGCCTGTTGTGGATCAAATCCTAATGAAACTAAGACAAAACTTTGTCATGGCTGATTTAGCAAGACGATTTAAAATGTCACAAGGTCAGGTCAGCAAGACTGTTGGAATCTGGATAGACATAATGTCTGAACACGCCAAGGATCTTGTTAAAAAATTGATGAAATGCTAAAGATCTGTGCTGGTCTAGTGAATTTAAGAGGTGAGCTTATTTCAAGTGAAAAGTGAGAATACCCTTATGACCACAAAACCAGTCATAAGGGTCAATTTTAAAATCGCCTTTAAAGTTGTCCAAATGAAGTTCTTAGCAATGCATATTACTATTCAAAAATTAATTTTTGAGATATTTATGGTAGGAAATTGACAAAATATCTTCACGGAACACGATCTTTACTCAATATCCTAATGATTATTGGCATAAAAGAAAAATCGATCATTTTGACCCATACAATGTATTGTTGACTATTGCTACATCAGAAACTGAATAAAAAACAAACACTAATAAAAGCATACTCATTTTATTTTACAATGTATTATTTAACTTTTGATCACATGTAATATACTTTTCTAATGCCTTGTGACTTTTTTTATTTTAAAACATTTTTTTGTTTGTTTTTTACTATTAATGTTTTTATACAGTGCTCTTGGTGTTTGTTGCGTGTACAAGACATAACACCTGTTATCTGCTTACTGTTTCATGTGTGCATCTGTATACTTTTTGTCAAATGAAATGTCCAACTCCAGGTGCTCAGTTGATGTCCAGATAACCAGCTTGCAGCTCTGTAAGCTCTATATATATCGTTGGAAAGGTCTAAATCCCCGTTCACACCAAGAACGATAACTATAAAGATAACAATATTAGCATCCACACCAGCGAACGATATCGTCTGTTTCTTTTAAGTGTACGCTCGTCTGCCACTTTAAATTCCTGAGCTCGTGACAGCAGGATGGATTCTGATTAGATGTCAATGTTTGTATTCATCAGCTGGAAAATATTGTTCTGAAAGTGATTCCAACGATATAATTTCTCTGCGCCTTTATCGTTATAGTTGTGGTGTGGACTCGGCTATTCTTTAATATTGAGAACGATTTTTAGAACTATATCTTTATCGTTATCTTTATAGTTATCGTTCTTGGTGTGAGCTGGGCTTTAGACTCCTAAACAGATAGATTACCACTGTTTTTTGTTACATATTATGTAGGAACAATAATAGATTAATTTATTACAAGTCACCTCAAAACATATACATCATAAAAGGAGTTGACCTTTGTCACAAAAAGTATTTTTCTTTTTTCCTATCACGTTTTAGTAATCATTTAGTAATTATTGGTCAGCGTTTATCCTAATTAATGTGCATGTGTTGGGGTGGGCTACCAATGCATTCTGGGGTTATCTTATTTTTTAAGTAGTAATACTTACATTTTTCGAGTATAAAATCAACAGTCTTCTCCAAAGGCAAGATCTTTGAGCAGCTGATCGACATCTCCTTAGTGCAAACATTGAAAACGCTGAGGAAAACCGTACTAGGTACTGATGCTATGAGTTGTTAGTGCACCTGTCCCTCTTTTTTTATTTTTTTTTTATTAATATTACTGCAGAACTTATAATTACATACAAGCTCAATGAAAGATGGTTGTATCTTTAACAAAATTGTAATTTTCTTTAGAAATTATAATGACAAAAAACTTCAATCAACTCAAAATTTATTGGTTATACTACAATCACAAAATAAAAGGGCAGCCGTTGCTCATTTTCACCACAAAATGAGCAAATTTCATAAACATCAAAATATTTACAGATAGATGAATTAAACCTGTCACTCGTATCTTTTAAGTTGCTGCACTTGTTATAACGTCGTAAGTCACATGATAACGTCAACATGACGGATGATGTCCAGATCGCATTCATACTTACAGTAAAACGATCAGGCTATAGAGTACGTACTCTTTTAGCGCTCGTAAATTAAGTACCTACTCATTGAGTATGCGGTTTCGGACACAGCCAGAGTCAACCTACTCAGAGGAAGTAGTCATGTGGTTTTCAGGCGAATGAAGCTTCAGACATCATAGATCATGTGCTTTTGGCAAAACGAATCAAGCTACGATACAGTGCTTCAGTGTGAAATGTGTTGTTTTTTTGATACAAGCTTTGAAGCTTCCGTGTTGAACGTAACATCACTAGTTTCTGTTGTTCTTTGTCAGTTGTTGATTTAGCCTGTTGCTGGATGATCTCTGGTTTCTTGGTCTTTAGTGTTCCCAGTCCTTCGTTTTATTTTGTTTATTCATGTATTTGCATTTGGATCCTTGCTTCTCCTGTAATCTTTATCTACCATACCTAACAATGGTTTTGTTTGTCACTTAATCTCTAGGATTTATTTTTTTTAAAGATCTACTTTACCAAACAAATCTTATGTTAAATATTTGCTCGCTGGTGTATGTAAATGTTTTGATGGTCTTGATGACTGTGTTTGTCCATAAAGTCTGGTAGTGATTCACAGGAACGTGTCTTTGTCCCACTTTAGATTTCAGTCTTCTGCTTGATGAATCTGTATAATTAATGTGCCTCTGGTTTCATCCAACATGGTCATCACACAGATCCATGTTTTATGTTTCCATTATCATTCAGATGATGATCTGTTAGCGACAAAAGTAAATTAAATCAAAACTACAAATCTGAATGTGATTCAACAAAACCTGGTTCTGATACTTAAATCTTGTTTCCACAGTGTTTTTAATGATTGAGCAAATGGCAAATGAACAAGAAGATAAGAAACAATCATTTAAGTTAAACCTTTGTTCTGTTTTGTCTGAACTGCCTAATATAAAAGTAATTAATGTAGCTTTGAAATTAAGCTGTGAGGCAGTTTAATGTCCTTTTACACTTTGTATAATATAGCACACACAGCCATATCACCCTGCAGCCCAAGACTGGTTGCCCACTGAATCTAAAAAAAATAAAAATGTGGCCTCTGATTGGTGCTGACTCAGTAGTTTGCCCAGACTTGTTGAGATCAGAACAGAAAATTGATCCATATGGAAGGTGTTCAAGGTAAGAAACGTGCAGGCTGCCAGCTTTCCATCAATTTTTTTTGCATAAATTGCTCTAATTTTTAACAGTTTTACCAATTTACATAATGTTCTTGAAAACTATTATACCGAGCAGCAGCCCCACAGTTAGCTTGCTACTTTCAGCCTATGTTAAGTCCGTCGGTTGTGCACGAAAAAATAATAATAAAGAGTTTCAGTGTTGTACAACATTATATTTTAATGCCATGATATTGGTGTATTGGTCTAAACTCGCATGGAGCAGCAGCATTTACTGTGAGCCGCTCTTAAATATAGCCACACACACACACACACACACACTCTCAATCACAAACTTACTCTCTCACCCACATTTACACACAAGTTTGACTGATTTTGTTAGAACTTTTCAAAAGTTTTGGAATACCTGATCTGTAGTATTCTCTTTTGGAGTATAAGTAAATGTTCTTATCAGTGGTGTAGTCTAGTTTTTTGTAGTGAGTATACTGTGATTTTCCCCTCACAGCCTCATACTCACCCGTCACAGAGCAACACCCAATTTTTTGGCAATTTTCAATGCACATTTAGAGGTGCAAGTTGGAACTATTATTAACAATAAAGGACAACTGAGGCTTATGGGTAGCAGCATTAACGATGAACATTTGTACAGTTCTATCACCAACACTTATTCAACACAGAATATTATAAACTATTATGCACTGAATTATGAGGACACAAAAAGTGCCTGGTAATCTACAAAACTTTCCAGATATGTTTGTACTCAGGCATCTGAGGTGTGCATTGCCTCCTTGCTTGCGGAGCAGAGTGAAGGCTTCTCAACCATGTTGTAATGTACTTCCTTGGCTCAAAAAGTTTCACAGGTGGCCCACTGATGCTGATCATCATTAAATTACTTACACTGGACAACAACAGTGTGGATCTTTTGTCCGTGTATACATTGTTCATGAGACTGAAGCCCCTTTCACACTCGGCAGTGCTGCAGGGGATGATCTGCATGCATCTTATGAGTGGTTTTAGGCTTTCAGGCTCACTGTCTGGGTGCTCAATGAAATCTCTCATTCCATTAACTGCTTGCTCTTCACAAAGACTGAACCGCCTACACAGTCGTTTTACTTGTGCCTCACCATGCCGTATGCCAGGTGTTGATGGCCAGTTGATGGCCTGTGTCCAGAAAGCTGAGATCATGAAGCATTTCACCTTCAAATGAGAGGCGCTTCTCCAAGTTGTTGATTAGACTTTGTAGGAACTGCTTTGCATTGATTGGTGTGAGCTTCGTATTTGACTCCAGGGAAACTAATGCAAAGTGTCCCAAAGCCTGTGCTGTCAGTGCGCCTTTTCATATTTCTGTCCTGGGGTGTCTTTGAATGATGCCAGCACTCTGATGGTGCGCTTTAGAAGAGGGTCTGCTCTCAAGAGTGTGATTGAATGGGCCTGGAGTTCCTAAGACAGGTTTAAAAGTTCAGACAATGCATCGTACATGAGTATGGAAGGATTTTCCGGACTATTTTCAAAAGCAATTTCAAATTGTATTTTCAATTGTGTTTTCCACACGTGGGCGCATAAATTGTGACATAATCCAAATGCAATTGCAAATCTTGCATTACCGTTTGCATTTTCGCTTTCGTGAACGCATAGTCACTGCCACATTTCAAATGAAAAGGCAAAGTCTATTTGCAATTGTATTTCCCATGTCTTAGGAGTTATGAGCCTGTCATATTTAAATAGTAATATTAATTACCACATTTGGTTTTTCACTTTCTCTGCGTCACGCATGTAACCTGCCAAAACTCAAATGAAATCGCAATTCCTTTTGCATTTGAATTTCCGATGTCTACATGGAGAGCTGCCAATCATTGTGAGGGGGCGGGACTATACTAGGGGGCGTGTTTGTATTGGGAAGTGACGTCACTCACAGACGACCGTGCTGAACGCTTTGATTAATGGAGGTAATCGGTAAAGGCTCTGCTAAAGGCAGCTATCAATCAGTTCGTGCCTGTGTGAACGAACAGACAACCTTCTTGGCGCAATACATAATTCTGTCTTTTTTACCCCAAATGCAGCGATTATCCCCTGCTAACAGCGGGAGCCACAACGGTACGCACAATAGGTCAATATTCACTATTAATGAAACACTTTACACCTGTCTCAACATCTCTCACTGCTTCTCTCACTCCGACTGACACAAATGAGTAAACAGACAGTGCAATTCTACACTAATGGTTTCCTACAAATGTGGAAAATACCAAAGGATTAGGCTACAACATCACTGAACTAAATTATACCCATATGCAAATCACATTTCTTATTAATATATATTTATTATCAATAAAGATTAAAAATAAGAAAGATGCACATTACAAATATGTCGTTGTAAATGTGACCCTGGATCACAAAACCAGTCTTAAGTCGCTGGGGTATATTTATTGCAATAGCCAAAAATACACTGTATGGGTAAAAATTCTTGATTTTTATTTTATGCCAAAAATCATTAGGACATTAAGTAGAGATCATGTTCCATGAAGATATTTTGTAAATTTCCTACTGTAAATATATCAAAACTTTGTATCTCTGCCAAATATTGTCTCATCCTAACAAACCATACATCAGTGGTGTATAAATCTCAATTTAAAAAAAAACCTGACCCTTATGACTGGTTTTGTGGTCCAGTGTCACAAATGAGAAACTGTGATGAGTCGTGCAGCAGTAATAACATAACAAAAACATATACAATTTCAAGCAAAATGGTCATATTTATTTAAGCATTTAACATTTATAAGTTTAATTAAGTGTCAGTAATGAACTGCATAAATTATAGCGATCACGAAGGTCCTCTTTCCCAAACGCGTACAGTAAGATTTAGTTGATACAGTATCAACTCCCCGTCAGTAGTTCTATACAAGAAGGGGGAAAAAAATGCATGGCCGCTTATTAGAGCTTCCGTAGTAATAGAGAGCGCGTCACCTCAAGATCTTTTACTTTTTGCACTCTGATTGAGGCACATAAACAAACAGACAGTGCCTATTTTGCCACCTATATCTTATTCCTAACTTATAATAGAGCACCTGCCTCAAGATCTCTCAGTCTGTTTACACTCCAATTGATGCACGTAACAAAACAGAAAATGCTGCTACTCCTGCTCTGCCTGCCCGAGATGAGTCTTCACACAGAACATGCCACAGCCAAAGTGAATTAATATTAAAAACCATGTGCATCAATCGCATTGTTGGGTGGCTGTACACAGTGAGAGATCTTGAGACTTGCGCGACGCTTTGGTGCCACGGCAGCACGTCCTGATATTGCCGAGTGCGACGTGTTCCTGGATCAACATCTTTGTTGACCCTGGAACAACATTGTGATTAACCAAACAGATTTCAAGAACCAGTTTATAATTTTTGTAAAGTTTAGGATTACAATCAGTGTTTGGTGCCTGTACATCAGTGTAATTCATCTATGAGTTCCTCTGATTTTAGGGATTACTCATGGGTAAGGTTAGGTTTAAGTGTAGGAATATGGTTAAGATTATATTTTTGGATTAAAATGTTGTTCCAGGGTCAACAAAATATGTTGACCCAGGAACACGTCTAACTCAGCAATATCAGGACACGGCACACGTGCTCCATAACGGATTAAAACTGTTAAAATATGAAATAATATATATATATAGGTGGAAAATGGGTAAATAAATGTAGATTGGCACATTTTTTCCCCCCAAAAAAATATTGAGGCAGGTGTAGAAAGGAATAAAATTTACTGTAATTAGTCTGTTTACTCATTTGTGGCAATCGGAGTGAGAGATGTTGAGACAGGTGTAAAGCGTTTCGTTAATAGTGAATATTGACCTATTGTGCGTACCGTTGTGGCTCCCGCTGTTAGCAGGGGATAATCGCTGCATTTGGGGTAAAAAAGATAGAATTAATAGGCCTAATTGTGCCAATAAGGTTGTCTGTTCGTTCACACAGGCACGAACTGATTGATAGCTGCCTTTAGCGGAGCCTTCACCGATTACCTCCATTAATCAAAGCGTTCAGCACGGTCTTCTGTGAGTGACGTCACTTCCCAATACAAGCACGCTCCCTAGTATAGTCCCGCCCCCTCACAATGATTGACAGCTTTCCGTGTAGACATCGGAAATTCAAATGCAAAAGGAATTGCGATTTCATTTGAGTTTTGGCAGGTTACATGCGCGACGCAGAGAAAGTGAAAAACCAAACGTGGTAATTAATATTGCTATTTAAATATGACAGGCTCATAACTCCTAAGACATGGGAAATACAATTGCAAATGGACTTTGCCTTTTCATTTAAAATGTGGCAGTGACTGCGTTCGGTAATGCAAAATGCAAACGGTAATGCAAGATTTGCAATTGCATTTGGATTATGTCACAGTTTATGCGCCCACATGTGGAAAACGCAATTGAAAATACAATTTGCAATTGCTTTTGAAAATAGTCCGGAAAATCCTTCCATACAGGTCACACAAAAATTCCTTGCTTTGCATACGACGTGCCAGACCTCTGTAAGTTTGTCTCTCTTTGCTATTTCTTGTTTGGTCTCCTGCAGCATTTTCAAAGTGCCTGTTGAGTGCTTCATACGACCTCCACACAGCCTTTACAGAATGGAACAGTCAGCCTGGTGGCTGCGTATCACATAGACTACACCACTGGTTCTTACTACACTATTAATGTGTATGTGTCCTCTATACTTCTATGGCTCTGTGATGACCCTGAGTCCGGATCCTATTGGGCAGAGTGTCAAGTCATCATTATTTATATAGCGGTTTTAACAATACAGATTGTGTCAAAGCACTTAACAGTATCAAATTGGAGGATAGAGTTTCAGTAATGTATAATGATAAGATTAAACACTCAATTTTCTCAATTTTCAGTTAAAGGCATTTCATTATTGAATTCAGAGATGTCATTGTCCAGCTCTGTTTAGTTTAAATAGTATCTCTGAAATCAAATCGACGATAATCGCTAGAAATTAAGTGTCCCCAACTGAGCAAGCCAGAGGCGACAGCGGCAAGGAACCAAAACTCCCTCTGTGACAGAATGGAGAAAAAATCCTTGGGAGAAACCAGGCTCAGTCAGGGGGCCAGTTCTCCTCTGGCCAGACGAAACCCGCAGTTCAAAAGTTTATATTTCTATTTTAAATTTTGTTGCAATTTCTAACAATAATAGTATTATGTAGTTAGGTATTTTATTATATTTGAGTGTGGCAGTTCCTAATTGGTCTTCCCCATATTAATTGTTAATTAGTAGCATATATAAGAGTGTTGTGTGTTAACTGGGATAGGCACTCTGTGGGATGGTTTCTCAGGAGTGGCTCTGATTCAACATGTAAAATTGTTAACATTTGGTTCCTCTTTGCATTTCTTATATTATGTAGTCAAAGTTTGGTTGTTACATTTATTTCTTTGATTTTCCTTATTATCCCTAGACTTATGTTTATTATCATTACTAACTATTGTTGTATTCGTTTAATTCAATAAAACAATTTGCATTGAGATCTTTTGTTGTTTGATCCCTCTTTTATGTTGCGGCTTTAAAACGAGCCGGTCGTAACATAAAATTGGGCGCTCATCCCAGATTGCTACATGTACAGTATGAGTCAAGTCAAGTCATCATTATTTATATAGCGGTTTTAACAATACAGATTGTGTCAAAGCACTTAACAGTATCAAATTGGAGGATAGAGTGTCAGTAATGTATAATGATAAGATTAAACACTCAATTTTCTCAATTTTCAGTTAAAGGCATTTCATTATTGAATTCAGAGATGTCATTGTCTAGCTCAGTTTAGTTTAAATAGTATCTATGCCAGGGCTATTCAATTGGCGGCCTGCGGGCCCAATCCGGCCCGCCAGTCATCTTCATCTGGCCCGAGGAAGAGTATGCAGGTCGCACATTTGCCTTGAATTGTTCTTGTACTAATTAGTTTGTCCACAAGGTGGCAACACTGGCCCGGGCCAGCCAAAAAGAAAAGGGAGACTGAGACGCAATAACAATAATCTACCGGAGACCGCAACATCAATAGATGGCAGCATTGACAAGCCCTTATGTGAGGGAGTTGGGAGATATCCACAATCCTAACGTTAGTTTAAACAAGTTTAAAGACAGTGTTATCTTATATAACTTCTGGCGAGAAATAGCGCCGACACTGGACGAATATTTTTATCAAAGCAGGAAGTATAGTTTGAAAATCTGCGTGTTTGGCTGTACTCATAAACTGAGCCGCTTCAGACAAGCGCACCAGCGCTTCAATGGACAAAACCACACACAATGATGTAAAAATACGTGGTTTTGGCGAGTTACCTCATAAACACAGTCTTAAATGAGTTATAAAATCCTAAATGACCGTAAAGAGTTGGAAGAAAATTGGATATGTGTCACATCCGCGTCATGTGCATCAGGTTTTATTAAAGAAACAGCGCTGCTTTTAAAGTGAAGCCTGCTGCAGTCTGTGATCGATGCAAATCAAAGAACTAAAGAAAAATCTGCTTGCTGATTAACTTTTGTAGCTTGAATAAAGAATAATCAATATAGCTTATGCATACAATTTATAGTTTGTGAAGATTGTTTTATGTTTACTTATAAAAAGTTGTAATATTTTTCTAAGCCTATTAAAGGTTAAAAATATCATAACATTTCAATTATACTGTAATATTAAATGGCTATAATTAATGGCTAAAATTAAAGGAACAAATGGATTTAATAGAGTAACAGTCCCCCACCCCCTTGGCCCCCTTCAAAAGGTCAATTCGATAATCCGGCCCTCAAATGAAGTTAATTGAATAGCCCTGATCTATGCAATCAAATCGACGATAATCGCTAGAAATGAAGTGTCCCCAACTGAGCAAGCCAGAGGCGACAGCGGCAAGGAACCAAAACTCCCTCTGTGACAGAATGGAGAAAAAAACCTTGGGAGAAACCAGGCTCAGTCGGGGGCCAGTTCTCCTCTGACCAGAAGAAACCTGCAGTTCAATTCCAACCGCAGCCATGTCAGATTGTGTAAAGGGCTTATCTGATTCCCGTGGTCTTGTCCCAATGGAGAATTTTAATTTATAATTTAATGTATTTGTTATATTTGTGTTTTATTCATTATTTGAAGTTTTTCATTTATATGATTTATTCATTTGCTATAATTGTAATGTATAGTTTAATGCATTTATTGTTTCTCAGTGTATTTTTATAATATATATTTGTTTTTTTATTATAATTTAAATTTATGTCTCAGGGACTCTCCGCTGACGATCAGGGCTGCAGACATCATCTCTTGGTGCTGATCCACCATCTGATCGGATACGAACTGAGAAACAAATATTAGCGTAGATGCCATTCTTCTTACGATGTAACGAGTACATCCTGTGTTATGGGGAGTGTTCCTGGTTCCGGTTGATCTAATTAATGCGGCCTAACAATCCTTTAACGGATTTGAATAATAGAAGTGTATTAGTGTGTTATGTGTAAGCCAGGCTAAAGAGATGGGTCTTTAATCTAGGTTTAAACTGACAGAGTGTGTCTGCCTCCCGAACAGTGTTAGGTAGATTGTTCCAGAGTTTGGGCGCTAAATAGGAAAAGGATCTGCCGCCTGCAGTCGATTTTGATATTCTAGGTATTATCAAACGGCCGGAGTTTTGAGAACGCAGTGGACGTGGAGGACTATAGTGTGATAAGAGCTCGCTCAAGTACTGAGGAGCTAAGCCATTCAGGGCTTTATAAGTAATTAACAAGATTTTAAAATCTATCCGATGTTTGATAGGGAGCCAGTGCAGTGTTGACAGAACCGGGCTAATATGGTCATACTTCCTGGTTCTAGTAAGGACCATGAAGGAGTGAATGCATAGTGTTTCTGTGTGTTCACCTGTGTAAGTGAGGAGACTTCAGGTAGTTAGTGTGTCCTCAGCTGGGTTTATAATTCCTCCATCGAGGCACTGCTTGTTAGTTTAGTTTATTTTTCATTTCTTATTTTTGAAGGTTATTCTGGACAAAGGTTTCAAATCTCTGTCAGGGGTATGCTTCGAGCTTTTGGTTTGAAATGCCAATTGTCTTCGAGTTCAACGTTTAAAAGCCGCCCCGAGTCCGGTACACCTTTGAAGATTAGATAAGTTTTTTTGTAGTTAGTAACTGGAGTAATTTTTCATTTTTCATAAAGTGACACTTTGATGTTTTTCCGTATCTGTGTTGTTTGCAATGTCTACCGAGTTTCAAGATAATTTGACAAATGACTTGTGGTAAGTCTTTATTTATCTTGTAATGTTGAGGTTTTCTATTTGGAGCGTTCTTGCTGTGACGATCCCTGGCGAAGTGGCTGATGAGATTTGTAGTTTTAACGCTCTTACACGTGTTCGCATTGTTTATGTTTGTTCTGTTGTCTCTTTTAACAGTCATGTCGTCTGTAGTCGAGGATTTCTTTGCATTTCTTTAGGAAATATTATTGGAGAGGTGCATGAAGGAAGAGCTCTTGCAGATTGCAGAACAATTTGATGTGGAGGTAATGAGCAGTGATAAGCTCAAGGAAACGCTGATGAAAGTTGTGAAGAGCGCACTTTCCGAGCGAGGCGTTTTAGAGGTAAGAGCTCAAGTTATTAACCCTGAGGAGTCTGTATCCTCCCCTCTTTTTGATGTTGATCAAAATGCAAAGTTTAGTGAAATGTCTTTACAAGAAAGGCAATTGAGTGTTGATGCAAAAAAACTTTGTGCTGAATGCGATGTTTGTGCTTTAAAAGAGAAAGAGTTGGAGAATGATTTTGAAAAAGAAATTGCAGCATTTACATTTACATTTAGTCATTTTGCAGACGCTTTTATCCAAAGTGACTTACAATTGGGGAATACATAAAGCGATTCATCTTGAAGAGGCAATCCGACAAATGAAGTGCTTGTAACACCAAGTCTCAGGCATTGTTTAAATGAGTACAATCTAGCAAGGGAAGGAATAAATAAGGAGAAAGATTTTTTTTTTAATTTTTTTTTTTTATGTGTAGGGTGAAGTCAAGTAGTGTCGAAAGAGACGAGTTTTCAGCTGTTGCTTGAAGATTGACAGGGATCCAGCACTCCGAATATGGGTGGGAAGATCATTCCACCAGCCAGGAATGGTGAACGAGAATGTTCTGGAGAGTGATTTTGAGCCTCTTTGTGATGGTACCACGAGGCGCCGCTCACTAGCAGATCTCAGACTTCTGGAGGGGATGTAGATTCTTAATAGTGAGTGCATGTAGGCGGGTGCTGAGCCTGTGGTTGTCGTGTGGTCGTGCCGCTGCATTCTGAATCATTTGTAGAGGTTTGACTGTGTTTGATGGAAGTCCAGCCAGAAGAGCATTGCAGTAGTCCAGCCTAGAAATGACAAGGGCCTGGACAAGAAGTTGTGCAGCATGCTCCGTCAGAAAGGGCCTGATCTTTCTGATGTTGTGTAGTGCAAACCTGCAAGATCGAGCAGTCTTTGCAATGTGGTCTTTGAAGGTCAGCTGGTCATCAAAGATTACACCAAGATTTCTGACCGAAGTTGATGGGGTAATTGTTGATGAACCTAACTGGATCGTGATGTCATGCTGTAGAGTCGGAGCGGCGGGAAAGACAAGAAACTCAGTCTTTGCCAGGTTGAGCTGAAGGTGATGTTCTTTCATCCATGCCGAGATGTCTGCCAGGCAACCTGAGATCCTTGCAGCTACCGTTGGATCATCTGGTTGAAAGGAGAGATAGAGCTGTGTGTCATCAGCATAGCAGTGGTAGGATAATCCATGTGCCTGTATGATGGGACCCAGTGATGTAGTGTATGTAGAGAAGAGGAGGGGTCCAAGAACCGATCCCTGAGGAACCCCAGTAACCAGTGTATGTGCTTTGGATACCTCCCCTCCCCAGGCCACCTTGAAAGACCTACCAGTGAGATAGGATTCAAACCAGCGAAGTGGAATTCCAGCGATGCCCAGTGATGAGAGGGTGGACAGGAGTATCTGATGATTGACAGTGTCAAAAGCAGCAGATAGATCCAGCAGAATGAGGACTGATGATTTGGAATGGGCTTTTGCAATTCGCAGGGCTTCAGTGACCGAGAGAAGCGCAGTCTCAGTTGAATGGCCACTCCTGAAACCTGACTGTTTAGCGTCCAGTTTGTTGTTCTGTGAAAGAAACAATGAGACCTGGTTGAAGACAACACGTTCAAGTGTTTTCGCTATGGATGGAAGGAGAGAGACAGGTCTATAGTTTTCTATAAGAGAAGTGTTTAATGTAGGTTTTTTGAGCAGTGGGGTTACCCGAGCCTGCTTGAACGCAGTGGGGAAGATGCCTGTGAGGAGGGATGTGTTGATGTGTGTGAGTGCCGGTAAGAGCGTGGGAGAGATTGCTTGCAGAAGGTGTGAGGGGATTGGGTCAAGAGGACATGTTGTAGGATGGTTGGAGAGGAGAAGTTTGCATACTTCAGCCTCCGTCAGGGGACAGAAGGAGAAGATGGGAGTTTTAGCAGTGGATGTGGTTGGTTGGGGGTCCTGTGTGCGTGGAGGTGAGAACTGATCACTGATCGATCTAGTTTTGTCTGTAAAAAAAGTTGCAAAGTCATCAGCTGTAATAGAAGTGGTGGGAGGTGGTGGAGGGGGACAGAGGAGAGAATTAAATGTTCTGAAGAGATTACGCATGTCTGGAGCGCTGTTGATCTTGTTGTGGAAATGTGAGGATTTGGCAGTGTGGACATCAGCAGAGAAAGATGAGAGCAGAGACTGATACCTACTCAGGTCCGACGGGTTGTTTGATTTGTGCCATTTTCTCTCTGCCGCTCTGAGTTTAGTCCGATGTTCACAAAGAACATCAGATAACCAGGGGTTAGAAGGGGCAGCCCGTGCTGACCTAGAGGAGAGAGGACAAATGTCATCTAGACAAGAAGTTAAGGTAGAGCATAAAGTTTAAGTAGCTGCGTTTACATCCAGAGATGAGAAATGGGTAGGTGAGGGAAGAGAGGAGGATACTACAGAGGAAAGATAGGAAGGAGAAAGGGAGCGTAGGTTTCGTCTAAAAGTAACCGGTAGGGCAGTTGGTGGCACATGGGTAGCAAAATGTAGTGTAAATGTAATGAAGAAATGGTCCGAGATATGTAGCGGTTGTACCAGAATGTTATCTGCAGTGCAATTGCATGTGTAAATTAAATCAAGTTGGTTGCCTGATTTGTGCGTGCTAGTAGTGGTAAGACGATTGAGATCAAATGAAGCTAGGAGTGAGTGGAAGTCTGTAGCATAAGGCTTGTCTAGGTGAATGTTGAAATCACCAAAGACTAAGAGTGGAGTACCATCCTCCACGAAAGAGGACAGCAACCCGTCCAGCTCCTCTAGGAAGGTGGCTAGAATTTGTCCAGGGGGACGGTAGATTACCACAATCTGGAGTTTTATCGGAGCTGATTTTTTACTGCTATTTTGAAGTAATTGTACTCTGCCTTTGCACTGTCTGCAAAAAGTGAGATGTCACGCCAAGGCAAAAGGCAGTAACTTCCACATTATATACAATATTTGGGTGCTGATCACCATTTACAGAATCATTATAGTAACATCTGTATAAAATCTAGTGATCGGCTAGACTATAATATATAGTAGCAGGGATTAAAGTTCTCCGTCGCTGCGACGGATTTCCGTTAATTGCAGCGAGTCTACGACGGATTTCCGTCATTTGCAGGGTTCCCGCCTGTTTTTAATGTCTTAAATGCACTTTTCATAATTTTAAGGCCGTAAATAGGCTTACATTTCTCAAATAGTGTAATACATTTCTTAATTTTAGCTTGAATAGGTCTTAAATTAGGGAAAGACTAGGTGTATTCAGCCTGCTGAGGGGGGTGTGATCAAAGCCTGGAGTGGAGTGAAAGCACGTTCCTCTCTCCGCTCGAAGCGTTCTGGATTCACTCCGCTCTGCATCCACTCCGGGTTTTGTGTTCCCGCTCATGGAAAAACTGCTCCATGTTCACTCTATTAGTTATTAGGGATAAATGAGGGGAAAAGAAACATGTAGCGCGTTGTTGTTGTTGTTCTGCCGGCACACCAAAAATCATCCCCGCCTCGGCTGCAGCTTCTCACTGACAACATAGTAATGCCGCTCGCATCATTCACAGTTGGGTTATTATTAGAGAACAGCGCGGGATTGCGGCTATTACCGGTAATAATCATTCTACTCATTCCCGCAGGTTCCGACTGAATGTATCACATTTGCACGTGCTTTTGAGTCTCGAGAACTCACTCGCGCGCTCTCATCTGTGCACAGATCGTGATAAGGAGAGTGACAGCTTTTAATAATTATTAAGGGAGTTTGCAAATGTGATATTGATTTAATACAACAGATCAATAAACAAGTACTGCATTTTTGCTCTATATCATCAACGAAAATAGTTCTAAATAAAGTAACAGCTGAGCCGCCACGCATCTCTACAAGCAAACACAGGGGTTACTGTATAATTTCAGTTATTTAAATCATTTAATAGTTCTGTATTCAGAACTATATAGTTAGACCTAACTGAAAAAATTTAAGTACTGATAATTTAATTTGTATCTTGTTATTATTTTTGTTTGTGCTATTGATTGTCATTAATTTATTTGTTCTTATTTTATTATTTACTAAATTATTCAAAGACATACTTCTTTTTTTTTTAGTTAATATAAATTCGATTCTGAGTGCAGGTGATTCTCGGGTGGGGAGGGGGCGTGGTCCATGGGAAATAGTCCTGCCACCACAGCTGGAATAAATCCTAGAGGAAACACTGCATACATTTAATAAAATTAGAAAAATGCATTTACAAAAGTAAAAAGAAAATTCCCCTGTAAATCACTTTGTCAAATGTCACCTCGTATAAAGAAGGCTAATTTTTGATCAGAATTTTTTATTATTGATTAGAAGGTGCTCCTAAATTTTTTAAATTAGGAGAACAAGCACTACTAATTACAAGAAGAAAAACACGGCTCTTAAACTGGGTGTGTGACAGGTATGGCTGTGGATCGGGGTTTGGCCGAGGAAAAATTTTCAGTCAAAAGATTTTTTTTTGCTTTAATCCCTGTAGTAGTGATTCCATTTTTTTTTCTGACAGTAACAACCAGACAAAATGTTAAATGTGAGTGGATACCATTTTGCAACCAATTTATTTGCAATGTTCGCTAACATTTAAAGGATTCAAGACATTAGCCTATATTGTTTATATTGTTATCGAACTGAATGAAAATAGCTTAACTATAAGAACGAGTTACTGTGGATTGATGTGAACGCCAGCAGGAATAATGGACAGTAAAACAGGAAGGATACCGAATAACTCCAGGGTGGCACAGTAATACTGACGAACTGCTAAACAAATGCAGAGCACCATAACTTTGTTTTAGAACGCTCAAATTAAATCAAAGAGTGGTAAATGATGTTATACTGTGTTCTGTCTTCTTTTCTCCATGATACTTATACACATGATAAAGGAGGTCATGAATGTCCCAAAATGATCAATAACTAATTTTCGACCAAAAACGAAGTTGTGGTGTTTTATCTTTGCACGGCAGCACTGCTGTCACTATAGACGGGTGTGGTTTCAGCAACCAGGCACCTCAGCTTCACCCACGTCCCGCCTTTTTGCCCATTTTCAATTATTCGGGAGTGACGCGCTGCCAAGATGGCGGCGGTCGGCTCCGCCCACTTTAGGCTTCAAAAATGCTCATCAGAAACCTACGAGTGACGTCATGGACACTACGTCCATATTTTTTTACAGTCTATGGTTCAGTTACGAAAATTTGAGTTGGAGCTGAATGCAAAAACAGGTGAAATTCCCATTCCTGTGTCACTTGATGAGTCTGTGCACGTTGCGCCTGTGTTTGATGTTTATAAAAACATTAGACTTGTGCCGCCGTTTTTGGAGAAGTAGAGAAGTATTTCCAGCATTTTGGAATTTTGGACCTTATTATTGCATTGTGTGTTGGTGGGGAGAGCACAGGAGGTGTGACTACTGAGCAAAGTGCTGACTATGAGATCGTGAAGTCTGCTATTTTGCATGCTTATGAATTGCCACCTGAGGCATGTCGCCAGAAATTTAGGAATCATTCTGAGAAGTGCACTTATCTTGAGTTTGCTAGGGAGAAAGAAAATCTGTTTGATCGTTGGTGTTCCTCTGTAAAAATTAGCACTAAGGCACAGTTTAGAGAGCTCATTCTTTTAGAAGAGTTTAAAAGTTGTGTTCCAAGTGCTGTTGCTATGTATCTCGATGAACATAAGGTGACTAGATTGTCCGATGCTGCTCTTATGGCAGATGAATTTGTTCTCAATCATCAAAATTCTGTTCATTTAAATGAGCTGAGCAGGTCAAAGTTGAGTGTTTCAGTTAAAAATAAAAAGATGGTTGCACGTCAGAATGTTGTCTCAACTCCTGCAGATAATGCTTCATTCACACGTACAAAAGGAAAAATGGTTTGCTTTTATTGTAGGAAGCTAGGACATAACATTTCAGACTGTGCTGTTCTCAAAAAGAAAGAGAAGACTGTTAAATCTGTTGGCTTGATTTCTACATCAAGTGTGAATTTTAGTCCTGATAAGCAGATTGAGCAGATGGATCTCACTGAGATGGAGAATGTTAAAAACAGTGTTGACTTTGGGCCATTTCTCACTGATGGGAGTGTTTCTTTGCCTGATTGTGATGAAACCGTGCCTGTTCGTATCCTTAGAGATACTGGGGCAGGGCAGTCATTTTTGTTAGAAGGACTTTTGCCTTTGTCCGAACGTACTGCCACTGGTTCACATGTGCTGGTCAGAGGGCTTGAAATGGGCTACATGGAAGTTCCATTCACCTTAATTCCAAACTTGTGTCAGGTGATGTGGTTGTAGGAATTCATACTATGCTTCCTATTCCTGGTGTAAGGTAATGTTTGGGAGAAGCCGGATGGTGGAGTTCCACCTATAGTAACTCCCGTTGTAGAGGGATTGAATAGATCTTCTGACTGTCCTTACTTATTTCTGGCTGTTGCGATAACTCGAGCAATGGCCAAGAGAAGGATGTCAGATGAAATGAAATAAAACTATCACTAAGAACATTTTCCATCTATTAACTCTCAATCAGAACCTGATACTGTGTACACCATGGCCGAAGATGAGATTCCTGTGCATGAAGTACCATCTGTTGATGACCAGACTGACAAGTCTGCTTCCATGTTTGAAAGACCATTTATTTCTGATGACCATGTTAACATTTGGTCTTTCTCTCCACTTTATAGTGTGACTCAGGATGATTTAATCAAAGCCCAGAATGCAGACGAAACTCTTCAATATTTGTTCTCCTTGGCTGCTGGTAGAGGAGGAAATAAAATTGTGTCTTCCTTCTACTTTCTTCAAGATAGATTGCTTTGTAGACAGCAAGCCTATGAGTTCTGACTCTTCACTTGATCCTAGAATCCAAATTGTAGTTCCTCTTACTTTTCGTCAAGCTGTCCTACAGTTATCACACCAAGGCCTTGCTGGTCATATGGGGGTGTGGAAGACGTATGATAGAATTTTGAGGAATTTTTTTTGGCCTAGAATCAAGAGAGATGTGGTTAACTATATACGATCTTGCCACATTTGTCAAATGACCGGAAAACCAAACCAAAAGGTTCCATTGGCACCTTTACAGCCTATTGCTGTAGTTACCACTCCATTTGAACATTTGATCATCGATTGTGTTGGTCCTTTACCACAATCTAAAGCTAGGCATGCTTACTTGCTTAATGTAATGCGTCAGTCTACACGTTATCCTGCAGCTTATCCGATGAGATCGATTACAACAAAATCAATTTTAAAGGCTTCAACGAGTTTCATGTCTGTTTTTGGCATTCCAAAAATCATTCAGTCTGATCAGGGCTCAAATTTTATGTCCTGACAATTCTCAAAAGTCATGCAACAACTCGAGGTTAAACAAAATATATCAAGTGCTTACCATCCTCAGAGTCAAGGAGGGTTGGAAAGGTTCCATCAGAGTCTTAAGTCACTTTTGGATCGTATTATGTTGAACTTGATTGTGACTGGGAGGATGGACTTCCTTGGATGCTGTTAGCTATTCGTGAGGTTGTGCAAGAGAGCACTGTCAGATTCTGATTCAACATGTAAGATCTTGTTGACTCTCTAATATTTGTTTCCTTCAAGTTTGGTTATTTGATTTTCCTTATTATCCCTACTGACTGTTGTTGTATTAGTTGAATTCAATAAAATAGTTTGCATTTAGATCTTTTGTTGTTTGATCCTTCTTTTATGTTGCGGCTTTAAAACAAGCCGGTCGTAACAGATTCAGTGGTTGGAGTTGGGTTAATACTCCTTGACAAGTTCTGTTGCTACTTTCTGATTACGTTTCTGGCTACATTTAAAATCGAAACACATTGATCATTTAATAATTGTTGAAAGTTTTTCAACTTCCAAATAGGTGTCCAATGATTGATAAATAAATATTTGATAGCTGAATATTGTACCCTGACCTTCATCTGGGAGATCACAGGGATATGTGAATATTTGATCTGTTAGCTGGTTACATATGTCAGATTTATTGCATGACTCGGTCAGAGAAAAACTGTTGCTATGGAACATTGTTTACTTAATAAAATTGAGTCAGTGTAATGGTGATGGGATAGATCAAATAGGCTAACTGATGGAAGGTTTGCGAAAAATTAAGGTATTTGGTATTTTATTTTAAAATACATTTTGATGTATCTTTGCCCAACCCTGGTCATACGCTATATTTTTGCCAAGACACAGTGAGGAGCACTAATATGTTTTAATGAATGAAAGCTAAATTAATTCACATTTAAATGTATGAATCTATCTTTGTTTATGTCCCGTTTTAAAAAGATCATTTGTGAAAATAAATCCAGAACTCCAGAAATGATTTGCACACTTAAAAAAAAAAAAAAAAAAAACGTTAGTCTTAACTCCCTGGGGTCGACGGTCTTGCCGGCGATACCAGCTCGGTTTTTTTAAGATCAGTGCAAAAGACACTAAAAATACTCTGTTGATTTTGGTCACACAAATACAGTCATGGCCAAAAATATCGGCACCCTTGGTAAATATGATCAAAGAAGGCTGTGAAAATTAATCTGCATTGTTAATCCTTTTGATCTTTTGTTAAAAAAATTCACAAAAATCTAACCTTTCATTGGATAATAAGAATTTAAAATGGGGGGAAATATCATTATGAAATAAATATTTTTCTCTAATACACATTGGCCACAATTAATGGCACCCTTTTATTCAATACTTTTTGAAACCTCCATTTGCCAGTTTAACAGCTCTAAATGTTCTCCTATAATGCCTGATGAGGTTAGAGAACACATGACAAGAGATCAGAGACCATTCCTTCATCCAGAATCACTCCAGACCCTTTACATTCCCAGCTCCATGTTGGTGCTGCTGCTCTTCAGTTCACCCCACTCATTTCTATGGGTTCAGGTCAGAGGACTGGAATGGCCATAGCAGAAGCTTGGTTTTGTGCTCAGTGACCCATTTTTGTGTTGTTTTTGAGGTTTGTGTTTGGATTATTGTACGGTTGGAAGATCCAAACATGGCCCATTATAAGACTTCTAACAGAGTCAGTCACTTATTGATTTTTTATCTGTTGGTATTTGATATAATCCATGATGCCATGTGTCTAAACAAGATGTCCAGGACCTCCAGCAGAAATATAGGCCCACAACATCAAAAATATATACAGGTGCATCTCAGTAAATTAGAATGTCGTGGAAAAGTTCATTTATTTCAGTAATTCAACTCAAATTGTGAAACTCGTGTATGTATATGTACTCAATACTTGGTAGGGGCTCCTTTTGCTTTAATTACTGCCTCAATTCGGCATGGCATGGAGGTGATCAGTTTGTGGCACTGCTGAGGTGGTATGGAAGCCCAAGTTTCTTTGACAGTGGCCTTCAGCTCATCTGCATTTTTTGGTCTCTTGTTTCTCATTTTCCTCTTGACAATACCATGCTCATTTAACCAACTTTTGGTGCATTTGGCAGTGTGGGCAGGTGCCAAATCCTGCTGGAAAATGAAATCAGCATCTTTAAAAAGCTGGTCAGCAGAAGGAAGCATGAAGTGCTCCAAAATTTCTTGGTAAACGGGTGCAGTGATTTTGGTTTTCAAAAAACACAATGGACCAACATCAGCAGATGACATTGCACCCCAAATCACCACAGACTGTGGAAACTTAACAATGGACTTCAAGCAACTTGGGCTATGAGCTTCTCCACCCTTCCTCCAGACCAAATGAAATACAAAACTTGCTCTCATCTGAAAAGAGGACTTTGGACCACTGGGCAACAGTCCAGTTCTTCTTCTCCTTAGCCCAGGTAAGATGGCTCTGATGTTGTCTGTGGTTCAGGAGTGGCTTAACAAGAGGAATATGACAACTGTAGCCAAATTCCTTGACACGTCTGTGTGTGGTGGCTCTTGATGCCGTGACCCCAGCCTCAGTCCATTCCTTGTGAAGTTCACCCAAATTCTTGACAATCCTCATATGGCTGTGGTTCTCTCGGTTGGTTGTACATCTTTTTCTTCCACACTTTTTCCTTCCACTCAACTTTCTGTTAACATGCTTGGATACAGCACTCTGTGAACAGCCAGCTTCTTTGGCAATGAATGTTTGTGGCTTACCCTCCTTGTGAAGGGTGTCAATGATTGTCTTCTGGACAACTGTCAGATCAGCCCTCTTCCCCATGATTGTGTAGCCTAGTGAACCAAACTGAGAGACCATTTTGAAGGCTCAGGAAACCTTTGAAGGTGTTTTAAGTTGATTAGCATGTGACCATATTCTAATTTGTTGAGATAGTGAATTGGTGGATTTTTGTTAAATGTGAGCCAAAATCATCACAATTAAAAGAACCAAAGACTTAAACTACTTCAGTCTGTGTGCACTGAATTTATTTAATACACGAGTTTCACAATTTGAGTTGAATTACTGAAATAAATTAACTTTTCCACGACATTCTAATTTATTGAGATGCACCTGTATATATATATATATATTAGTGGTGGGCCGTTATCGGCGTTAACGTGCTGCGTTAACGTGAGACTCTTATCGGGCGATATTAACGTCTGTCATCTCACTAAATGAGGACATAAATACACGAACAACATCTCCAGAACTGCTCTGAGAGTCACTTCATGAGCATTCCAGCGTTTCATTTGAGAAAAACTATCCTCATATCATATACACACAGAAACGTAAAGGTATTCACGGCAACCCGTCAAAATAAAAGTTCGGTTTCACTTGAAGACATTGGGCAGAATGTAATAGGCTACTACTACTAAAACTATTAAAACCTTATCTTTAAGGAATAATCATACAATGTCTTCAATGTTATTATCAATATTAAATTCTTGATGACTGCTAGTTGTTTACTACTAGTAGTGAACTTATTCTGATCTACTTGGCAGAATTCAAATGAGCCATTTTAATCTAGATTAATTCCAAGATTAATCTAGATTAAAAAATTAATCTATGCCCACCACTAATATATATATATATATATATATATATATATATATATATATATATATATATATATTTATTTCATTGTACACATGGGGTACTTTTTATCCTTGTGTTCACCAAACTCATCTTGAGTGTTTGCTGCTAAAAAGCTCATTTTTTTTAGTTTCATCTGACCATAGAAGCCAGTCTCATTTGACGTTCCAGTCGTGTCTGATAACTGAATATGCTGGAGATTGTTTTTGGATGAGCTAGGAGAATTTTTCTTGAAACCCTCCTAAACAACATGTGGTGATGTAGGTGCTGTTTGACAATTTTTTAAAAAGTTTTTTTTAAGACTCAACTATTTTCTGCAATTCTCCAGCTGTGGTCCTTGGAGAGTCTTTAGCCACTCAAACTCTCCTTCTCACCGTGCATTAGGACGATATAGACACGTGTCCTCTTCCAGGCAGATTTATAACATTTTATGTTGATTGGAAATTCTTAATTATTACCCTGATGGTGGAAATGGGAATTTTCACTGCTCTAGCTTTTTTCTTAAAGCCACTTCACTAATTTGTGAAGCTCAATTATCTTTTGCTGCACATCAGAAATGTATTCTTTGGTTGTTCTCATTGTGATGGATGATTAAGGGAATTTGGGCTTTGTTTTCCCTCCTATTCATATTTCTGTGAAACAGGAAGCCATGGCTGGATAATTTCATGTTCATAATCGCCCTGGAGTGCTCAAAATTGTGAATATGAATGGGAATATATTTCAGAGATATTTTACTCTTAAGAATTTCTAGGGGTGCCAATAATTGTGTCCAACGTGTATTTGAGAAAAACATTTATTTCATAACGATATTTCCCCCCATTTTAAATTCCTTATTGTCCAATGAAAGGTTAGATTTTTGTGATTTATTTTTTTTTAAATAAAAGATCAAAAGGATTAACAATGCAGACTAATTTTCACAGCCTTCTTTGATCATATTTACCAAGGGTGCCGATATTTTTGGCCATGACTGTAAGTGTTTCAAATCAGTCAAAACTGTCAAGTGTCTACTTTTATTTGTGTTCACCCCGGACTACAGTTCTCATCATCCATTGCATTGATTACACATACACAGCTGAATTCAATCAGACATGCTACATAAGCCATGGACTTCCTCTTTCTCACTGCCGAGTACTGTAAGCACACATCGCTACCCTACGGAGCCTTGCCTGTTTCGGATTGTGTTTTTCCCCGCTTGGAATATTGCTGTGTACCTGGATTATTTCTCTTTGCCTTGCCCTGTTGGATACTGTTCGCCGATCAAAGACCCACGCTTGTCCTAGGAATACTCTGTCTTGCCTCATCTATGACTTTTTGCTGTGTATCGACCCATGCTCGTTTCTGACCATGTCTATGAATAAAGCCCTGCAGATGGATCCCCACGTCTCATGTTCTGATCATTCTGTAACAGGAACTTGCTAACTAGCACATTATTAGGAAAGGCGATTTGTAAAGATTCATAAAAAAAACCTTGGATCACGAATGATTGGCGAAAACATAAATGCATTTAGGTAGATAGGGGGGCTCATTCCCTTCAAAAACAAAAGTAATCCACTGCATCTTCAGCGACTCAGTTGTCGAGAGTAAATGACGACTGCTATGTTCATTCTTACATCCAACAACAAAACACCTCAGTCATTTAGAAGCCATTCTTGTCTACACCTGCTCCAGCATCGAAACAATGGCAGACTGTTTACAGCTCACTCGGGGCGGGTCTATACTAAAACGACAGTGTTCGTCAATAGTCGTGGGAGGGGCCTGCCTGTGTGATGTCAATTTGCCAAGAATCTGTGAACGGCTTGATCTGAGACAGTGCTTATGATTTGTGGGGATTTAAAAAAAAGCACTGTGTGGATTTTTATCATTATAGGATGGTTGTGTACACATACTGCCAACACACATTTATGTTCAAACACCATGTAAAAGTGAATTTTGCATCTGATGTCCCCTTTAACCTCTTAAAGGGATAGTTCACCCAAAAATGAAAATTAGCCAAAGATTTAATCACCTTCAGGTCATCCTAGGCGTGTCTGACATTCCTCTTTCAGATCAACACATTCGGAGTTATATTCAACATTATAGCACATTTTAGCTCAAGGGGAATATTAATAATTAATCATAACTTGTTATAATTAATTGGATAAGTTAATAGAATTAGCTTGATAAAGCAGAATTTACAGTACAATCACTTGACCAGGCCGTCTAGCGAACGCTCAGTATAGATTATTTATGAATTCAAGAAATCTTAATTTCCAGGGTAAGGGAAATACCCTTTTTAAGGTACAGTACTACTAAGAGCATGTAACAAGATCAAAATCGTTAAATTCACTTTGTTGCAAGCAGGTAATTAGAAACAAATACTCATATGTATTGTGCACAAAGTTTTATTAACTAAATCACAAACTTATAACTAAACACACACACAAATCACGCATACGTAGTACATGGGAAGGGTAAGTGAGATTGAATGAATGAAACCGGACAGAAACAGGGGGAATGAGGCTGAGTTGACCATCTGAAAGAACCATCAGTCTCTAATTCAAAGCACAGTATACGATAGCTTACAACAAACCTCTGTGTGGTGAAAGGAACGATAACTGCATTTGACTTAGCTGTGAAACAAGAATCTCGTGAAGCCCCTGAAGAAAGTCTGGATGGTACCATTCGATGGCCGAAGTTGCAATTTCTTGAAACTCCGAGGTTGTTCTTGACTCTGTTGTGGTTGAGAAGAGTCCTCTCTGCTCGATAAGCACGTGGCGGGATGTAAAATGGAGCCTACTGGCCCTGTGGGCCGTAGTGGAACTGCAGGCCGCAATCCGGAGATGAAGATGCAGAGGCTGCCGGGAGCGGGGAGAGAGAAATGTCTGAGCCTTTCCATGATGGTGAATTCCTGGGTTGAGTGAAGATGAACTCCAGTGGTATTAAACTCCAGTGGTCAGGAGCCATCTCCCCAGGCTGGGGAGACCGCACATGGCTCTATGCCATGCGGGGCGTGCCCGCGCCAGTTCAGGCGCTCCGTGAGTCCAACCACACAGGCAGCAATCGGAAGATTTTGCAGAAAAAGCAAGGGCGGACCTGTGCTTGAGCCCTTTAAAGTCAGGGAAGAGTCACACATTTCAGGATGGGCTTGACCAATGAGAGAGACTGAATTTCCAAGCGGGAGGCTGGAAATATTGGGGGGTTTTATGACCCTTTGTCTGAGATCATGGTTCGAAAGGCTCTGGCAGTGTATACTTTGATTAAATTACAAACACACATGGCATTCTATGAGAAGGTGGTGTACACCAAAGTGTGCGTCATCAAATGAGAATTAATTTGGTAGGAGACACGATATAGGTGGGGTTACATTAATTAGTACTTCACTCATAAAGCATGCATAAAACAAAATACAATGCAAGAGACACCATACAAGACAGTTAAAATCATACACACAATGTCCTGGGATGCATGTTCATTTGTAGAAAAGTTTGTCTATAAATGAAAAGGAGGAAAGTTCTGTTTTTATGGGCATTGAGTGGGTTTCAGAAGGATCTGTTCTTACTGCACTTTGCATCTCACATACTTTTGAGCAATAAAACAGTCTTATCAGATGGTTTCCCTGGTAACTGAGCCCTTTAGGGTGCTCTTTCAGGAGGAGGGTCCAAAAACCTTCACAATTTGTTTGTGGAATGAGAGGGTTTCCTGGATTATTCATTAAATATAATGACTAAATGTGTGTCTGTTTGGTCCAAATACTACAACATTGTCCTGTCTGTTCCAGTCTGTATAATTGCAGTGAATGGTGCCCCTGTTTCTGAATCCCGACAAGGCGGTTGAGCATATGACGTAGGCGCCGTGAAATGCGTAAGCTCCGAGGAGAAGCGCGCAAAAGTCTCCTCTTGCCTTATATCGAAATCCTCTACATTTTTCACTTGAATCTTCGTTTTAATAGTTAGTGACAGGTGTTTTGTTTTCCTTTCTCCTCTGTGCTTCTGTGTTTGTCACTCTCTCCCAGGAGCTTACTATCGCGAGACTACGCACTTCTCCCCGGAGCTTGCATTTCGCGGCACCTACGTCATACGCTCAACCGCCTAGGATGACCTGAGGGTGAGTAAATCTTTGGCTAATTTTCATTTTTGGGTGAACTATCCCTTTAAGCTCTTTGGCATATTTTGGATTTTTTTACTGATTTTGGCATACCTGAATTTAAAATAGTGCCCTACTCACATACACTGGAGTAAATTGATAAAAAATGGTCTCATTTCACAGAAAATGCCCTAAGTTTTAACACACAGGTGGAATAATTAATATTTTTTATTATATTTTTTCATAACTATGATAAACACAAATAAAAAAATCTAATTTATACTGTTTTTATTTGAAAGTTTGTTATTTAAGATCTATTTGGTTCATCTCCCTGCAGAAAGTTTCTTTTGATTTCACTATGTGCCAGTAAACAGGGGAAAAATACATTTCTTTGTATCATTTTTTTGTTTTTTTTAAGTTATTGAGATTTATTTGAAGGGAGGCTAGTGTAAACATACCTATTAAGCTCACACACACTTTCATTTTTGAGCTCAGATTATAAAAAGAAAAAATTATATATTATCCTACTTAAAATCTTAACCAATTGATGTGTTTGTTACTACATATCTCCTGTAATTTCAAGTCAATCAGATCATTGCACACTGAGCCGAAAGTAGTCCCCAGCTTTAGTTCCCTAGCTGGGGACTACTTTCAGGTGCTGCGTAATATCATTGTGCCTGCTGCAGCCATGGTACGGCAGCAAAGTTCCTTGATTATTACGCCGGAATGAGAGTATAGTTCCTAGCCAAATCGGCCTAGAAAATCTCAACTTTTCATTTTCCGTCAGTCTTAGTACACAATGTAACTACAGAAGAGTCAAGCTTTAAATAGGAAAAATATTGAAACTCTTTGGTCATTTTTTGGTCTAATCCGATTCAATGATCTATGCTAAACTAAGCTAAAAGTGCTCCTGCCAGACCCAGAGATCGGCTGAATGGATTCAAAAACGGTAAAACTCAACTGTTTAACTCTAGGGGAGTTGTGAAATGAGCCTATTTCCAAAAAAGTGTAGTGTTCCTTTAAGGGGTTAAGCGTTTTCCTCCCATAGAAAACCATTATAAAGAAAATGCTTAACATAGGCTTAATGGATGAAGACAGTAATATAAAAGGCTGAATTCAGTATACAGTTAATTAATAAAATAAACAATAGTAAGTGATAGTAAAAAGACCAATTCTGGTATACAGATTATTAAAAATATATACTGTCTACAGGCAAGCAGATGAACCCAGAATATGATTGCAATGCGCAAAGTTTCATGTTAAAGGGGACCTAACACACAGTTTTGCCCAATCTCATGTTAATCTTGAGTATCTATAGAGTAGTATTGCATCCTTCATATCTCCAAAGGGTCTTTAGTTTTATCAGATTTATAAAAGAAAGATACAGCTTTAAGTTTCTCTCCGAAAACAGCCGAGCTCTTGGAGGCGAGCCGTGGGCGGAGCTAAAAAGTCACAAGCACCAGTGTTGCCAGATTGGGCGGTTTTGAATTTGATTGTGCGGGTAAATATTGGCTTGGGCGGGTGGACAAAATTTGGGTGGGTTTTTGGTCAGTTTGGCGGTTTTCAAAACATATAAATTGTATAGGCTAATTGGTTAACAAACAAGCCCAAGTGTGCATAGACTACTGCATGCAATCAATCAGTCATCACAACGTTACTAAACACACGAGGGGAAATGACTGAGTAAATAGAGATAATACGCTCAAATGTACCGGAGATCACAGACTATTTAAAAAAGGGACTTTGCTGGAGACGGAGAATAGATCCATCCAGTGCTATGTTAAGCAGATTATCTCACGAGTCAACGGTCTGAGTGGCCATATAAGTAACAAACAAGTAAAATGTTATTTCTTTATAGATTATTTAACAACAACTTGGAAAACAGACAAAACAGAAAAGGTAAGAAGCATTATTTGAGAAAAGGGCACACTGATATAATAGGCGCAGACCTGTAACAGAACTAACTTTACCCTGCGCTGACGTAATTTCCGATTCTTGTGAAAAGGGCTAATTAAGTTGGTATGAGCCTCCACAGACATTTAAACATACACAAAATGACACAAAGTGAAAATAACATGCTATTTTTGGGTTATGGAAACTGCTCCCGAATAGAATGAATATCATACGTTCATCCAAAACACACGCAGTACCAGGAGTGTTTTATTTCACGCGTTTGCACCTGATTTGGCAGGCCTGTGTAAGCTGACGGGAGTTTCAGCACAAACTCCCTGAAAATCTGTGCTGAACACAATATTTTTTAGTTTTAGTATAATAGTTTTGTGCAGTTCTGCAATTCTTGCAGGTTCTTGCACAGTATAAATGACAATAAAGATGTACACAATACCAACTGTGCACAAAATTCACACTGATCCAATAGACATTAGGACAAGGTAAACAAATACAGTGTGTTTGTTTGAAACCTGAGAGACAGGCGAGTGTGACTGAAGGGAGGAGAGACCAGGTTGGTCATGTGATGCACATATAAACAGATCATCCTCCATAAAACGTACATCACTCACACTCTTCATCCTAAAGAAAGACTTCATCCTTTAATCAGCCATGAAGAAGCTCTACAAGTGCCTGTGGATCTTACTGGGTAACGTACAACATTCATGTATCTGCTATTTTACACTGATATTAACGCTGAGTTTTCTGTAATGTTTTTCTTTGTTCAGAGATGCCAACACTCATCTCGTCCTCTAATGTGGATTTACAGCATATTATAAAGTGTTAAATATTCTGGCCAAACAAACCTAAATAATCTAAATCAGATGGTGTTTCATACATTCATGCTTGTCTATAATTAAGCAGTTTTTTTTTAAACCACACATGTGAATATGTTAAAATATAATTTATTGCTGTGATCAAAGCTGAATTTTCAGCATCATTACTCCAGTCTTCAGTGTCACATGATCTTCAGAAATCATTCTAATATGCTGATTTGCTGCTCAAGAAACATTTCTGATTATTATCAATGTTTAAAACAGTTGTGCTGCTTCATATTTTTGTGGAAACCGTGATTCATTCTATTTTTCAGGATTTATAGATGAATGGAAAGTTCAAAAGAACAGCATTTATTTGAAACAGAAATCTTTTGTAACAAATAAAAATGTCTTTACTGGCACTTTTGATCAATTTAATGTGTCCTTGATGAATAAAAGTATCAAGTTTGAACGTTTAACGTTTGAAGGGTAGTGTAGATTGTCAATTATGGTTTTGTTTGTCACTTGATATCTAGGATTGTTTTTCTCAGTTTATTTTATTTTTATTATTTTGGATCTACTTTACCAAACAAATCTAATGTAAAATATTTGCTTGTTTGTGTATGTAAATGCTTTGTAAGGGTGGTGTCTCTACAGTGGTTCAGGCTGAAGGACTAAAGAAACATTAACAGCAGGATGATATAAAACTGTACATTTCTTGTCTATTACCACCCACTGCCACTTATACCAACGACGGAAATAAGCGCAGCTAGAATAGCCAAATATGTTGGAGAGCGTTGCTATTATGTGACTAAATTGTATTGCAGTAGGTAGCACTTTAATGTAAATGTTGAATTGAGACTAGTTAGCACATCATTTATAATTGAAATAGTTTAATAACAGTATTTTGTTATGGTTACACTTGAACTGGTTACAAAACAGAAAAAGAGAGAGAGCAGAGCCCCATGAAGAGCGATCATTTTGTAGATCAATGTTTTATGTTTCCTTTATCATTCAGACTTTGTTTTGGTCCCACTTTACATTAGGTGGCCTTAACTACTATGTACTTACATCAAAAAATATTGAATTGCAAAGCACATTTGCTGTTATTGAGGTGGTATCGGTAGGTTTAAGGGTGGGTTAAGGTGTAAGGGATGGTCAACAGTTGTACACAGATGTAATCACATATAGGTATTTTTAAAAATATAAGTACAATGTAAAAACATGTATGTAAACAATAAGTGCGTTGTACCAAATGATTAATTTAAATGCAAGTACATAGTAGTTAAGGCCACCTAATATAAAGTAGGACCCATGTTTTTAATTATTAGAGGCAATATAAGGTGAATTAAAATGCAAATTCAAATGTGATTCAACAAAACCCGGTTGTTTGACTTGTTTCCACAGGGTTTTTATTGATTGAGGAAATGGCACGTGGACAAAAAGGTAAGAATCCTTCAGTGTCTAAACACTTTTGTTCTGTTTTGTCTGTTAAATGGGCAGATATAAAAGTACTTAGAAATGTAGCCCTGTAATAAATCTCTGAAGCAGTTCGATGCTCAGTTTATAGTTCCTGATACCAGATAGACCAAAGTCAGAGAATTAACTTATTAACAGGCAATATTTCCCTCCAAAATTGATTTTTTCAGAAACAGTCTTTACAAATTTTTAATGTCAGATCATGCTGCTCTTTGTTTAATATAACACACCAAGCCCATCATGATATATAGGCCAAGATTAGAAATATACTGAGTAACAAATGTTGGATATCCAAAAAAATAAAAATTATTTTACCCTTGTGTTTTAAATATCTGTCGCTGTTTTGCACCCTTAACCCTTAATTTCTGACCCTGTGGTGGACATGTAGCTGATGATGAGTAAGAAAGATTAGTTTGGTAAAGGTCTTCTGCAGTAGTAGATGATTTCTTATTGGCCTTTATCCATGAATTGTTTTCCAGAGAATGTAGCACGATTGGGCAAAACTACTCAGTCATCAACTTTAGAAGGATATTATCCTGAATGGGCTCTTGATGGATTTTTCAACACTTTTACCCACACTAACCCTGAAACCAACCCATGGTGGAGAGTGGATCTACTGAAAGTGTACAAAGTGAACAGAGTGACCATCACTAATAGATCGAGCAATGATTTTAGGATTAATGGAGCGGTGATTTGTATCGGGAACTTTCTTGACATTTACAGCAACACCATGTGAGGATTTCTTTCTTTTGATTTGATTTCTGTGGCTGAAGTGAAGAATGAACAGAAACAGATAACAGATGATCTTTCTGTCTGTAGATGTGGTGTGATTTCTACTCTTGGAGCCGGTGCCACAGCCACTTTCTCATGCGGTGGGATGGTGGGTCGTTATATAGTTGTTCATATTCCTGGAGATCAGAAGATTCTTAATATTGCTGAAGCTGGAGTCTACGGGTATTTAGCAGGTAATTTGTTTTTGTAGAGCACTTCATTGAATGTAATAAATATTTTTTTACTAACTTACTTTAAACTCATAGTTCACCAGAAATCACGCTCATGTCTTTCCAAACCAGTATGACAGTATTCATGCTTTACTGGCGTCTTATGTAGATGATTCTGATAAACGTGGGGCTTGAGCATATAACAGGGATGCAAACTCATCATGAGTGAAAAAGTGACAAAGACTCTAGAGTTGTGCAGTAAAATGCACTTTAAACTTTAAAGATTGACATTGTCACGGTGCACACAGCAGGGAGGAACGAGGAACACGGAGACGAGGATAAACTTCAAAATAATAGTCTTTAATGATGACATCAACGCAGGGCAAGACAAGGCAAGGTGAGGTGAGGCAAACACGAACACCGGGGAATAACGAGTAGACCAGACCAAATCTAACTAAACAGGCAGGAACTAAATACACATGACAATTACAGATAATGACTAAAACACAGCTGGACAACACTTAACTAATAAACAAGGACAGGAACAAGACCAAATATGGAAACAAGAGGCGGGAACACATGACACACACGACAGAGGACTGACAGACATTTCATTCATGAAGATGACATGAAAACAAAGATTTGTAAGATGAAAATGACATGAAATTACCAGTAATTTGATGCAGCCAAGTTCTCAATAAAACTGTTTTCATTGTTATATTTTACTGATTCTGTTGTCAGACAACCAAATTAATATGAAATAGTGACTGAAACGTAACCCATTAACTACATAACCAGCACTCCCTTCCAAGATATTAATCTGCACAAAAATCCTGATTTATAATCGAGTCGTCATCTGATGAAATCAAATACACATAAGATAAAGACAATAGCTGTGTTGTGATTTCGACTATACTTGCATTTAAAATTAGAGAAGCAACATAATATCTGGTCTAACTAAAAGCGCTGCTCCTCAGCTGATCACAGAACAGAGCAGACGCAAAACCTTGCGCTCGCGCAGCAGTACCGGCGAGTCTCAGAAACTAAATAAGGTTTGTCCAATTATGTGTTATGTATTGTTGCTAGGCGCTTTTTTGAAAAAGCCTCTGAATCTAGCGACAAAGTTGCTAAGTTGGCAACACTGTCAGCATCTCCATTTCTCCAACTACGGGCTAGACAGAAAAGTAAACATTGTAGAAAAGTAGAAAAAAACATTGCTGTGTGCATCTTGAGACAAAACAAAGGCACTGATATATTTTAAGATCAGTCAGTGCAAGTTTCTTTCAGTTGAAACAGCCCAGGCTTATATTTTAGTCTAGGACTAGGCTTAAGCCTTGTCTGTGAAACCGGGGGTTTATGTTTTATCTTTAATTGTAGAAGCTACTATTCAGCCAACACAGACTTGTTGCTGCTGTAGTTTTGTTACTCTGAATTTACTCAGCATCACTTAATGCACAGCTCTATTTTGACATCGGCTTGTCAGTTCATTCTGTCCATTGCTACAGTTATCACCGTTAATCATGGAACAATTTAGCAGATTCATTCACGTAATGTTTTACACTCGTGGTTGTTAATCCTGAAACAGTATATGTGGACGTTTGGTCCTCTTAGACAAACAAAACTTTTCTTAAAATTGTGAACGGATTATACAGAGAAACTGAGCAAAGGGCGCTTCCCTTATAGCGCAACTGACCGAGATTACTCGCATGAAAACTACACAATGAATCTCTTATTTACATTCTGTGTGCTTTCTTTTTCTATAATGGGAAGATCTGCGAACGCGAAAAACTAAAACTTGCGAAAAACAAAAATGAGTTCAGAGCGGATTCTGACTAGCCTACAGTAAACACCTCTGATTGGCCATTGCTTTCAACAGAGATGCCTGTGATTGGCTACAATACTAAACGCTGCAGAAACATGTTGTAAATATAAACTTTTGGTTTTGTAATTCGAAACCAGAGCATGCGCACAACACCACACAGGAGCGTTTGAAAGCGGGTGAGTTCGAGCAGGTACAGAATTGAGTTGGTAGTAACAGTACTGTAAAAGTACTGTTCAAATTGTGCATAAACATGGGTTACGACGGGTTTTTATTAATTTTCCAGGAAATCGGGCAATAGGAGGAGCCACTATACAGTCGTCAACATCCGCAGACTGGGTTGCTGAAAAGGCCGTTGATGGTAATCGAGGTCTCCAGCAGCTGTATACGGGATGCTCCTCAACCCTTAATGAGACAGACCCGTGGTGGAGGCTGGATCTGCATGATGTCTACCGAGTTAATAAAGTGGTCGTCACTAATAGAAAAGACTGCTGTGCAGAACAAATAAACGGAGCAGAGATTCACATCGGAAACTCTTTGGAGAACAACGGCATCAACAATCCCATGTGAGAAACTTGAGGTTGAAAGAGCGTGACACATCAAGGACAAATGTGAAGGATTAATGCAGATATGACAGTATTTTTTATATCCTTCATGTGTTTCTCTGTCTGTAGATGTGCTGTTATTCCTGCTATTCCAGCAGGTGAGTCCTACAGCTACTCATGTGATGGACTGGATGGACATTACGTGATTATTCATATTCCTGGAGACATGAAGATACTCACTCTGTGTGAGGTTGAAGTCTACGGGTATTTGGCTGGTAATTCATTGTTGTAGAGCGTTATATTCAATATTATACATTAATATATAATTCATGTAATATCATGCCATACTTGTAACGTACTATAAAGGAACACAAAATCATAACTTTCACAATTCAGTTTGGTGAGGGTAGTTGATGCAGTAATAATTCACTTCACCTCCAGTCATTGTTCCTCAGTAATCTTCCCCTCTGCTGCAAACTTTGTGCATCAAGACAAGTCGTGACATTTTTTTCATACATTTTCTTTAGAAAATCTGGCAGTATCTGGAGCTGCTATACAGTCGTCAACATCTGTGGACTGGTTTGCTGAAAAGGCCATTGATCGAGGTCTCCAGCAGCTGTATACGGGATGCTCCTCAACCCTTAATGAGGCAGACCCATGGTGGAGGCTGGATCTGCATGATGTCTACCGAGTTAGTAAAGTGGTCGTCAGTAATAGAAAAGACTGCTGTGCAGAACAAATAAACGGAGCAGAGATTCGAATCGGAAACTCTTTGGAGAACAACGGCATCAACAATCCCATGTGAGAAACTTGAGGTTGAAAGAGTGTGAGACGTCAAGCACAAATGTGAAGGATTAATGCAGATATGACAGTATTTTTATATCCCTCATCTGTTTCTCTGTCTGTAGATGTGCTGTTATTCCTGCTATTCCAGCAGGTGAGTCCTACAGCTACTCATGTGATGGATTAGAGGGACGTTACGTGATTATTCATATTCCTGGAGACATGAAGATACTCACTCTGTGTGAGGTGAAGGTCTATGGAGAAGGTATACATCAGTAATATTGGTTTATAATAGAGTGGGGGAACTATGACGTCACTTTGTAGGCGGATCGGCGGTTAGCATGAAACTGGTTCCTCGACAAAAAAACAATTTTTCCATAGGCTTTTGGATTATCGCAAAAAATAAGCTCTGTGTTCAATCATAGTTCATGAAATTTACACGTTTTGTCCATCAAGATAATCGTCACAAAATAATATAACTTTGACGAATTTTGAAACCTAAATAAAAGCGTCAGAAATTAAAAGCTAAACTTAGGCTATAAACAAACTACAGCACCACGGTCGCTCGCCTTCAGCGTCACCACCACCGCGCTCCCGACAACTATTTCAAACTTATTTTTAACACGTTCAGTGAAAAGGATTTACACTGTATATGAATTTTAATCCACGCTACATGAACCGTTTCATATAAACTGGAATAAATACAAAACTAGAGCCAAACTAAAACTGAAATGAGACATTAGTAATAAATAGTATAGTGAATAAATGAAATAATCATAACTAAAGGACATTTGAAAGCACGTATTTCTTTACATTTCGAAATAAGGTGCATTAAAAGTCAATAAATTCTTGATTAATATGAATATTTTAATTAAAAACGTGTCTCCACGTACTATTCAATAAAATTCTAGTGCATTTAATCTATTAAATAACAGCAGAGTGAGTGAGTTTTTAGATATGGTAAGATTAAACTTATTTTAGTGAATAAAGTACCACATTTCAGCTATAATTTTGTTAGGATGTTATCTTCCCTCCGAAGACATGTGTCGAATTTCAGGGCAAAGCAAAAAAACATTGTCGAACAACAATATAAAATGTAGGAAACTATTCATTGGTTATTCTACAATTAATTGAATTACAAATTATACTACAACTGCAAAATACTAAATTGATAAACTGTCCGGCGTGATGACGTTTAATGCCTCCGACAGCGCCTGTAGTCCCATTTAGCAACTTGTGAGCAAACGTCTTTTTTAAGAAATATAACAGTTTAAAAAAAAATCACGAGTGGGGTGTAACTGGTGTGTTTTATGTCGTAGAATAAAACGTGAAAGTATGTTGAGTCTGTGTGAACCACGGACCTTATTTAACCCTCTGGGGTCTGAGGGTGTTTTGGGGGCCTGGAGAAGCTTTGACATGCCCTGACATTTGTGCTTTGTTCAGTTGCTTATACACATATAAATGGCTAAAGTCTTATATCACTGTAAACAGCACAAACTGGGCTACAATAATATGTTAGCAGCATTTATGTACATTATTTTGTTTTTGAGAAAGAAACGTTTATGCGTGGCTAGTGAAAAACTAAAATTTTGAAGTCACTGAAATAAGGCCATAAAACACATTCAGAACATTTGTTCACAAGACTTTTGAGAACTGGATCTTGTAGCCTAGAATATTTGCTTCAAAATGATCTGAAAATAATCTAACTCACTCATTCAGAAAAAAACAATATATTGATTTAAATTTTCTAAGTCACTTTTTGAGTGGAAAGGCTCTATGCGAGAGGACGTGACTCACACCTGAGAAGACAAAGGCCCGCATAATGAGCTCCATAATGAGCCATTGAGTCAGGTGTGTGACTGAGAGAGAAAAGTTACAAGAAAGAATGTGAGGAAAAAAGAAATGTGTATACATATGACTATCACATAAAATAACTTGAGATTCACTTGTGAGTGCAGTTAAACAGTTTATTAGGAACAAACAAACAAATAAACAACAGAAGAGTCAAGACATCGTGGGTGCAATATCCAAAACATCCAAAACAGTGGCAGGAAACTGGAACCCAGGAAAACAGGAGACAGCAGAAACTGCATGAGAAAACACAAAACAGACGTGAGCAACACAATGAACGGACAAAGACAAAGCAAACATGGTGACAATACATACACTACCAGTCAAATTATTTAAACAGTAAGATTTGTGTAACAGTAAGAAGTGTCTTCAGCTCACCAAGCCTGCATTTATTTGATCCAAATACAGCAAAAACAGTACATTATATTTATTATAATATATAGGCCTACATATTTGTACTATTCAAAATAAATAAAGCATAGAACATATAACTATCCTCACGTCGTGCAACATTTAAATGCAATGAAAGGTTGTCTATCATATTTCAAAATGTTGCACTCGATTTTACACATTTTATTCTGGAGTTATAGTTTGGGACAAGTTCACCAGTAAATGCGTTAAACATTGTCACAACAACACATTATCGAATGCCAATAAGAAACATTACTTACTCTGTATAAAGATTTAACCAAAAACCCACTGACTCTGGGACGATGGAACCAGAAGAGCTAAAATGCACTCGCTTCCAGGTTTTTGCCTACAAAGTGACATCATAGTTCCACCACTCTATATATCAGATAATAATGTCTTCACATCATCAATTTTTGTAAATATGACGCAGTGAGGAGCTTGGATAAGTTTTAATAAATGCTAGCTCATTTGTAGGGAGCAAACCATATTTCTTAGGATTTTTTATGAATTTACATATATATGATTATATTTTTCTAGGTCCCTGTTTAAAAAGATCATTTGTAAAACTGCTGTTTCGCTCCAGCAAAGATTTGACCGACTCTACAATGAGAGAAAACGTTCTGGAACAGGTGAGAAAAAAAAAGTAACAAGTGATGAGAAAACAAACACTTATTGCATTGTTAATGGGGTCATATAATATGATTTCACCTTTTTAACTTGTGTTAGTGTGTAATGTAGCTGTGTGAGCATAAACAACATCTGCAAAGTTACGAAGCTCAAAGTTCAATGCAAAGGGAGAAATTGTCTTTTACAGAATTAGCAAAGCATCGTCTGCAGCGAACGGCTGGTAAGGGACTACAACAAAATACTTCCGGGTTAGTGACATCATAAACCCTGCCCCCAGGAACATGCAACGAAGGGGGTGAGGCCATGCTGCGCTGCTTCAGAGAAGAGGAAGAAAACTTGGGGTGCATGTAAAAATCTATTCATATACTGTATGAACCGCGATTCTTTCTTCTAATGATTCTAATGTATTCAAAAGTTTCAAAATCAATGTTCTAGCAGCGGTTCTTAATACTGTTCCTCACGTCACCCTGCTCTGCATCTCTCTCTCTCTCTCTCTCTCTCTCATTCAGATCAGAAGCTCAGCTCCAACATCGAACTGTTCCATTTATACACTTATTTTCACATAGCTATGACAAGTTAAACATGGACGGTTGCTGCACTGTATTAAAGCTTTAATCAGGATAAAACCGTATATTAAAAGCTAACATAAGCAGTAGCATAATAACAGCGTCTCTAAAAGTATGAGACAACAACAAACAAAAAACATAGGCCTACCATTAAAAGCCGTGCTCTGTGTGATCCTCTTCACTAATATCCTCTGCATCTCAATCGAGCTCAAATTGATAAGCAATATAGATGACGCCATTGTTTACAATACAACCGGAGGCGGTTTAGCCAATCACAACACACTGGTCCAAGCTAACCAATCAGAGCCCATCGTGTATTTTTGTTAAAAACAAAATCAGCTGCTGTTCTCCTGTTTTTGGACATGACACGAGAAAAGAGGAGAGGAAGATTTGAATATCTTGTCATATTCTGATCTAATCAGTTCAGTATGAATGTTATTTCCAGTTGAGATCTGCTCTGGCTGATAGAGGAATCACAGACGTGACACTGAGGTGGTCACAAACCCCTAAACAGGAAGTGATGCGGAAAGTGAACGCTGACAAAGGTGAGTGTGTTCTCACAACTGTACAATAACTTATGACATATGCTGCACAAATAGGAATGATTATAAAATTATGATATGTAATAGCAAAAATGTTTCATTTACAGGTCGCTGTGATACAAGACAATAATTCCCTGGAAATCAACAGTGTGTCTGACTCACTAAATTCACATTCATTCAATTTCTTCATAATTTATGAAAGCCCGCTTCCACCACTGAATAAAAAATAAAACAAGGTAATTTTGACTTTTTATCTCACAATTCTGACATAAAGTCCATTCAGAGGGGAAAAAAAAGAGACTTTTCTTACAATTTCAAGTTTATATTTCACACTTTATTACTCAGAATTGTGAGAGTAGTAACTATGCTCGACAGCCGGACAACGTTTTTGCGATTGGTGCGAGAGGGTTTTGGTTTGCAGAACTTCGCACACTAGATGAGAAACGGCATTATAATGCATTATAATTGTACCAAATCCTTGTTAATGTACTACAGTCTGTAAGATTGTACTTTTTACATCCTAGTCTGTACATTTTAATATTAGAAACCGTACTAATAGCATTAGTTAGCTTAAAAAATGCATAATATATCTGGCATCTATGACTTTGGATAATTGATTTTTAGAATAGAGATCACTGTTCTCCCACGATTCTGAAAACAAAACATTAGACAACCAAACAAAATAATATGTAGGCTAATTTTCTTGAGGTTCTGACTAAATGTTTTATTTAATGTTATAAATGAGTCTATTTAAAAATATGTATTAATTTAAATGAATTCATGATGTAAAAAATCATTTGAAATAAATGAATGAAGACTTCCTCGAGTTTTTGAACGAATCTCTTGAATGAATGATTCAGAAATCAAATACATTTGAACAATCACTGGTCACCACCTACTGGCATAATGTAACATATACAGTCTTTATTTGCACCGTAACATCAGTTCCAAAGGTCAGTTCCTAGTTTTATTTGCGGCTATATCCTGACTATAAACTTATCCTAATACTTTCGTTATTATTTAATGTTAGCAACAGAATTGTAGCCCTACTGTGTAGACTGTTAGCAAAGATGAGTACCGCTCTCTCTGGATCAGCGGCTGCGTGAAAACAGGTGTAAATATTCTGATGTGATTGTGATTTCAAAGGTTCAATAGACAGCGGAATCATCGTCATTAAGGGATAAGGTAACGCGTGTTTGAATCGAGATCGCAATATTTTAATGATTGATCGTGCATACATATGAGCCTATAGCATATGTATTTTTGCATGTCATATTTGTACCAGACCTCAAAAGTAACCTGGGCCTGGGCCATTTATATTTAATGTGATCACAGTTTAAGAAAAACATTGTAAGCTACTAATTATTTCATTATTTTATTTAATTTACAGTTATTCAAACAGCGAATAAATTATACACCTAAAGCGAGCAAAGAACATTTACATGATCACTGTCACGAATCCTGTCCCTGCACTTCCGTTCATTCACCACCAGAGGTCACTCGCTCACCACATTGACTCTCACAGCACACATCACACTGGACTCAATTTCCCATCATCCATTGCACTGATCACACAGCTCTCACTAATCACACACTTGTAATGTTATGTAAGGTTTTATCCTTCATTTATAAATTTTAGCTTTAAGGAACCAAATCTTAGAAATTCGGTTTTGATCTGATTAATTGATATTAATCAAAATTGTATAATTTATACCTTATTAACAACTCGTCCAGCGAGTATTAACAGTATACATTCAGCAATGCTTCTTATTACTGATTATAATACAGAATTTATTGGGAAATTTGCCTGAGCAACAGGTAACACGATCTATGGCAAATAGTTTAATGATTTGAAAATCAAGGCACCAGACTATTCATTAAAAATGAATCAAGCATTTATTTACTATTCTAGGGTACAATACAAGTAACCAAAACACATACACACACATATTATGGCAAGATCAAAGCAGTTTGAAGGAAGTTAAATATTCTCTTTTCTTGAGAAATAAGGACGACCTTATGGGGACGTCACAAACAGGAGACTCAGTTATTGTTATCTTTTAACGATTCATTCAATTCAACCAGCTTCAGCGAATAAGAGATTTGTTTGTTTACTTATCGTGCGTTGGGATTGAAGGCTGTTCTTAGGGGTTGCAGGAGAGAAGCCCAGGACTTTTCCTGCTGACGTGTTGTTGTCGCGTGACGTCACTCGGGATTCCTCCTTTGGATTTGATGACTCTCTGGCGGCACGCAAATAGCGAGTTTGAAGTTCTTACGCAGCAGTTTGCAAGTTTTCTTTGGTGGTCAGACGTGGCCGGTGGTTGAAGTCTTTTGATGATCAGCCAGATGTTTCACAGCACGATCGAGGGGCAACGCCCAGACTTTCAGCCAAGTCTCTTGCAATCACCAGTTGTTTCACCCCGTTCTTTGTTTGAGCTGAGCGTTGTTCAAAGTTGGGGTGTCTGTTTTATCGGACAGAATTAAGTCCATCCTAGTCACTGTCTGACCCAATCATAATGTCTGTGTAGGGTGGAGCCCCGCCCCACACGACTAAAACTTTGTGCATACATTATCTGCTCATAAATATGTCACCTAAGCCACAATATCCTAGCAGATTTCTACAAAGTGTTATAATCATACCTTATGAGGATAAAAGTCAACATTCATCTAATTCAATGTACTGGACTCATCATAACGTGAAATTTAATACCAAACATGAGATAGTTATATATTGAATACCTATAATTTTACCTACCAAATGGTTTAAGTCCTAAGTTCTGATAACTACAGTCAGATATATGAAACAAAATACCACATTCATATACAAATATCGTCTCTTGAGTATATTGCTTTTTAATAGCAGAAGTCCTGTCTGGAAGATCCTTTGTTCATACAATGTTGGGTGTTCTTTCCCTTTTGGAAAGAAGAAGAGAAAGGCACATTCCTTTAGAAGGCGGGAAACCAGAGCTGAGGTCGTGAGGTCATGAGGAGTCTCACGTTGGGTGTCTCTGGTGATCTTCTTTGCTGAGACGAAGTCGTAAGTCAGTCAGATTTTGTTTATCGGAAAGGTATTTTATGTTAGCGGGGTCGCAGTATCGCGAACGCTCGGTTCTGGAGCTTCTCCAAAGGAGTAATTATGGGTTGTTAAACTCCGAACAGATGTAGCGGGCCTTCATCCTCACCTTATCATGTTTTACGAGTCTCGAGGTGAAAAGGGAGTATGGCCGGACGCTAGTGTTGTGTTGGTCATTTGCTCATTTTACGAGCTGATGAAGTTAGATTAGTTTCCAGTGGAATGTGACTTAAATTACACGTGTGTGCGTTCTTTTCGACCAGGTTCTACACACTCTATTTAAACCCTTGACTTTGTTTCCCTCACTGCCGAGTAGTGTATGCGTTTACCGCTCCCCTAGCCGTAGCAACTCTACAGAGCCCTTGTCAGTATCCTAGTCTTGCATTGCCTGTTTTCCTGTGTTCGTTTTCTAGCCCGTGTTTCCTGGATTAACCCTTTCCGTGCCATTCCGTGTTTCTATTCAGTTCCTGTATTGTCCTGCGTTTTTCATTTTGTCTTGTCCCTGCCATACCTGTTTGCCATTGCTCGACCCTGCCTGAATTTATGACCATGCCTGTAAATAAAAGCTTGCACTTGGATCCGCATGTCTCGTCAGCCACGTTACAATCACATTGTCACTGACTATAGTCTAGCGTGAGTTTAAGCACTCAGAAAACTCCCGTTATTATCAATGAAGCTGTCTACACTGTCAAATAAATCTTACTTACATCTGCACATTGTTGTTTATGATGAAAGAATTCAGTCAGCAAGTGTCCGCACTGAACAAAAGCGATGACTCATCTGAACACTTCTGACTGACCGTTGCATTCATAAACTCAACAGAATCATGCGTGATTGGTTAAAATGCGCAACGCTGTAAAAAGAAATATGATCCGATCTAAATGTAATGCTGCAATCAACACTTTTAATTTCATTTTTACTTTATTCGGCTCAAGCCCCAGTTAATTTCAGACCCGTTGCCAGGGGAAGGCTATGAGACGCATTCGGCCAGATCACTGAAAAGAGAGAACTGACTCAAAAGAATGATTAAATCACAAACAATAATTGCTGAAATATTTGTGGGGAAAATGTTTCTCAGAGTGCTCATGGTACACACAGTGCATACAGCCGTACACCTGCAGCCGCCACTGCACACACACACGTTCATTTTTGTGAAAAGTGGGGACATCCCATAGGCGTAATGGTTTTTATACTGTACTTACTGTATGTGCTATTGCCCTACACCTAAACCTACCCCTTACAGGAGACTGTGCATTTCAACTTTCCCCAAAAATACCTCGTTTTGAAAAGTGGGGACATGGGTCAATGTCCTGAGATGTCACCTTCACCTTGTAATACCTGTGTCATACCTTTGTCATTATACAAATCTATGTCCTGACTTTTCACAAAAACGCGCGCACACACACGGTTTTGTGAAAAACTGGTACATATGAAAAATACATCACATATGGGGACATGCCTTTCTAAAGCTGCCAGAGCCAAGCTGAAAACAGTTTTAGGTTGTCAATAGCCTTGTTATGACAGCCATCTGAGATTTTCATTTAAAGCATATTTTTGCACAACCTGATTTTTTACCCACATATAAGGACAAATATTAATTTCATCACCTTTTAGGACATAAAAAACACACATACACTGATGTCTAAATCATACCTCCATGTTGGTCCCATGGTGAAAAGTGAGTCCTAAACTACACACACATACACCGAGGTCTAAATCATTCCTAGGCTACATATTGGCCACATAGTGAAGAGTGAGGGAGTTAAGAACAAGATAATCATACTGATTAAAAAGATTGTTCTGCTGTGAAGTAGAGTTTGACTGAAGACGCAATAAAATAGAAACATTTTTCACAGCGGTCATCGCAAGCTGTCTATATGATCTGCAGTTCTTAGTTCTAAACATGCTGAAATAAACCACCCACTAAAAAACTATTTGTTTTGCATAAATAAGGCCCTTTCGCACTGCATGAACCTTTTCATAGTACCCGAACTAATTGTGGAACTACCCACTTTTTGGCATATTTGCACCGCAGGAACTAGGAACTGTTTTAGTTCCCGGAACTCCGTAGCTCCTACTTCAGAGTAGGGTCTAAATCAGTTCCATGGGAACTATCTTGACGTAAGTGTATGCTGATTGGCTAAACGCGTACGAAAACGCCCTCACCCGCCATGATTTAAAACACTGTGTAAACACATACTGTGTAAACATCGCATCAACTTATATTTCGCAAGAATGGAGAACAGCGATAGATGGATGGACGGACGGACGCTGAAGTGCAGGCACTTTTGAACATTTTGAACTCCTTTCCGATCTTTCAATCGCTTGACGTATAAGTTACGTCAACATTCCATGTCCATTATTGTGAACCCCGCAAGACACAACAACAACACAGCTCCGATCACAGCGTCCTCCATCCTCCTGTTGTTAACGTTGTTCTTCTTTGTTTTCGTTGTTGAACGCCGCACACAAATGACGTCGCTGTTGACCGGCTTACGTCACTTCTTAGTACCCACTGTCGGTGCGAATGCAACCCTTTAAATGGTACTGGAAAATAGTTCGCACAAAATCGTCCCAGTACTTTAGTACTGTACTTTTAGTTCTGGAACTAAAGCGGTGCGAAAGGGGCTATAGTGCTCGTCCAGACACTCACTAAAACAAGGTATTTATCGAAGGGCAACCTATTGCTTAAAGTATAGATCCACTACTGAATTCACAAATATTAATTTCATCACCTTTAAATGTATAGAAATGTATAGAAAAATCTGTCCTATCAACTGTGTTGTCTTTTCAAAGCAGTAATTCTGTTATTAATATAAAACTTAATAGCAGACCACTCTCTGTTTTTCAGTGCCTGAGGTTCGGCCAGCAGGCATGAGACACAGTCCATCTTCCCAGGCACTCGACAGCTGCGTATGAAATGCATCATATGCTTTTCAACCGCTCCAACCTCTTCTTCCGAACACTTCCTTTTGACACTGACTTTTGAGCCTAATAAAAAAAAAAAAATTTTTTTAAATGTAATTCCTGAAATACAAGGCAAATCAGTCAAAGCCAGAGAAAAGAAAGACCCATAAAATATTGTTACATACCAACGCTAATAATACTCGGTTTTTGAGAGCGCCATGTCTCAAAAGGGCTTAAGATACTGTATATATCTATAAATGTAATGCATCTACAGCAAGTTAGTTCAGCAACAACTCCCTTCCCACCAAATTACTGAAGTCTAAATCATACCTACATATTAGGACCATGGTGAATACTGAGTCTTGAGCTATGTGGGATTACAAATTTATTTAAATGTTTAATTTAGATTCCAATGTAATAGTGTACAAACTGAAGAAGTTATATACATTGTATTTAGCATTTATGGTGAAGATGATGACATCAGATGAACGATTCAAGAGGTCCCTGCCAGTTCCTGTTCTCTTATTGTAAGTCTAATGAGCCAGACGACGGAGACTCTTGCCTTTTGTTTGTAATTGCTCTTGATGCCCCTGCCCCAATCTTTGGGCAGTTAGGCTGATTAGATTAGGAGTGGTTAAATGGGGCAGGATTCTATACCTGAATACCTCATTTGCATGCTTAAAGGTCGTCACCCAGGTGCTTTGTTTTCACTCCTAAGCACTGCCCCCTAAATGTATATATAAACTACAATGTATCACTGCTTTAAGTTAGACTTGGATGACTACAGCGACGCACAGCGAGTTCTCAATAAACAGTAACTTCTGTATGAAAGATATCCCAACGTCTCCTGGTCTTCACTTCTGAGTTGCCTAAACTTTAGAAGATATAGGTTTACAACAGATGGTGCCGTGACCCGGATAGAGTTCCAGCTTCCTCACCTGAATCCAGTTTGAAAACTTCAAGCTCAAACAAAGATCTGCTTCCAGACTGCATCTTTTGGAATCCAGCGAAAACTTCAAGCTGAACAAAGATTTCCAGACTGAATTTTTCTCTCAACCAAGGTTGTGGTGAGTGCTGTCTCTAATCCAAAAGAACCTTTAAGACCAGTACAAATTTGTTTATCCTCTGCGCCGTCAGAGAAGAGTTAACAGACAACTGTAGGGTTTGGTTAACTAAGTTTTCCTCTAAAAAAATGAACTTTTAGAGATGAAGTTACCCTCTGTCCAGGCAGGGAAGTTTAGCATCAAGTGCTAATATTGTTTTATCCTCTGTTCTGTGTAGGCAGGGAAGATTGGCATTTACGTGCTAGTTATTTTGGTTTATCCTCTTTTCACAGAGAAGTTTAGCATTTCATGCTAATAATTTTGGTTTATCCTCTGTTGATCAGAGAAGTTTTAGTGTTTTGATTGTGTGGTAACAAAGTTAACAATAGTTAAGCTGTGTTAACAAGTGTACCCTCTGTTGATCAGAGAAGTTTTAGTGTTTTTGTTTGTGTGGTACAGAAGAAACGTACAAAATGGTTAGAAGGAATGCTAGGCTGATTCCAACAACAGAAAAGGGTGGTCTTGCGACTCCTTTGTGGTCAGATAGCGAATTCAAATCACTGTTAGGAGTGCAAATGAACCTAATAGTCACTGAAAAAGTTAGACAAGAACTAATTCAGAAATATGAGATCCATCCAGATAAGACTTGGTCTGTAGATGAGTGTAAAAAGGTATTAGGAGCATGTGTTCGCAAGAACAATGTGAAAGGCATTATCTGCTGCCACAGAGAATTTGGTTTAGCACTAGCTACACAACAATCTCAGCGTAACTCAGAGCTAGAGAAACAGAACAATGAGCTTCAAGCTAGAGTGTCCTCTTTGACTAAGAAATTGAACCGCAACAAAGCTGCAGCAAAACTGATGTGGAAGTTAGTCAGCCGGATAAAATTTACCCTGATTTACAAGCATTCTTTGAAAGAGATGTAGCTCTCAATCAGTAATTGATGTGCCTGTAAATTTGGTCAATGTTTGTGGTGCTCGGAGAAGATCTCAAGGCATTGAGGAAACTGAAAGTGTTCCTCTCAACTCTTCTGTTGTGCAAATACAAACTGTTGCCAAAACACTAGGACCTAAAGATATAGAGACTGTCTCAGAGCTTACCCTCAGCACGCACACATTTTTCTGAATTTAGAAGAGTATTGATCAGTAAAATGCGCCTTTACGACATGTCTTTAACAGAGGTAACGCAGTTGATGTCACAAATTCTAACTGAATCTGAATTCAACAGTTTTGAATCTGCTGTTACTTCTGAACTGCGACATGCAAGTAAAGGTGATTTAAGAGAAGGTATTTTGAAAATCCTAAAGAATATCTTAGGACCCAAAATAGATTGGTCTAGAATTACTACCTGTGTGCAAAAGAAAGAAGAAACTGTGAGTGAATATACTGAGAGATTTTGTCAGTCAGCTGTAATTTACAGTGGAATTGTTGATGACCCTGAAAGTGTGCTAGATGACAAGGGACCCCTAGTTCGTATCTGGTCAGATGGCCTTGTAGCCGAATACAGAAAAGCTTTACCATTCTTAGATCTAACTTGGTCTAACAGAACTCTCAGAAGTAACCTAGACAGGTTAGCTACATGGGAAAGAGATGCTGATGTCAAGGCAAAAGTGAGAGTAGCAGCAGCTACGTTTAACACAACAAAACAAGACAAGAGATGGTCTAAAAGAGAAGGCAAATGCAACTACTGTGAAAAATTAGGACATTGGGAGAAAGAGTGTAGGAAGAAGTTGCAAAATAGTAAAAGAAATGCTATGCATAATTCTGCTCCTCCTCAGCCTGCCTACAACCCTGAAGTAGTTCCGCCAGTGACCACTGAAACTTTAGGACAGCTCGTACAGGCTCTGGTAAGAGCACAACAAGACCAGGAAAAAAACTAATTGTTGGGGCTGTGAGTAGCTACCTTTCCCCTGTAATCCATCACAATGACAAAAGAATTTTTGTGAAAGGTAGCATAAAAGAGAAAGAGATAGATTTTTTGCTTGATACAGGTGCAGAGTGTACAGTAATTCCTACAAAATTGGCACAAGTTTTAAACATCCCATACAAGAAAACCAAACTTTGTTTAACTGGCGTAATAGGTGAAGATTCTGTTTTGTATGAAACCCCGCCCATAGAGGTACAATTTGGCCCAAAACTCTGACTACAAAATTGCTATGTGCTCCATTAAATACAGGTGCAATTTTAGGCATGGATCTTCTGAGACAAGTACATCTAACGTTAGACGTGTCCTCAGAATCCGCTAGCATAAAAATTTCCTCAGCACAAGTTTCTACCAATAATGCAATCCCTACTGAGTATGCTTTCTTACAGAATCATCTAATTTGGGCTAAAGACAAGGATGATTGTGGTTTGTTAACAGGTGTAGAACCAGTTAAATTGACGGAAATCCACCTCCGGTCACCAAACAATATCCGATTAATAAGGAAGCTATACAGGAATCAAACCTATTGTAGAAAAGTTGCTGAAGCAAGGAGTGCTAATTAAAACCAACAGTCCATGTAATTCACCCATATGGCCCATCAAGAAATCAAATGGGGCATGGAGACTTACAATAGACTACAGAGTAGCCAATAAACATATTGATAAAATCACCCCCCTAGTGGCAGATCCATCTACAATTTGTAATGGCTTACCATTAGATTGTAAGATTTTTTCAGTAATTGATATGTCTAATGGATTCTTTTCTGTACCGTTGCACTCTGACAGCCAGTCATGGTTAGCTTTCACAGTTGACTATGAACAATACCAGTGGACACGTCTGCCACAGGGATTTCAGAATTCGCCGACCATATACCATCAGGCTGTCAGACGTGATTTGTGTGACCCAGAATGTCCAGTCAAACAGTCCACTATGATTCAATATGTCGATGATATTATGCTTGCCTCAACAGACCACGAGGTACATCAAATTGAATTGACAGCATTGTTGGACTATTTGCATAAAAAAGGACACAAATGCAGCTTTCACAAAGCTCAAATTGCTAAAAAGCAAGTCACATTTCTGGGTCAAACAATTGGTGCAGGAAATAGATCCATTACACAGGATCGAGCGGCTTCAGTCAAAGCCATACCTCCGCCTACTACCATTAAAACACTCCGCTCATTTTTAGGAACAGCAGGTTACTGTAGACCTTGGATTGAAGACTATGCCTCGATTGCAGCCTCTCTATGATTTGTTGAAAGGCCATGGTAAAGATTCAGATACTGTTTGTATGGAAGAAATTAATCTCAAAGCTTTTAATGATTTGAAGAGAGCACTATGTCAAGCACCAGCATTAGGAATTGCCCAATCAGATAGACCCTTTGTGCTTTATGTCCATGAACACTTAGGCTTTATGACTGCATGTCTAATGCAAGATCATGGGGCAGCTTACGCCCAATTCATTACTATTCTGGTAAACTTGACATAGTCGCTCAAGGTATGGGCCCATGCCTCAGAGCAGTACAGGCAGTTCATCTAGCGCTTCAGGCTTCATCAGGAATGGTGTTAGGTCAGAATGTAAATGTAAAATGCCCTCACGCAGTGTCTGCACTAATGAATCAAGCAAAAGTCACTTCTGTCACCTCCTCCCGTTGGGGAAATTGGTTAGCAGCTCTCACAGCCCCGAACATTGTTATACAGCGTGCACCAGTCACGAACCCATCCTCATGTATGATGTCTGCAATGACTGAAGTTGTGTTAGAGGGTGAAGGTGAAATGACTCATGATTGTGTTACGCTTACATATGCAGCGACAAGTGAAATAGCAGAAACTCCCATAGAGAACGCAGAATTGGAGTTGTTTGTTGATGGTTCAGCTCAAGTTATTGAAGGTAACAGACGAGCAGGATATGCAGTAACTTCCACCACTGAAGTAGTTGCTTCAGGTCGTCTTCCAGATCATTTTTCAGCTCAAGCTGCAGAACTAGTAGCCTTAACAAGAGCATGCACGCTAGCTTCAGGATCAGCTGCAAATATCTACACAGATTCCAGGTATGCTTTTGGGGTAATTCATGATTTTGGTGTTATTTGGCAAACCAGACAATTTCTAACTTCTGCTGGATCCCCCATTAAGCATGCTGGATTAGTGAAAGATTTAATGTTTGCCATGAAACTCCCAAAGAAATTAGCGGTGATCAAAGTGAAAGCACACCTCACAACTAATACTACGGAAGCTAAAGGTAATGCTCTTGCTGATGTAGCGGCTAAACAGGCTTGTTTCTATGCAACTGTACAAGTGTGTTCAGGTAGTACAGCACAGAAGACAATTCTACCTCCTGAATCAATCATTGATCTGTATAAAGACATTCCTCTATATGAAGCATGGACATGGTTAGACAAAGGAGCCACTGTGGATTCATCCGGCTGCTGGACCAAAGGGGGAAAGTATGTTGCTCCCGAATCACTGTTGCCATATTTGGCTCAACAAATACACAATTTGGGTCACAGTGGTCCAGCAACGATGAATCACAGGTTCTCAAATCAATGGTGGAATCCAAAATTCAGAAACATAGCCACTGAAACAGTCAAGAGATGTGTAACATGTCAGAAAAATAATGAGGTACCAGCAGCCACCACACCAGCAGCACATACCCCAGCTCCACCAGGGCCATTTCGTCACCTGCAAGTTGATTACATATCATTGCCCCCTTGTAAAGGAAAAACTGACGTTTTGGTAGTAATAGACAAATTCTCAAGATGGGTAGAAGCTTATCCAACAGGGCGTGCTACAGCTGCACATACTGCTAAATGTCTTGTTACTGATTTCATTCCCAGATGGGGATTACCAGATTGCATTGACTCAGATCAAGGTACCCACTTCACAGGACAGGTAGTCAAGGAAGTGTCTAGAATGTTGAAGATTAAGTGGAACCTTCACTGTCCCTATAGGCCACAAGCATCAGGACAAGTTGAACGATCAAACAGAACAATCAAAACCAGGCTAAGCAAAATGCATCAGGAAGGAGTACCATGGGTTGAAGCACTGCCCGCAGTACTGTGTAGTATGAGAGCGTCACCTAACAGATCAGTAGGACTGAGCCCTCATGAGATTATTCCTGGGCGTCCTATGCAGATGCCAGGTGTGATTGATCTTAGAAATGCTGATGTTCACATTGCTTCAGATGCCCTGATCGCTACTGTGAAAACCTCACAAAGGCAGTACAGAGTGCCAGAGAGAGAGTTGAGTCGTGTTGGCAGACTCCACTAGAAGGTGGACACACTATCATCCCAGGTCAATGGGTCATGATAAAGTCGTTCAGAAACAAGCCATTAGAGCCTAAGTGGTGCGGACCGCATCAAGTGATGTTGATTACAGCAGCTGCAGTATTGTGTCAGGAAGGAAAACTTGGACTCATGTGTCACACTGTAAAGTTGTTCCTCCACCTACAGGGATAGGTTAGGACACATGGACCAGTGAGGAGCCCAGGGAAGAACCAGAGCAACAGGCTTCGGGGGCCAACCCTGCGGTGAACATCCCCTCATAGGCCTTTCCCATCCACTAGTCCACCCTCACCTCACTGTTCTTTAGGTGTCAAAGGAATTAAGAAATAGGGAAAGAAGGAACAACAATAGCAGACGCAGATTGAACAGAGGATACAACCCTAATGTTTGTAGTCTTTAGAACAAATACTGCTGTCTTTTGTTTTCTTTCTTCCTCTGTGCAGATACCACTTGATGGCTGTTCCAAGACCCATGCGCACCGAACTCCTCACCTGCGTATGAAGCCACAACCTCTAAAAGACAACGAGACCCACTGCCGAGCCAACTGTCACGGAAGACAGAACAAAGAAAAAAATACACAACGCAGAGAATCACATACGAGAACTTCAGTCATCCAGCAACATGATCAAGACATTCTTGATCTTTCAGCAAAATTACACCTGATGGCTGAAGATAATTCTTCATGGTTCGGAAACCTGTTAGTATCAAGTGTTTCATGCAACAAATGACTCACGCCCATCACGAGAAACGACAGTTCCAACCAGAAAAGACTATTAAGAACTTCACGGAGCTGCATGTTTGTTTCTGTGTCAGCATGCAGTTCGTCCCTACAGACAATCAACACAGAACAAGTGCTATGTGCCTGTAACGATCACATGTTACAAGAATGAACTTTTAAGTGTCTAAATTTGTATTTTGTGAGAGTTATTAGAACTCTCAAAGGGGGAATTGTGGGATTACAAATTTATTTAAATGTTTAATTTAGATTCCAATGTAATAGTGTACAAACTGAAGAAGTTATATACATTGTATTTAGCATTTATGGTGAAGATGATGACATCAGATGAACGATTCAAGAGGTCCCTGCCAGTTCCTGTTCTCTTATTGTAAGTCTAATGAGCCAGACGACGGAGACTCTTGCCTTTTGTTTGTAATTGCTCTTGATGCCCCTGCCCCAATCTTTGGGCAGTTAGGCTGATTAGATTAGGAGTGGTTAAATGGTGCAGGATTCTATACCTGAATACCTCATTTGCATGCTTAAAGGTCGTCACCCAGGTGCTTTGTTTTCACTCCTAAGCACTGCCCCCTCAATGTATCACTGCTTTAAGTTAGACTTGGATGACTACAGCGACGCACAGCGAGTTCTCAATAAACAGTAACTTCTGTATGAAAGATATCCCAACGTCTCCTGGTCTTCACTTCTGAGTTGCCTAAACTTTAGAAGATATAGGTTTACAACAGCTACACACACACACACACACACACACACTGATGTCTAAGTCATACCTACATATTAGGACCATGGTGAATACTGAGTCTTGAGCTACACTGTAGTGACAAAGCAGTATACTTAAATTTATTCATATGCACTTTAGTATAACTAAGTGTATTTGTGGCCCACTATAAATTGGTATACCTAAAGTCTGTTAAATTGGAACAACTAATTTTGGTAACACTTTAGAATGGGGAACACTTATTAACTACGACTTTTCCCTCAATAAATTCATAATTTGCTGCTTATTAATAGTTAGTAAGGTAGTTACTAAGCTTAGGTATTGGGTAAGATTAGGGATGTAGAATAAGGCATTAATATGTGCTTAATTACTACTAATAAATGGTGGCTAATATTCTAGTAATATGCACACTAAGAAGCAACTAGTTAAGAGACCCTAAAATAAAGTGTTACCCTAATTTTGTACTAAATGCATTTTAACTAAAGTTGCATTTAATATACTTGTTAGTAGATGGTTTATAAGCTATTAGTTGATATATTATAAATCATTGAAGTATTTGTGTCAAAATAGTTTTGTATCATCTCGATAAACAATTGTTAATCATGAACAAATGATGAACAAACCATTAGTACATGATCAGTATATGATTTATTGTAAGCTGGTCCGTGTTCAAAAGCACAAACATGCAGGTATGCTAAAGCACTATTTTTAAGAAGAGTAATTCTGAAGTGGATACAAATTTATAAATGCCTTAGTCAGCTGATTCCAGTGGGTTGTGTTAAATCCTTTCACTCATCAGCACAGACTTGTGTTCTGTGTGGAGTGTGTGGGATCTAGTGATAAAGTGAACCTCTGAACCGGTTTTACCTTCCACTGAAGATCACATCAGGTGCACAGAGTTAAAGACTCCATGTGTGTCAGAGAAGACACCCGTATATACCCTCACCAGTCAGCCCTTACACTGCAGTACACACTACAAAGTGTTCAACACCTGTTATACTGTAGATAATGTGTAAACGCATGAATAAATCACTTACAAAACTTTCTGCAGCCCCTATCCAAAGTGAAGAGAAGAGTGAAGAGAGGGGCGGGGTCAGCAGAGCTCATTAGCATTTAAAGAGACATGGACTAAAAACAGCTTGATGAAAACAGAGCTGATTTTGACAGGGGAAAAAAGGTTTGAGAGATTTTAACCAAAGTTTGTTATAGACTTTTCATTAAGACCCTAAAGAATCATATCAGCTTGTGGAAATGGGCATCCGATGACACCTTTAAGCCTACATTAAACCTTTTTATTGTAATAAATTTTACTTATGACAAAATATATTTTTAGTGTGTTTCCTAAAAGATTCAAAAAACCACGGTCACGTAATGTCAGCCCGTCCAATCACAGCTGAGCTGAGTTTCACTCAAGGATCACGAAAAGAAAAAGGTAAGCATTTCAAGCTTCTTTATTCCTATTTAAAGCACTTTTGAAAGTTTGATTTGTTGTATCTTATTATTTTGAAGATTAACCAGCTCAGCAACACTAATGTATTAGCTAGCAAAGAGGAATCAACATGACATTACATCAAATTTATCAACGGCAAATGTTAAATATGCTGTGTTTTACACCACAGTTTGTCAGTGGGAAAATTTAAAAAAAATGTTTTGTGCTTTTTCAGTTAGACACAGACAAACAAGCCCGGTGATTTTTGTCTTTTAAACCAGAAAGATGGCTGACAGATCTAACCGACACTCACGCAAAGGCAGCGTGGAGTGCTGGGATGTCAAAGTCAACAAGACGGCTGCAATACTACGGGCCTAAAGTGAAGCAAGTAGAATTCATTGATTTAATTGATGGGTTTTAGTGTTATGCGAGATGTCATCACTTCATGAAAGGTTATTTAAGTATATTTCTTCATTTTTGGATGAATTGCTATTTTTGCAAATGTAGCAGCACAAATGGGTCTTCTGAAGCAGTACAAGATTTTACCACATGAAGGACATCATGGTATCCAAGGATGTTAGATCACCATTTTTGATTCAAACTGTATTAATAGAATGAAAAACATATTAAATTCCAGTTTGCCTTTGATTCAGAGTCGTTATGCTTCACAACTAGAACTAGAACTGTCAAGACCCAACTCGTATTCTTGTCACGAATCCTGTCCGTTCACTCACCACCAGAGGTCACCCGCTCATCACATGGACTTCTGCACTGCACTACACTACTGTTGCATTTCACCAGACTACAATTCCCATCATCCATTGTACTCACTGATTGCGCACACAGCTGATTGCACTGATCACACACCCTACTTAAGCCATGGACTTTCTCTCCCTCACTGCTGAGTATTGTATGCATTATCGCTGCCCTACAGAGCCCTGTTAGTTTCCCTAGTCTTGCCTGTTTCGGATTGTGTTTTCCCCTGCCTGGACTCTTGCTTACGTTTTGGATTACCTCTCTTGTCAAGCCCCTTTTTATACTGTTCGCTGTCGTCTGACCCACGCCCGTTTTAGATATCTCTCTGCATTGCCTGCCATTGTTCGACCCTGCCTGTTAAGACCACGACTCTGATCAATAAAAGCTCGCACATGGATCCGCATGTCTCTCGTTTCGTCAGCCCCGTAACAATGGTAGGCTTTCTTAATATGATTACAAAAAAGGTCTTGTGTGTTACATTTCCACTTGTACCCATCTTAAAGTTGCTTTGGGTTTGTATAAAGGTGTTGATTTATTATTTATATTTATTTGGTTGTTCTATTAATGAAAAACCCAATTCAATTCAAGCTCAAGAACATTCAGCTGATACACCCCAATCCCAATTACAGGTGCTGGTCATATAATTAGAATATCATCAAAAAGTTGATTTATTTCACTAATTCCATTCAAAAAGTGAAACTTGTATATTATATTCATTCATTACACACAGACTGATATATTTCAAATGTTTATTTCTTTTAATTTTGATGATTAGAGCTTACAGCTCATGAAAGTCAAAAATCAGTATCTCAAAATATAAGAATATTACTTAAGACCAATACAAAGAAAGGATTTTTAGAAATCTTGGCCAACTGAAAAGTATGAAAATGAAAAGTATGAGCATGTACAGCACTCAATACTTAGTTGGGGCTCCTTTTGCCTGAATTGCTGCAGCAATGCGGCGTGGCATGGAGTCGATCAGTCTGTGGCACTTTAATACAAGATATTTACAGTCTGATGTAGTAAAACGAATAAGTTGTATGAACATGCCCTCTGACCTTACCTCTTTTACTCTGTTAACAGATGCTGTTCTTGTGGAGTTTCCACACACAAGTACATCTGATGTGTGAGCGGCCATCAGGCGCACATGTAACAGAGCAATTCTTTATAAAATTGCAATATTTTTTTGGACATGTATAATTTAAAGTTGTTTTGTATTGTATTGTTTTTGTTTTGTTTTATTGTATTTCTCTTACATGTATGAAAAACGCCTATTTTTTTTGTAAATTCAGCAAAAAAAAAAAAGGAAAAAAAAGAGAAGTGGTGTTGCTGCTGTTACAAAATGTTTTATGTTTGTTCCTTTCAGCGTACTTTTTATTTAAAAACATAGTTGGTGCATTTTATGTTTTGCAATGCTAAAACAATTTGAGGTTTAAATAAACACTTTGAATTGTTAATAATGTGTCTCTGTCTGTCACTGAAGTTATGTATTTATTAGTGCTGGGCAACGATTAATCGCATCCAAAATAAAAGTTTTTGTTTATATAATATATCTGTGTGTACTGTGTATATTTATTATGTGTATATAAAGACACACACATACAGTATATATTTTGAAAAGATTTACATGTATATATTTATTAATATAATTTATATGATATATTTAATATATAAACATAACACATTTTTCTTAAATATATACATACATGGGTGTGTATTCATATATACATAATAAATACACACATATATTATGTACACAAAAACTTTTATTTTGGATGCGATTAATCGTTGCCCAGCACTAGTATTTATTGTAATGACCTAGAAGTGGATTCAGCATTGGGGGGAAAATTAGCATATTTTTACTCAATAATACATTTATAGCATATTGTTTGTGTGTTTCAAAGACACTCATAATTAATTTATGTACTTTTACAAAAAAAAGTACACTTTAATATCACTAATCAAGCATGTAATTAGGCATACAGTCGTGGTCATAATTATTGGCACCCTTGGTAAATATGATCAAAGAAGGCTCTGAAAATAAGCCTGCGTTATTAATCCTTTCGATCTTTTTTTTTTTTTTAATTCACAAAAATCTAACCTTTCATTGGATAATAAGAATTTAAAATGGGGGGAAATATCATTATGAAATAAATGTTTTTCTCAAATACACGTTGAACACAATTATTGGCACCCCTAGAAATTCTTAAGAGTAAAATATCTCTGAAGTATATTCCCATTCATATTCACAATTTTGAGCACCCCAGGGTGATTATGAACATGAAATTATCCAGCCATGGCTTCCTGATTCACAGAAATATGAATAGGAGGGAAAACAAAGCCAAATTCCCTTAATCATCCATCACAATGAGAAAAAACAAATATACAGTGGGGCAAAAAAGTATTTAGTCAGCCACCAATTGTGCAAGTTCTCCCACTTAAAAAGATGAGAGAGGCCTGTAATTTTCATCATAGGTATACCTCAACTATGAGAGACAAAATGAGAAGAAGAAAAAATCCAGAAAATCACATTGTATGTACACAATTTTTTTTTAAGAAGAATGAAGTAAAAAAAGAAAAGAGGAATACTGTCAGAGACTGCAGTCTTTCTACTCCACTCAGAAAAATTTATATTCTGAGGTAAATCTTCACTTCACAAGAAATATTTTCAATGACTTTCAATAAATTTACATGAATGAAAAAAATAAATTCCTATGAATTTAAAATGATAGAAATCTTCTCAGAGTATGAGGGGAAAAAAGGGAATCCCTGACAGAGGACTCATTTTTTAAGGTAAATGTTTCCTTCACAAAAAAATGTGTTCATGTAATAGTCTTATTAATTGAAAATTGTTGATAAAATGTCTTGTGAAGTAAAGATTACCTCAGAAAATCAACTTTTCTGGAATAGGGCCTTCTTTAGGGTTAGGTTAGGGTCATTTTCTGGGTTAAAGCTTTACTTCACAAAACATTTGTTCACACATTTGGCTTATTAATCGAAAGTTATTAATAAAATGTCTTAGAGAGTAAAGATTTACCTGAAAAAAACTTTTCTGTCAGGGAGTGGTGAAAAGGGCTGTCTCTAGGGTTAGGATTATGTTCCTTTTCATTTCAAAGATTCCTGAAAAAAAAGTAGGTCAGGATTCTTTGCCTTGCTGAGTGTAAGAAACTTCTTAAAAAAAAAAAAAAAAAAAAAACCTTAGTGATAAACTTATTTTGACAGGTACTGTATAAATATACATACTTTAACTGTAAGTATTAAATATTTTGTGCATTTTTCTCTTACCCTTAGGATGGCAACACCAAGTCCATACACACGGCCAGCACCCATCCGTTGCAAGTGTGTGGCAAATAGGACGACTAAGAAAGCAGTCTCTTACAATCATGACGGGGAAAAAATAAAAATAGAATCATTTAATGTTAAAACAGTTAGTGCTCTATCCGATGGCACAAACATATACACATCAACAAGTCTTGGAAGATTTTCAGAATTTGAGGAGGGGGTGACGTGTTTTCTAAAAAATGTCACAGTTAGTACCAAGTATGGCCGCCAAAATTTATACTTTGGTCGGACATCAAGCAAATTCAGGGCAGTGCCACTTGCCGAAAAGGCTACAAAAGACATCCTCTGTCCACCATCCCATCCCATCACTGGAGAAGAGGCAGACATCTTTTCTAGGGGGGATTACTTGAGCATCCAAGGCCAAGTTGAGAAAGCGAGTTATTTTAATGTTGTCAATGAATTATCTGGAAATAAATGAAGATGAAAATGAAGAATCACTTTTAAATTACTCACCCACATGACTGACTTTTTTCTGCAGAAACACAAAAGATAGCACTACATTGTGACTAAGTTTAAAACACTGTATAAGCAAAAAATGCATGTGGCTCACTGATCATTTTTTCAAGTTCTTCAGTCAGTTTTGGTGGACAATAGCCTAATATTAAGCAGGTTTATTTAGTCTGCTCTGCTGTGTGCCATCAAGCCTTTCCCAGTCCAACAGTTCCATTACAGTTATTTTCATTTATGCAAAGGGTTCAACAATAATTATCAAGTCTTTGTGAAGAGCTTAAATGCTGGGGAATCTGAAGCCCCCAGAACGAGTAATAGAAATTTAAATTAGTAAAAAGAAACAGCTCAAACATAAAGTAACTGCACATTCTGAATGAGAGTGATTTGACCTGAATAACTTAACTGTTGGCCTACTATTCTCCAGATACAACCGGTGAGAATGACAATGGTCCAGGAGGGCCGTGTCCCCATCTTGGACCCGCGCCTTCGATGTGGCCAGAAGGTCCTGGAGGTTTCACTTTGGCGTTGGAGATGAGGTGGAGCTCACACACCTTAAGGCACTCCTAAAAGAAAATGGAAAAGGGAAACGTAACTCCTCAACGTATACATCCATAAAGGTACACAAATAATGTTGTTTCTCTAGAACTAGGCATGCACAATATTGGACTTCAGGGCCGTCACTAACAATTATTTTTTACTCAAGTAATTGAATGATTATTTTAATGATTAATCAGATTTTTTTCACTGATAATCAGTTAAGTTAAAAGCACCAAATATAATTTTTGACTAGCATAGTATTACATTTGTAGTATTAATGACTTGTTGCTATAATTCTGTTTCAAATTTCATATATTTGATTTTTGATCGTACTCTACTAGTTAAATGCCACTGAAATATCAATAAGCTCGTACGATCATTGTGCTTTTAAAGGAATGAACACTTACAGGAGTTTAAATTGTATTTTTGTTAAAATCCAGATTGCTGAGAGAAAGGTAGTCACTGCTGTTGTGGAGATTGTGGGCGTCTCCAATGTGGAAGACAGACTCACTCTGCTGAGCAGCGACTTCGAGGAGTTTTCAGTCCCTCCCGACCTCTACCGTGGCAGTTTGGAGGACCTCATCGAAAGCTTGCCTGTAAAATTAGAGATTAAGCACATTCATCAGCGTGTTGTAGATATTTCTCTTGTTAATCCTTAAATAAGTTAATTTATTACTAGGTTTAGTTTACATTTAGTGAAATATAGCTTACTAGTTAGTTTGAGTTGCAGTAGTTCATGCAGTACCAGTTTAATAATTCACATTTGGTAGTAGTAGTAGTTAGTAATTTGTAAATAAAATGTTTTTATTTCTTCATGTTTTAAATTTATAAATATATTTTGTATTCAAAAAGATATTGGTCTGATATTTTCACACACGTATACAGTTAGTATGTATAACTGTGGAGCACATGCTAGCATTAGCTATTAATTAACATTCTCAAAAAAGGAGACTGAAGTTCTGGTTTACGTTTTGTCAATTTTTCATAATTAAAGGTATCATCATAGCTATTCTGTGCATTTTCCCTTTGTATTTTACTCTCAGGATGGCAACAGAACATTGTGTAAACGTACCATGCTGTAAAGTCATTATCTGTGACTACTTTTCCAGATCTTCTCTAAGAAGTGAGGATGACAGGCAACCTGGAGATTTGGTTTAAACCTCACACTGCGCATAGTTTGACCTAAGGGTGTGCGATATATATCATCTACGATAATATCACGCATACCTACGTGATGAAATGGGTTAAACAGTGCACGTGCACATTTAGTGTGTTCTTTCACTGCATGATTCAGTCTATTAAAATGCATTAAGAATGATCACAAAATTCAACATATGGGGCAGAAAATGTATATATTTGTTAAAATCACACGAAAAAAAAAAAGCACGATTACAAATCTAATATTGATTTTATACAACAGTTCAATAAACAATAAGTTAATATTAAGAGACTTACGTTTTAGACACCATATTGCCTGTTTTTGCTCCATTTCGCAGATAAAAAAACAAAAACAACTACAGCACTGTTTTGGGTCTCTGAGCAGCATGACGGTGTTTCGTTCCTGAATGAATCAAGCGTTTAAATGATTCGGTTCAGTCTTAATGACTCACTTATTAACAGTGACTTTCTACCACCTACTGGCAGTTTAAATTTCACATTTAAAGTCTATTTTCATTTTTTAAATAATTTCAAACATCCGTATTCACTGTTTTATGTTTAAAATGTCAAATAATTATGCATTTCTAACTGATTAAAGCACTCCATGTCCCTCTGAGCTGCATTAAAGAGTGTGTAAATACATCTAAATGCCACTTCAGATGCAACTTTTGCAAATATTAATTTTGATTATACTGGTCTCATTTGTTTGGTAACAGCCTAAATGTCTTATTATTCTAACTGACTGATTAAAATGTAACAATTTGACTCAAAAGAGAAAAAAAAAGGCTTTATTAAAAGGTAAAAATCAATTTAAACTTATATGAAGAGATTAATTAATCACTGATGTGAACTGAATAATGAATAAACAGAATATCAAAAACTGCAGCTGTCCACAGTAGTCAGATATCAGCACAATAACACTCTGCAAAATATTGTCTAATTATCGTTATCATTATAATGTTGTTGTTTTTTTTGTTTTTTTAAATAGCTAAGGTTTACTACCATTACTACTTTTTTAATATGAATTTTCATCATTTTCAAACTTAAAATCAGCAGGCTTTTATTTTGGCAGGTTGGCGGCAACGATATGGGATGCAGGGATAGTTTTGCACTGTGCTTTGAAAACGGCAGCAGATAGCCTAGATTATTGCTTTTATATAAATCTTATATAGTACAGTTTGACGATCTAAAATGGTAATTGTGCATTAACAGCTGTCAACCATGTCAGCGAGCACATGCGCGGCCTGAACTTAAACATCGCGCATGTGGACCTGCGTAACGTTACCACTCTTGTCCACAACATGCTCTGGTTTTAAATTGCAATAAAATCGATTACATATTGATGTAATATTTACACTGGTGCATGCTATGATTACCACAGAGTCGTGGGCTGCATGTGCCACGTGTGCTTGCTAGCGGTAGCACGTTTAATCGAAAAAAGGACACGAAAGACCTCATTTACTTTCCATTGTAACGTAATATGCCAATGAAATAACTTAGTTAATAAAACAAACTGATTTTGAAACATACTTAATTACCAACCTCTTTCAAAATACAGCGAGGAGTCTACCATTTTTATTTCTTCTTTTTTCTGCGTTTAATTATGGTTGGCAAACTAGTTTATGGTGCATCTCTGCCACCTACTGGAATGGAGTGTGGAGCACTGACGATTAGGGAAAATTACTTAGATCCTGTTCATTATCTGTGAGTCTTTTACATATTTAAATAGTATGGTTTTGCTGCTGAGGCAATGCAAAATATTCCTTCATCATAAGACAACAGCTGCTGACCAAGATCTGTGTTCATTCTCATTGCTGTGTTCTTCAGTGTTCTCATTTTGGCTGCTTCTTTCAACATCCATTTCCTCATCAGGAGCACTGATGTCATTTGCGGACTGTTCATGCTCATTGAGAGTGCTGCATTAATGATGATATCTTTATATTCTGAATGTATTTCTTTTAGTTTTCTTCAAGCAGACAAGACCTTATGCATGTTCAAAGTCTGGAACTGATAGTGACCTTGGTAGCACAGATGCCTTTTCAGTTTCACTGTAAGCAACTGTGATTCACTTCTGGGTCTTGGTAACCAACCTACCTACCTTAGCAACCGCATAGCAACACCCTAGCAACCAGCCAAAGTACCCTAGCAACCGCATAGCAACACATTAGCAACCACCAGAGTTAGCCTAGCAACCATCATAGCAACCACTCTGAGGTCCTTAGAATCTATCTATCTATCAAACTTTAAGCTTCAAACTATTTCAGACTGAAACCCATCAAACTTAAAACTTATAACTTTTTTCAAACTTTCTGGTCCGGCTTTCTCAAGCCAACTTAAAGTTTGTCTCGACAAACTATCTAGTTGATAATATTATTTTGAGTGTGTATTTGGCTTAAAAGCAAGAGTGTTTTATAACGGATGCTGGCTGAAGGTGAAGGGGGATTTTTTCCACTTCAAGCACGGAGTTGAAATATACCCTGCTAAAAAAAACAATAGAAGCCCAATAGAAACCACCACAGAAATTCCAATGGTTTCCATTGAAATACCATTATAAACCATTAGCTTTTTCCAGTAAAACCATTACAAAATTATTTTTTGTATTGCGTTTTTGTAACGGAGCTGACGAGACATGAGGCATGCGGATCCATTTGCAGGCTTTTATTATGAAACATGGTCGAAACACAGGCAGGGTCGGACAGTGGCAAACAGGTATAACACAGGCAAGACAGAGTATACCTAGGACAAGCGTAGGTCTTCGATCGGCAAACAGTATCCAACGGGGTAAGGCAAAGAGAGATAATCCAGGCAGGGGAAAACACAATCCGAAACAGGCAAGACAAGACCAGACTAAGACTAAGAAAACTAAGTGAGCTCCATAGAGTAGCTATCACTTGGAGAGAGATAAATGCTATACAATACTGGAACTAAACAAAACCACAGACTGGCTCAGTAAGGCAGCTAACACTAGGAGAGTGCTACACGCAGAACAATACTCAGCCATCTGTGAACGGAAGTCCATGGTTTATAGGGTGTGTGATTGAGACAGCTGTGTGTACTTGGAAATGCAGTCCAGGGTAAATGTGCAATGTGAGAGTCAATGTGATGGAGGAGTGACCTCTGGTGGTGAGCGAATGAAAGTCTATGAATCAGATTTGTGACAGTTTTGGGCATTTTTCTAATAGGATTTAACATCCCACCAATAGAATCCATCACATACCAGTAGACACCATTATAGTTTCCATTAAAACCAATACAATTCCCATTAAAACCATTACATTTTCTATTGTGTTTTGGGCAGGGTTCTATTGTTTTTTTCAGCAGGGTAGACAAAACTCACAGGTCCTCCCAGGAATAAACTCCTGTTGGAAATGGTAGAAAAACCTGTTTTTGACCTCAAAATAAAGCACTTTCCTTCTGTACACGGCTGTGGGGACGAGCAGTTTTGTGATGCTTGGAATTCTTTATAATTAATTAAAAAACAAATATTGCCACATTGATCGCGCAAGAAGGTCTAATTGTTCAAATAACACATTGTTTTATTTTAAAATATAAAAAAATTGTAACCCTAATGTTTTTTTTGTAATATTTCTGTAAAAGCTAGGGACAGAAAAATGTACGTTTCTGTAGAATGACCCATGTAAGTTTTTGACTCTTCTTAAGCCACATTATAACATAATATATGACCCTGGACCACAAAACCAGTCTTAAGTCGCTGGGGTATATTTGTAGCAATAGCCAAAAATACATTGTATGGGTCAAAATTGTCAATTTATGCCAAAAATCATGTTCCATGAAGATATTTAGTGAATTTCTTACCGTAAATGTATCAAAACGTAATTTATGATTAGTAACATGCATTGCTAAGAACTTCATTTGGACAACTTTAAAGGCGATCAAAATCAATATTTTGATTTTTTTGCACCCTCGGATTCTAGATTTTCAAATAGTTGTATCTCAGCCAAATAATGTCCGATCCTAACAAACCATACATCAATGGAAAGCTTATTTATTCAGCTTCCAGATTATGTATAAATCTCAATTTCGAAAAATTGACACTTAAGACTGGTTTTGTCATCCAGGGTCACATATGTTATTACATACTGCACCTTTAAATATAAATTAAATCCAGGATCAAAATGATGGTTTAAATGTAAACCTGCTTATTTTTCAAGTCAAGTCAAGTCAAGTTGAGCTTTATTGTCATTCCGCTACATGCGGGGGCATACAGTGGAACGAAATGTCGTGCCTCACAGGACCACGGTGCTACATAAATACAGGCATACAACAATGGAGTAAGACAATATAAACCTATACACAACTATCCTACTGATAGATTTTGACTATAAATATAAATATACTATCTATAAAAAGTACCTATACAAACTAAAAATACAAACTATACAAACTATACGAATGCTTCAGATAAGTACTGTACATGTGCAAGGAGAAACATTGAGTTCAAGCAGCTGGCTGGGGAACAGTGCAGGATGATTTGTAGTGCATGAGCATGTAAACATACATATATTACTGAGTTCTTTTGTGGATTTGTGTACACACAGCAGTGTGTGTGAAAAGTGACTAGTGCGCATAGAGGAGAGTGTGCTACTACAGGTGGTTTGTACAGGCCCACTCACCTGTGTGTAGCACACTTGAATTGCACGTTACATGTTACAGGAGGTAGGGGTTTGTATGGGGGTTCAGAGAGGGGCGGGTGATTTGAGTTCAGGGCTCTCACAGCCTGGGGAAAAAGCTGTTGAGCAGTCTGGCAGAGCGGGCTCTGATGCTCCGGCACCGTCTTCCTGATGGTAGGAGCTGGAAGAGACTGTGGGAGGGTGTGTGGAGTCCTTCACGATACTATTGGCTTTGCTGGAGCATCGTGTGAGGAAAATATCCAGGATGGAGGGAGAGGGGCACCGATGATCCTTGCAGCGGTGTTCACTGTCCGTTGTAGGGTCTTGCGGTCTGCTGCAGTACAGTTCCCGTACCAGACAGTGATGCAGCTGGTCAGCACACTCTCAATGGTGCCCCTGTAGAAAGTGGTGAGGATGGGTGGAGGAGACTTGCTCTTTTCAGCCGGCAGAGAAAGTGTAGGCGCTGTTGTGCCTTCTTGGAGAGTGACATGGTGTTGGTGGACCAGGTGAGATCCTCTGTGATGTGCACCCCCAGGAATTTAGTGCTGCTGACTCTCTCCACAGGCGAGCTGTCGATGGTCAGTGGGGGGTGATCACCGGAGTTTCTCCTGAAGTCCATCACAACCTCCTTTGTCTTACTCACATTGAGGGACAGGTTGTTAGTGCCACACCATTCAGCCAGCTGTGCCACTTCCTCTCTGTAGTGCGTTTCATCGTTGTTGCTGATGAGGCCTACCACTGTTGTGTCATCAGCGAACTTGATGATGTGGTTGGAGCTGGACTTGGCAGTGCAGTCGTGGGTCAGCAGCGTGAAGAGCAGCGGGCTGAGCACACAGCCTTGTGGGGCACCTGTGTTCAGTGTGGTAGTGCTCGAGGTGTTGTGGCCGACACGGACTGACTGAGGTCTTCCGGTTAGAAAGTCCAGGATCCAATTGCAGAGGGAATTGTTAAGGCCCAGCAGGTTGAGTTTATTTATGAGCTGTTGTGGGATTATTGTGTTGAATGCTGAGCTGAAGTCAATGAACAGCATTCTAACGTAGGAGTCTTTGTTTTCTAGGTGGGTAAGAGCCAGGTGGAGGGTGGAGGAGATTGCATCGTCCTGTAGAGCGGTTTGGACGGTATGCAAACTGGAGCGGATCGAGTGTGTTGGGGAGGCTGGTTTTGATGTTGTGCATGACTAACCTCTCAAAGCACTTCATTATGATTGGAGTCAGTGCTATGGGACGGTAGTCATTTAGACAGGACACAGGTGATTTCTTTGGTACCGGTATGATTGTTGTGGATTTGAGACATGTGGGGACGACTGCCTGGCTCAGCGAGGTGTTGAAGATATCTGTTAGGACATCTGTCAGCTGTGCAGCGCAGTCTTTCAGTACACGGCCAGGTATGTTGTCGGGACCCGCAGCCTTGCGTGGGTTGATCCTAGATAGGGACTTCCTTACGTCGGCTGGAGACAGACAGAGCGCCTGGTCGTTGGGAGGTGTGGGCAGTTTTTGTGCAGGTGTGTCATTCAGCATTTCAAACCGTGAGTAAAAGTGGTTGAGTGTATCTGGGAGGGATGTGTCATCATCACAGGCCTGTGGCGGGGCTTGTAGTCTGTGATGGTCTGAATGGCTTGCCACAGGCTCCGTGTGTCACTGCTGTCTGTGAAGTGATTGTTGATTTTTTGAGCATATGACCGTTTTGCATTTTTGATGCTGCGGGACAGATTGGCTCTTGCTGTTTTGAGGGCTGCTTTATCTCCTGATCTGAATGCTTCATCTCTGGTCTTTAGCAGCCCACGAACCTCTGCTGTCATCCATGGCTTCTGGTTGGCGCGTGTGGTGATGGTCTTGGTGACTGTCACATCATCAGTGCACTTTTGGATGTAAGCAGTCACAGTTTCAGTGTACTCCTGCAGGTCTGTGTGGTTGTTGTAGGTGGCCGCCTCTTTAAACATGTTCCAGTCTGTGTCCTGGAAGCAGTCCTGCAGTGCTGAGGTGGCATTGTCTGGCCATACCTTGATCTGTTTGTGAACCGGTTTGGCCAGTTTCAGAAGTGGTCTGTATGCTGGGATTAGCATAACAGAGATGTGGTCTGAGTACCCGAGGTGGGGGCGGGGTTCAGCTTTGTATGCGCTCTTAACTGTTGTGTAAACAAAGTCCAGTGTGTTATTTCCCCTTGTTGCAAAGTTCACATGTTGGTAGAACTTTGGCAAAACTGTCTTTAGGTTTGCGTGGTTGAAGTCACCGGCTATGATGAAAAAGCCGTCGGGGTTATTTGTTTGTTGTTCGCTGATGGCGCTGTACAGCTCGCGAAGCGCGTCCTTTGCGTTTGCGCACGGTGGGATGTATACCGCGACAATAACAATGGCCGTGAACTCCCGCGGCAGATAGAACGGTCGACACTTCACAAACATAAACTCCACCAGCGATGAACAGTGTTTTGTCACTACCCCAGCATTTTTACACCATTCTTTGTTGATATACACACACAAGCCACCGCCGCGAGTCTTACCAGACAGTGATGAATCTCTGTCCGCGCGGTAGCAAGTTAGTCCGTGCAGCTGAATGGCGGAGTCCGGGATGTTGTCGTTCAGCCATGTTTCAGTGAAAACAAACACACAACAATCCCTTGTCTCATGCTGTGTAGATCGACTGAGTTGAATTAAGTCCAGTTTGTTTTCCAGAGAGCGAACGTTTGAGAGCATGAGTGTTGGAAGAGCCGGTCTTGTGGGGTTTTCCCTCAGCCTAGCACGTATACCTCCGCGCTTACCGCGCTTCCAAAAGTCTTTGGCGAACATATTTGAGTTTAGGAGTGATTTCCTTATGAACTAGCGGTAAATTTACACTATTTGGAGACGAACAGACGACATTAAAAGACAAAAAAGCACCGTCTTTGGGACCTGGAGCAGCCGCCGCGTCTGATCGCGCCGCCATCTTAGTAAGACAAGGTTTAAAGATTAGTGCAACAGAATTGTTAGAAAAACCTCGATTTAATCTAGATTTAAACTTAATCCTTATTGGTGCAACCCACCCATAATCTTTTATACAGGAAATATGTTTGCACAATTTACAACAGAAATATGTAACAGTGTAAGAAGAGAGAAATACGGCTATAATGAATGCATAAAACTGAAATCCTCTTTTCTAAACTATTGTGAAAGTTTTAAATGTTAATTTTGCCTCCACTAGCTGACGTCGTTGCATACCTTTTTCATTGTTTTTTGTACAGTTCTTAGATGAAGACTACTCTCAGAGTTTGCTCAAACATGCAGTGAGTGTCCACAGGAAGACAAGAACAAATACAGTATAAGAGAATTAGATGATAGTCCTTCTACATGAGAGTGTTTAAACTAAAACTGTGATGTAGTTTTAGGACATCTTTTGCTGTTTTTCTGTTACATTCTGTACATCTACTACATTTAAAACACTTAAACTTGCACATTACAATTTGAAGATGTTGTGGAAACACTATTTTCTTTGTATGCGTCTCTAAACATGACTTCAATAGATAAATCACAGTTATTTCAAGCGAAAGGCTGGATGATTTAGACCGTTTTATTCAGTCATTGTGTTTTAGGCGTCCACCTTTTAGATTTGATCCATGAAACAAGGGCAACTGCAACTGCGTGTTGTCATGAATGAATGAATGAATGATGCATTTATATAGCGCTTTATTGTGTATTGCTGTACACCCAAAGCGCTTTACAATCATGTTGGGGGGGTCTCTCCTCAACCACCACCAGTGTGCAGCATCTTACCTTGGATGATACGACGGCAGCCACAGAACAACGGCGCCAGTGTGCTCGCCACACACCAGCTACAGGTGGAGAGAAGAGAGAGATAGAGCCAATCAAGTGGATGGGGTTTATTAGGAGGCCATGATAGACAGGGGCCAGTGGAGGGAATTTGGCGAGGACATGGTCATGTTTGTCTTAATAATTTGTTCTTCTTTAAGAAAATATGCGGTAAGCAGTTTTTTGTCCCACGTCAGCAGGATACCAAAATAGTTTAACATTTCTTTTTTTCACATTTTTCACAATTGTAAATCTTTGTTTAGCTTAAATATTAGTTTTTAGTCAGTTACAAAGGCATCAGGCATGAAGCTTATATGTATTTTTAAGTAATTATAAAGTTCCAGGTAGTTGGGTGCCTGTAAGCAGTAAACTCAACAGTAAATGTGACAGAGATGAGAGTGGTTTGTTACTCAAACTGTCCTCTGCGTTATTGTATTGAATGTCAAGACATATTCATAGTGTATATATATATATATATATATATATATATATAAACCTACATATATATATATATATATATATATATAAACCTACATTCTCTAATTAATCCTATTTCTTTAATATATTTCATAATAGCACCATATACTTTACCTTGTTCTGCATGCTTTTTCAAGAGGCTTTTCAAATTAAATGATTCAACACCTATATTTCTAACTTCTTTAATGAGTTTTAACCTTTCTTTTTCATATTTTTTACATTTTATTAAAACATGCTCTATTGTTTCTGCCTGATTACAATAAATACATTGACCTGTTTCACGTTTTCCTATGTTAAACAAAGATTGATTTAACCTAGTATGCCCTATTCGGATGCGAGAAGTACGTCGCCTCCGAGAGGCGTGAGAAGTACGTCGTTGAAAAGTATGTCGCATCCACAGACTGTGACGCCAAATACCTCAAATCATGTTCAATTAAATTATTTTCAGTTTTACATAATTATATATCATCAACAGAGCTGAAAATTAATTGCATTTTCACAATAACATCAACTTTACAGACACAAATTCACACACAAACTCATTAATTACTGTATTTAACATATTATTCTGATATGTGCCATTCTGAGGTTTTACTGTTGATATATGTTAATAATTTTCATGTCGTCGTTTTATTTTCATAAAATGTGCGAATATATTAGCTCAGGAGATGATACGATTTTAACGATGATTAAAAAATGTAAGGTAAGTGGTTGCAAACAATTTATTTTAGCCACATTTAAATAAACTAATTTATTTGACTAACATTCAACTAAATTCATTTAAATGAAGCTAAAATCAATTAATTGCAACCACTTACCTTAAAAAAATTAAGTAAATTCAGTGAATAATTTTTTTCAGTGTACATCATGTTGGTGAAGAGAAGGTGATGAAACGGTATTTTAATAGAATTTGTAAAGAAGTGTATAAACAATGCAGGTGCATTTTGAAACATTTTAAATTGGGCTGTCACTAACGATTATTTTGTTAAATGAGCAATCTACTGATGATTTGTTTTTTTTCTGTCTTTCTATCTTTCATAAACGTCATACTGTCAACAGCCTTACCTATTTAACCATAACAACTTAATGAGCAACAGAAAATAATATACCCGCTCATACGTGTACTCGTGCCGCATTGCAATGCACTTTAGAAGAGGGAGAACTCATTGTTATAGAGGCCACATCTCTATTTCACTCGTTACCTTGGTTCAGCGATAGTAAAAAGTTTATTATGAAAGTCATGTTTAGTGATAGTTTAAAGATAATTAATCATGAATTTGTTTAAAACATAAAGATACTACTACTAATAAATAATTTTCAATCAGTAGCCCATGTACAATGTAGCTAATAGTAGGACACTCTTAAACTGGAATTTACTATTTGTGTATTCAGTTGGGCTTACAGCAATTATAGTACTTTCATGGAGTGTAGCAGCAGTATCATAGAATTCAGATCGTTATTGCTAATGGTTAATGGCAGTATGCATAGCAAATCAAGTCAAATTATTATTGTTGTCAAACTGTTGTTTATAGCAGCGGCAGCAGAAAGTATCTGGTTGCATGAAATTTCAGTGAAAACACATAGGGTAAGTAACTCTTTAAAATTGAAATAGACTTTTATTTCTTTGTTTATTTAACAGGGCGTACAGAGATTTTGTGAACTCTTCAAAGCGAAATAGGCATTATTTGTTTGCATTAGGGCTGTAATCAACCAAAGAAAATCTTGGTCGACTGAAGTCCTGAAACTTTCGACTAAAAATCGACTAAAAATGACGTTGTGGAGAAAAAAAAAACGTACGTTACATTAATTAGATGCGCACTGTGCTCAGTACTTGGTAGACTTGTTGTCTGCCTAAATTAATTATAAATAAACATAAAAAACTAATAGGCTATTTGCAGTATATTAAATCGTTTTTGACCTAATTATTTTGCACTGAAATGAGTCTAACACATGAGTCTGTCGTCTCTGACAGCGGTGCATCACGTGCACCTGCGCAATATCATAGCCTGTGATTTCTGAAAACAGTACTATGTTGTCAACTAGTGATATCACAAGAACTTTTGAGGAATGTGCAACATAATTTAGAAAATTATTTTTGTCATATGTTATAAGTATAACTGTCAGACACTATCATTTCAGAACATAAGAGTTCAGCTTCGCGGCTGAGACACGAATAGACTTAAAGCTTTTACTCTTAATAAACACAAAAGGCGCGTCCACTTTAATAAAAAAATAATATTTATTAAACAAACAAGAGCAGAAACCAAATAAAGTGCATAACTGAAAAATAAAGCATCTTAGGCTCAAAACTAACACCAACAGTGGGCACAGCGCAATTGCGCATTCCAAATAAAAAATACAAAAAATAAAAAAAGTGCCCAAATCCAATAAATAATACTAGAAATAAATTTGCAGTTTGCACAATAATAAAAGGGAACCATAAAAGTAAAGTAGGCTACTACAACATGTTAATCATCCAAATTTTAAACTAAACCAAATAAAGTGAATACAACAAGGTAGCTGCACTCAGAACAAATACAAAAATAAATAAATCAAATGCCCAAATCCACAAGTATGTAAAATTAATAAATGTGCAAAATTATAAAATGTTATTAATGTCCAAAACGAAATAAAGTGCGTCATTACGGATGTGTGCGCCTGCAGTTATAAAACGATTATTACACTAAAATATTGAAATATGCCAATTCTGATATGTTCATGTAGCCTACTCAAAAACAGAAAGGGCAACCTAATGCAGACAAGTTAGCTTACCGCTTTCAGATGATACGTCATGTTTGTCGTCGAGCTGTGGAAGGCAAACTGTTGCTTGCAAACTTTGCATTCAACCTTTTTCCCGTTATTAATTTTAACAAAATGCTGCCACACTGTCGATTTTTTTTGTTGTTGACATGTTAGAATAGGACTGATGTATATTGATATGTGTTCCAAACCGCTGAGTCCACTAGCTTATTATTAAATAAATAATATTCAGCATCAAACCTTCTAAAGCCTACTTATCTGTCTCTCTTCTCCAGTGGGTTGGGCTAATCCAAAAAAAGTGAAAACAATGGGGGTGTTCTGAAAACAGACTGTTACCTGTGAAACAGGGGTGCTCTGAAAACACCCCCATTAGCAATTAGTGCTTTCCACCTGATGAAATGAGCGCGGCAAAAAATCGACCAGAATTTTGGTTGAACCAGACCGTATCGACCAATTAATCGACTTGGACGTTACAGCCCTAGTTTGCATTTTATTGTTTAATAAAGACGCTTCTAGTAATTCTAAGTACTTTCGTGCAGCTGTAGCAGCAGTATGCATAGCTATTCAGATCACAATTTTTAGCGAATTTAATAGCAGCAGAATGGCATAGCAAATTCAGATGCAATGTTAGAAATAATATTAGCAGCAGTCTGCATAGCAACCAATTATTATTGCTAATATGTGACCCTGGACCACAAAACCAGTCTTAAGTGTAAATTTTTCTAAATTGAGATTTATACAACATCTGAAAGCTGAATAGATAAGCTTCCACTGATGTGTGGTTTGTTAGAATCGCACAATAACTATTTGAAAATCTGGAATCTGAGGGTGCAAAAAAATCTAAATACTGAGAAAATCGCCTTTAAAGTTGTCCAAATGAAGTTCTTAGCAATGCATATTACTAATCATAAATGAAGTTTTGATATATTTACGGTAAGAAATTTACAAAATATCTTCATGTAACATGATCTTTACTTAATATCCTAATTATTTTTGGCATAAAAGAAAAATCGATAATTTTGACCCATACAATGTATTTTTGGCTATTGCTACAAATATATCCCAGCGTCTTAAGTCTGGTTTTGTGGTCCAGGGTCACATATAGCAGCGGCAGCAGAAAGTACTTTAGTTGCATTAAAATTTCAGTGATAATGCATGGATGGGCTACAGCAATTCTAGTACTTTCATGGAGTGTAGCAGCAGTATCATAGAATTCAGATCGTTATTGCTAATTGTTAATGGCAGTATGCATAGCAAATCAAGTCAAATTATTATTGTTGTCAAACTGTTGTTTATAGCAGCGGCAGCAGAAAGTATCTGGTTGCATGAAATTTCAGTGAAAACACATGGGGTAAGTAACTCTTTAAAATTGAAATAGACTTTTATTTCTTTGTTTATTTAACAGGGCGTACAGAGATTTTGTGAACTCTTCAAAGCAAAATAGGCATTATTTGTTTGCGTTTTATTGTTTAATAAAGACGCTTATAGTTATTCTAAATACTTTCGTGCAGCTGTAGCAGCAGTATGCATAGCTATTCAGATCACAATTTTAGCGAATTTAATAGCAGCAGAATGGCATTGCAAATTCAGATGCAATGTTGTCTGCATAGCAACCAATTATTATTGCTAATATGTGACCCTGGACTACAAAACCAGTCTTAAGTGTCAATTTTTCTAATTTGAGATTTATACAACATCTGAAAGCTGAATAGATAAGCGTTGGTTTGTTAGGATCGGACAATATTTGGCTGAGATACAACTATTTGAAAATCTGGAATCTGAGGTTGCAAAAAAATCTAAATACTGAGAAAATCGCCTTTAAAGTTGTCCAAATGAAGTACTTAGCAATGCATATTACTAATCATAAATGAAGTTTTGATATATTTACGGTAAGAAATTTACAAAATATCTTCATGTAACATGATCTTTACTTAATATCCTACTGATTTTTGGCATAAAAGAAAAATTGATAATTTTGACCCATACAATGTATTTTTGGCTATTGCTACAAATATATCCCAGCGTCTTAAGTCTGGTTTTGTGGTCCAGGGTCACATATAGCAGCGGAAGCAGAAAGTACTTTAGTTGCATTAAAATTTCAGTGATAATGCATGGATGGGCTACAGCAATTCTAGTACTTTCATGGAGTGTAGAGCAGCAGTATCCATAAAATTTCAGTTTGCGTTATTAGCGAATTATTAATAAGACAGTGTATTTGTATGCATTTTAGAAGGACTCTTTATTGGTAAATTCAGCACATCATGGTCCAGTTTGAATATGGATTTAAAGTTCTTTTTGACGTGGGACCATAGTCTGGAGTATTTTTGACTGTTCCTGGTTAGGAAGAGTCTGGTTTTTGAGAGCTGTGGCGTGTTTTCATTACAAGTGGTTGGATTATTCTTTTGCTATCAGCCAACTTCAGCTATGGACAGTGTTTGGACATTGATGTACTACAGATAAGACTTTCGCACACATCAACTTTCACATGACGAAATCCTACAATCTTACATTGCTTTGTTTGCTTTCTTTTGTTTTTTTGTACTTTTGTGTATTTGGGTCAATAATGTGACGCAATTTTTTTTGTGTCCATATGGTTTAATTAAATTTAAAAAGGTTAATATTTAAAAATAAATGTGCAAATTAATTGCATACATTCTTGTTTTTGTGGACCAAGTCAAAAATTTCTGGTTTTAATTCATTTTGAGAGAATATTTCGGGATGACTGCAAAAATGCCATTGTGGTGTAACCATCAAAACTTTGTACCAAATAATTGATCTTGTTTAAAAAAGGTGAAATTCTCAATAAAACACCAGATCAGCTAGTTTGGCATAATCTTATATTAGTACTATTTAATAGTAAATAAAAGTAAATGTACATTTTTGACAATACTGATATTAGTTAAGTGGTGACTGCATCCATTCAAGAGACAGAGCGGGTGGACGAAAGGAGCGCTACCACCATCTGCTGACTAGTTGAGAGACCTCAGGGGAAGAGTCAGCTTTTCCAGTGAATACAGGTGCATCTCAGTAAATTAGAATGTCATGGAAAAGTTCATTTATTTCAGTAATTCAACTCAAAAATTGTGAAACTCGTGTATTAAATAAATTCAATGCACACAGACTATAGTAGTTTAAGTCTTTGGTTCTTTTAATTGTGATGATTTTGGCTCACATTTAACAAAAACCCACCAATTCACTATCTCAACAAATTAGAATACTTCATAAGACCAATAAAAAAAACATTTTCTGGAAAGTATGTTCGTTTACTGTATATGTACTCAATACTTGGTAGCGGCTCCTTTTGCTTTAATTACTGACTCAGTTCGGCGTGGCATGGAGGTGATCAGTTTGTGGCACTGCTGAGGTGGTATGGAAGCCCAGGTTTCTTTGACAGTGGCCTTCAGCTCATCTGGATTGTTGGGTCTGGTGTCATTTTCCTCTTGACAATACCCCATAGATTCTCTAAAGCATATGTTACTATTAAATTATTATAATTACTACTTCATTTGAGTCATCTTGCAAGTTTTAATATCGTTTTAATCCATTTAGCCGTAAATTACTTTTTTTTTTCCCAAAAATTTGTCTTAAATGCTGCCATAAATGATGAGCAGTAATGAAGTAACAGAAGTCTTTTAAAGTTGAGTAATTTAAAATGTCTGTTACAATGGACATCGGGTTTGGATCATAGCAAAAAGTAAAATAATTATTCATATTTTATACATATGCTAGTTTTGATGTTAAGTTTTAATGGTAATTTCAGGTTGTGTCACTGTCTGAGTCGGGAGAAGTTGTAATTTATTAACATAAATCATTTAAAAATTATTGTTTTTTTTTCACTACTGTCATGTTACTTTTTGTGAATATAGGTGCTCAGGATGCAGCAGCTACAAATATAGAGGAACTTGAAGCTGAAGTCAGAAAACTGGAAACTGAGGTCATGCAGCTGAAAACATACATATACATATATATATATATATATATATATATATATATATATATATATATATATATATATATATATATAATTTGTTTCATTCTGAAGATTAGATTTTTTTTCTTTTTAAAGTGACTGGATGACAGATAACGACCACTTATAATTGTATTATATATTATCAAATTTGGCCTTTATATAAAATTATTTATTTTAATTGCAATTAAATTGTTTGTAATTTCTATTCGTTATGTCTGACCAATATTTGAAAATTGTCTGTGGTTTGAAACATCAAATAAGGCTTTATTTATTCAGAAAAATAGGTAATTATTTTGTTAACTTTACTTTTCTTTTTATTGATTGCCGAAAAAAAATTACACTGCTGCTTGAGAATTTTATCAGAATGCATCTGTAAAACATTTCACTAACAGTTGCACTTTCATCGCAAAACAAAATAAATACATTCAATTTTAATTGCAAGTTTAAGAAACAATTCCTAAAATTTATTTGAAAAAATAAAAATAATGATAAAGATAAATTATGTTTGATAGGTATGATGATGGATAGGTTATCTTATTTTCATTACATGATGACAGCTGGCAGTGAAAGACTGTTTAGCACTGCCTCCAATATTCTAGATGAAAGAAGGAACCGACTAAAAGAGAGTAGAAATGCTAATATTCCTAAAAAAAAACCTGCCAATGATGATCAAGTGAATCCTGAAGCAGGTTTATGTTACTGGTGATGTCTATATACTTGTCTTGGTTGTTATATTAGTGTTTGTTTTCTACTGTTTTTCATGAGTGTAAGGTATACTTTATAAGTACTGCGTTGCAGCTTGCTACCGTTCTGATTTAAGATTCACTAGATTTAGAACATTACTTTTTGGATTTTCTTCAGAAAATAATTTAATTTGATAATTGCAGTAAATATTGTTAAGATTGTGATACAACTAGTAACTGTTGAAATTATTGTTAATTTTGCTACTGCATCACTGAGTTTTCTAAAGTTGTCAGCCATTCTGTATTGCATATCATGTATCTGTTATGTTTTTTTTCCCTTTTTCATCAAGTAATATGCAGTCAGATTTGGTATTTCTTTCTTTACCTAATACAAATAAATCTTAATGACCAAGTGAATTGTATACATTTCTTAGTTTTGAAGGTAAAAAACACACACACTGATATCGGATTGATTCCGATACTCAGAATTTTTGGGATCGGATCGGTTTTGAAAAAGTGGTATCGTTGCATCCATAGTTTTTACACCAGAGCCCGTATTTATCAAGCCTCTAAGAATTACTCTGAAGAACAATGCTAAGAATTGACTTAAGTGAAAAATATTCTTGGCTCAAAGCTGCGCTTAGAAGTTAGTTATCAATCATCTCGTAATTTAGTGTAGGACTAAATCTTAAGTGTCAGTCTTAGAGATGATTCACAACACTTTGCTGTGCCACAAACGGGATTTTGGATGACGACATACGCATGGACCAATCACAAGAATTTTCTAGAGAATACATTATGGCAAGGAAACAAAGCGTCATCACAACTCAATTTAGGGTGCCGATGGACGGTAGTATAGTGTATCAATGATAGTCAAAGATATCGCCTGTTGCTGATGCCTTTGACGACAGTGAGACGATTATTATTATCCGTCAAAAATAGACTAGGTGCCTATTTTTAGTGATGCAGTGCAGAGAGCCGCTTCAGAAGCTTGCCACGGTGCGGCTGATCAGCTCCAGTGGCCGTGGAGCTGTAATGCGTCGCAGACACGTGCAGTGTAAGAGGGGTAAGGGGTAAGATCATACATCATACAGTGATGTACAGTAGTACACATAGTACTCACGCTAGACTGAAGTCAATTATGATGTTCTTTGGTAATGTAAATGTTCTTTGCTAATTTTGAATAACTGAGGAAATGTAACCGTTTGATTAAGTGCTCGTCGCTAAACATTTCAAGAACATTCTTCCTCTCCCGAAAGATTTGCGCACGTCTCTGTCTCCTCAGCGCTATCACAAGCCCCTGCTGGCAACTCCTAACCACTTGAGAGACCTCTGGAGCTGTCTTAAATAACTGGGAGAGTAAGAGTGATTCTTAGCTTTAAGAAATTTGATAACTTGCTTTTATACTTAAGTTTGAAAGTATGAGTTAATATCATGAATTCTCAGCACTTATTAACCCTCTGGGGTCTGAGGGTGTTTTGGGGGCCTAGTTTTGACATGCCCTTACATTTGTGCTTTTTTCAGTTGCTTATAAACATATAAATGGCTAAAGTCTTATATCACTGTAAACAGCACAAACTGGGCTACAATAATATGTTAGCAGCATTTATGTACATGATTTTGTTTTTGAGAAAGAAACGTTTATGCGTGGTTAGTGAAAAACAAAAATTTTGAAGTCACTGAAATAAGGCCATAAAACACATACAGAACATTTGTTCACAAGACTTTTGGGAACTGGATCTTGTAGCCTAGAATTTTTGCTTCAAAATGTAAATCATCTTGTTTACTTGCTCACAGAAAACAATATATTGATTTAAAGATTCTAAGTCACTTTTTGAGTAAAAAGGGTCTATGCGAGAGGGCGTCAACCTTCACATTCACACCTGAGAAGACAAAGGCCCGCATAATGAGCCATTGAGTCAGGTGTGTGACTGAGAGAGAAGAGTTACAAGAAAGAATGTGAGGAAAAAATAAATGTGTATACGTATAACTATCACATAAAATAACTTGAGATTCACTTGTGAGTGCAGTTAAACAGTTTATTAGGAACCAATAAACAACAGAAGAGTCAAGACATGGTGGGTGCAATATCCAAAATATCCAAAACATCCAAAACAGTGGCAGGAAACTGGAACCCAGGAAAACGGGAGACAGCAGAAACTGCAGGAGAAAACACAAAACAGACGTGAGCAACACAATGAACGGACAAAGACAAAGCAAACATGGTGACAATACATACACTACCAGTCAAATTATTTAAACAGTAAGATTTGTGTAGAACAGTAACAGTAAGAAGTGTCTTCAGCTCACCAAGGCTGTATTTATTTGATCCAAAGTAAAGCAAAAACAGTACATTATATTTATTATAATATATAGGCCTACATATTTTTACTACTCAAAATAAATAAAGCATAGAACATATAACTATCCTCACGTCGTGCAACATTTAAATGCACTGAAAGGTTGTCTATCATATTTCAAAATGTTGCACTCGATTTTACACATTTTATTCTGGAGTTATAGTTTGGGACAAGTTCACCAGTAAATGCGTTCAACTTTGTCACAACAACACATTATCGAATGCCAATGAGAACATTACTTACTCGGTATAAAGTATCTCCTCCTCCGCCGGCTCCAGCTGCGCTCGCGTTCTGTTTGTGAGGTAAACAAAAGCTTTTTCCTCTCAGCGCGTCTTCTGAGGTAAATACAAGGCTTTTTCCTCTCAGCGCGTCTTCTGAGGTAAATACAAGGCTTATTCCTCACAGCGTGTTCTTCCAAAACTGAAAAGTATCCGAGATGAACGAGTTGCTGCTTTGTTTACAGTGATGTGGGCGTTTACATGCCGCGTGGAGATTTGTAATAACAATAGCGCGAGCGGCGCGTGGGCGTGACCTAATTAGAGATAATGAGACCAGACGGAAAAACTGGACATGTCCTTGGTTTCATACGGATTACTTTATCACAGAATATTTGTTTTCGGTAAGACTTACTTCATTTAACAGTAGACAAGTCAAGCTTTCTATAGATATATTTCTCATGTCTCTGTGTGAAATATTTGCTGAGTTACAGTTCATTTTAGTGACGTGTTTCAAAAAGCAGTTCGTGGAGACAGAGAGCACACCCTGTTTGTTTTCTTTATTCTTCAAAAGCACAAAGTTTAGTTTTTATTATGAGTGTATACAAATAAAAGTAGACCCCTTACAGATTCGAATGGTGTATTGCTCTTATCTGTACGATCAAAAATGGCTAATTTTATAGTAATTCAAGCTTATTTCGGCCTTATCAGGAAAATCTGCCTCAAAACGCATATATGCGTTTGTCGACCCCAGAGGGTTAACGTCCGGTCTTGCTACATGCTCGGAAGCAATGTTTCAGTAAGGAAATTATTTGTCGTGGCCAGAGAAATAATTTTCCTTAGAGTCAATAGAAGGGTCCGTACTGCGGACGAATAGCTAATTCCTGAAGATGGATATATAATTGATAACCCGTTATGATTAATTATGTTCATCTCATAAAGCAAATATGCTACAGTACCCTCCAAGCGTGTTAATCAGATCCTGTATTCTGGGCAATGGGTGATGGTCAGGGACAGTTTTCCTGTTCAGGAGACGGTAATCAACACAGAGCCTGAGTTTGCCATCTTTTTTTCTAACGCAGACGACTGGAGCGGCGTATGGCGACTTTGACTTGACAATCCATCCTTTGGCCAGGAGTTCTTGTATATAGCCTTTTACTTCACTGAACAGGGGTTTCGGCACAGTGGAGTATGCTCGTTGAACTGGAATAGCATCTTGAAGAGTGATTGACATCTGTAGACTGGGGATACATCCGATGTCGTCGTCGCCTTTACTGAAGACGCAAGACTCCTCGTATAACATCTGTACGATTTCACGTTGATTGTCACTTAGATGCCCTAAGTCAACGGGAGGATGCCACAAGCCTGTGTTCATCTCTGCCTCTTGTGTCCCTGCAGTCTGGACCCTCACCGTCTGCCTTGCTTCACTGGATTGTCCAGGATCTACTATTCTTTCTATCCGCTGCAGTGTTCCAAGAATCGTGCCCTGCGGTAGAGCTACGTCACAGCCTGTGTAATTCCCTATGGGTACAAATATGCATGACCCACCTTTGTTAGGCATCTCCAGAAGCCCCTCTCCAAGATCCAGACATTTTAGATGGGTGTTATCCTCTTGGGGTTCAAACAAGACTACTGAGCCCAACTGTGTTAACTTTGGCGTGATCCGGCATTGCACCCAGGCAATCTGCCCTGCTGGAATGATGACTCCTCTCTGACCGACCTTCAGACGACCACATTCATCATCTTCTGCAGTCCGTATAACTTCAATTAGGGTTTGTGCCTTCTCGTTTGGGACATCAATAGCTCCAGCTAATAGAGCAGTGAGTGTTTGCATGAGCTGTGCGGGTTGCCCCTGAATCAGTTCCTCAATCACGTTGAAGCCCAGGAGTGGCCTCTCAATTGGCATTTTGCTTACCAGGAACGGTACATTGATGGAAAGGCTGGGATCCTCATTTCCTAGCAAGTTGACTGTAATGACTGTCCATCCGTCGAATGGAATAGGATCTCCATTGACCGCACATACCTCCAGATCGTTCCCACATCCCAGTAGGTCTCGCAGTGGTCTCACCTCAGTATCAGGTAGGTATTTCTCTTTCCACACACGATCAACAATGCTGACCTGTGCCCCTGTGTCCAGCAGTGCCCTCACGGTGAGTCCATTCAAGTTGCACTGGGTTAATGCTTTGCTTCCTATCAGTTTAATTATGGTGTCAGTTTTGGTCTGGCAAGTCCTGTGTTCCGCTTTCAGGTCTGTTGATTTGTCATTTTGTCTCTGGTTGGTGCGTCTTTGATCTATGGCTTCTCTCCCTCCAGGTCTGTACAGCGTTGAGTAGGTTGAATCAGTTTGGGACATTTGCTCTGCGGTCACTGGTTGTCCCTCTGCAGTGACCGGTTCCCGTTTCCCTGTCGCTGAGGTCGTCTCAGGCATCCAGCTGCCCGGTGCCCCTCCTCACTGCAGATGAAGCAATGTGGACAGTCCTGTCGCCCTTCTTCCATACACTTTGGACAGCACCGCGAACGACTCACTTTGCGAGAAACTGGTTGACTGGCTAAGCATTGGCAACCTCTCTCCATCTGTGCCGCCATAGAGTGTTGTAGTAAATCGACCATGTTGGTTAGGGCATCGATTCTCGCGGTCAGTTGTTTGACTGGGTCATTTTGGCTTTTTTTCGCAGCAGCCTCTGTCCTTCCCCCCTCGTCACTGCCAGGTTCACTGTGGACTTGAGCGCTACTTGCTGTGGACGGTTTAGTTCTGGTCGGCGGGCCCAGCCGTCGCAGTCTCTCGTTTTCATCGCTTGTGACTTTCATCACGTGTTTGAGGATGGCATCATCGGTCACATTACTGTCAGCAAGCAGTGGCTTCAATTCGCTGCAAATGTCTTTGCATCGGTGACTTAGGCCCTGGTACAATGTGTGTAAAAACACGTCTTGTACAGTGGCTGCACTATACTTGCGGTCTGAATCAGCTTGCCTTGCTGCAAAAAGTATTTTCTGTTTCAACCCCATTACACGGTATAAGAACTGTTGAGGGGTCTCGTGGTCACTTTGTTTGGTGCACATCAATTCTTGAAATAGTTCTGTGCTGCTGCGATCTCCCAGGTGTGACTGTAGGAACCCTTTA